>NW_015386448.1:115710-127607 GCF_001527695.2 Protobothrops mucrosquamatus | reverse complement strand
CTCCCCCCTCCCAACCTCCCGCGTTCCCCCTAAAAATTTATTAAAACACCCCTTTAAAAAGAGCCTTAATTTGGCCAATTTCCGAACTTTTTGGCTAGTGCCTGCAGCATGCCACCTCTCGGGGTTCCAAACCCCATCCTCAAGGTGGGCCCTGGAGATCTTAATGGGCCAGGCCTGCGCGAGGGGTGAATCGCGCAGGACCAATAGGACTGTCCTTGGATATCTTAAAATGTCCACAATCAAAGGAGAAGGGAAGGGGGGGAGGGCAAAGATGTCCAATTTCGGCCGCACCCACGAGTCTAGTCTCTGGAATAGTTCTTAAGTCCTAGGTCCTCCCGGACCTCCCGGACCTCCAAGGGCCGCTGGGAAGGCCATCGGGGCCACCGGGGCCACCAAAAGGGCCACTCGAAGGCCACCGAGGCTAGAGTGGTTTGCCCAGGGGCCCATTGTTCCTCAGATTCTTAAAAGCCAGAGGATCACCCACGGGTCGTCGGGGCCATCGGCGAGGCCGTCCGAGGTCTCCAACAAGGCTGTGGTTGTATTTCATAAATGTGTTCTTTTTTTTTACATAAGCCATCTTGGGTGGTTTCAAATGTCAAATTCCAATTATAGGATATAAATTTTTAATATCAAATGCAGCAGGTGTGCTTTATCTAGGAGCTGCCTCAACATGTTCAGGCTGCAGGGACTTTTACATTATGATAATAACAATCCAATATGGGACCAAATGAGCTTTTCCAGTGGTGAAGCAGAACCATTCACTTTAATCTGTTCCTTCCTGACTAGAGAGAGAGAGAGAGAGAGAGAGAGAGAGAGAGAGACAGACAGACAGACAGACAGACAGATAGATAGACAGATAGTATATTCCTTTTCCCTACCTGTAGACTATATAGTTCATTTATCTTTGCTAAATTGTGCCCTGAGTTAAACACGTTTGATGCCCTCAATTAAGTACTAAACTGCAATTTCTTTTCCCAAATTCTCTGGACTTGGTGTAGTCACATCTTTAGTGTGACATTTCCCAAGAATACCTTGGGGAGGGGGGGGGCTTTCCCATTTTTCCACTCTGATTTGTATAGGCTCACAAACACAGGCTCACAGAACCCCCTGTCCGGGGTTCTTCTGATGCAATGTCCCCATACTACGTGTTACATCCGTGTGTCACGGCCAAAGGACCTTCTCCGCTTTGAGCCGAANGGCCGCTGAGGCCGCCAGGCCATCGCCGCGGCCGCCGCAGCCGCCGACGCCGACGCCGGAGCCGAGGCCGCTGGGAAAGCCGGGGCCGCCGAGAAAGAAAACGGCGAGCGGCCCGCGGCTGTCTTCTCCCCCTCCCGGAAAACTCACCAGGGAGGGGGCAGATCCTCCAGCTCCTCGGGGGTCTCTGGAAGGGACCTTGGAGGTCTTCTAGTCCAACCCCCTGCTCAAGCAGGAAATCCTGTTCCATTTCAGACAAATGGTTGTCCAATCACTTCTAAAAAACCTGCAGTGATGGAACACCCACAACTTCTGGAGGCAAGTCGTTCCACTGATTAATTGTTCTCACTCTCAGGAAATTTCTCCTTGGTTCTCTCCTTGATGAGTTTCCATCCATTGCTTCTTGTCCTGCCTTCGGGGGCTTTGGAGAATAGCTTGGCCCCCTCCTCTTCGTGGCAACCCCTCAGAGATTGGAACATTGCCCTATGACACCCCTAGTTCTTCTTTTCACTAGACTAGACAGACCCAATTCCAGCAACCGCTCTTCATATGTTTTAGCTTCCAATCCCCTAATCATCTTTTTTGCTCTTCTCTGCACACTTTCAATAAAACCTACCTACCTACCTTCCTTCCTTCCTTCCGATCTGCTTCTCCATTTTACAGGACTTTTTGTCCCACCTTGCCTCTTGGCTTCTGGGGCTTCTTGCTGCTTTTTTGTATCCTTTTCATAGGAATCGTTGGGATTGCTTCCTCCCCCCCCCATACATAATCAGATAAGCGCATGCAACATAACACAAGCATGTTAGTACGTGGATTCATGCGTGCTGGGGATTCATTTGTCCTTTGCATGGAATCAACTGAAATTTAGTGCAAGGTTGGTAAATCTGAAGGTCATTCTGGATCATTTTCAGAGTGGTTTTGTAGGAAGGCAAGACAGACATGGCCTTCATTTGAACTGCATATTTTTTTTAACCTGGGTCTTTTCTGAAAGCAGCGAGGCGTGAAGGAGGATGTCTCCAGCCAGCAGTTAAGCAAAATTAGTTTTGCAGTAGAAGGCGATAGATTGCTCTGCTTCTTTATCAATTAATAATGATAAAGCACAGGGTGTGTCGGAATTATTGGTACAAAGCTGCAGGAGGAGAAAAACCAGACATGTTATCTTAACCAATGCCCACTAAAGCTTTATGGAGTAACAGAAGGAGAGAACCTTCTATCTAGGACAGGGGTCCTCAACCTTGGCCACTTTAAGACTTGTGGACTTCAACTCCCAGAATTCCTCAGCCAGCTTTGCTGGCTGAGGAATTCTGGGAGTTGAAGTCCACAAGTCTTAAAGTGGCCAAGGTTGAGGACCCCTGATCTAGGAGAACTAACCATTCTTGTACGCCCGATATTGCTACCCACTGCTCATTACAGTGCAAGGGGTGCCTGAGGTTCAAATAAATCCAGTAAATCCTGCAGCAAATCTGCCACAGTGGTCCATGCAGGTAGTCCTCGACTCACAGTCCTTCATTTAGTGACCGTTTGAAGTCACCACGGCACTGAAAAAAGTGACTTGGGACCATTTTTCACACTTATAACCCTTGCAGCATCCCCACGGTCACGTGACCAAAATTCAGGTGCTTGGCAACTGGCTCGTATTTATGACGGTCGCAGCGTCTCCCTGGGGTCACGTGATTCCCCCCTTTTGCGTCCTTCCGATAAGCGAAGTCCATGGGGGAGCAGGATTTCACCTAACGACCGTGTCACTCACTTAACAACTGCAGTGATTCGCTTAACAACTGTGTCAAGTGGGGCAATAGCTCACTGAACAAATACCTTGCTTAGCGACAAAAAAATTGGGGCTCCATTGTGGTCGTAAGTCGAGGACTAACCGCACAGCTGTTTTGCAACACGCACCCTGCTGTGCCCGGAAGCATGGATGGAGAGCCCCCCCTCTCTTTGTTCACCGTGTCCACTGCTCCTCATCCCCCCCCCTTGCCTGTATGTGGCCGGCCGGCCTCCTCCGCCGTCCTGCGAGGGCAGCTGAACACCTGTGCGCTCTCTTGGTCTCCCCTTCCCCTCCCCTCCCCTCCCCTTCCAGGGCCACCTCTCGGAGGGCCTCGTGACCAAGTGGTACCGGTCTCCCCGCCTGCTCCTCTCACCCGACAACTATACCAAGGCCATCGACCTCTGGGCGGCTGGCTGCATCCTGGCCGAGATGCTTACCGGAAAGATGCTTTTTGCTGGTGAGTCTTTTCTTTTTAATCTTAATTCTTTTTTTATCAATACGCCTGGCTCCCCGATGGAGCTTTAAACACTCTGGCAGCTTTCTTTTTGTGCCGTTTCTTTCTTTAAAGGCCCGTCTAGGGAAGAAGTGCCCGGGTTGCTTTTTTCTTTCTTTTTTTCTCCTCCTCTTCATCTCTAAAATGGGCGTGGTCTGTAGATTCTGATAAACATCTGGATATCCAATTTGGGTTATGGGGAAAAATACGTTTCTGGTCCTCATCAGCTGGGAAATACAGGCAGTCCTCAACTTACAACTGCAACTCAGCCCAAAATTTCTGTGGTTAACTGAGACATTTGTTAAAGGAAGGTTTGCCCCATTTTATGACCTTTCCTGCCACGATTGTTAAGTGAATCACTGCAGTTGATAAATTAGTAGCCCATTTGCTCAGTGAATCTGGCTTCCCCGTTGTCGTTCCTTGTGAGAAAGTCACAAAAGGGGGCCTCGGGACAGAGCAGCCGTCGCAAGCATGAACCAGTTGCCGAGCGTCTGAATTTTAATCATGTGATCATGGGGATGCTGTAAAGGTCATAACTGTGAAAACCGGTCATAAATCACATTTTTCAGTGCCGTTGTAACTTAGAACGGTCACAAAACGAGCTGTTGTAAGTCAGGGTTCCCTGTACAGGTGGTCTTCGGCTTATAATCACAAATGGAGCCAGAATTTCCATTGCAAAGCAGGGCTGTTATTAAGTGAGTTGCACTCAATTTTACAACCTTTTCTGCAGAATCGCTGCTCCTGTTTATCTATAAAGCTTACAGGCTGCCCGCCTCACCTCAATACTTGCGCGGCCTTTGAGCCCACCCAGCCTCCCTGGTTGGCTTGACTGGTCAGAGGGTGGCCGGGACGGTTGCAGGTGTTGATCAGGGGACCCTGGGACAGTGCGGCCACTGTAGGTGCATGTCGGTTGCCAAGCGCACCAATTTCAATTGGGATTGTTTCAACGGTTGTAAGGGTGAGGAAAGTGCTGAAACGGTGTTCTCTGCGCCAGTGTGGCTTTGGATGGTTGCTAAATGAATGGTTGTTAAGTCGAGGACTGTACTTCTTCCCCCTCAGTTCTGATCTGATATCAGTCAACGAGCAAAATGTGGGGAAGGGAGGGAGAGAGGGAGGGAGGGAAGACAGGGAGGAAGGGAGGGGAGGGAGGGAAGAGAGGGAGGGAAGGAAGGAAGGAAGGAAGGAAGGAAGGAAGGAAGGAAGGAAGGAAGGAAGGAAGTCCTTGGGTGGGATCCCTGTGTGGGTTTTCCCTTGTGCCATCTCTGTGCTGAACACCTAATTCCCACTGTACTGTCTTATGTCTAAGGATATTTACCCATGTAGTATGGCTGTATTACTATTATCCGTCTCATCTTTTCTACCACCTTCTCCTATTGATATTTTATTTTTATATTACTTTGTTGTTTGTATGTACACTGAGAGCTTATGCACTGGAGACAAATTCTTTGTGGTGTGTCCAATCATAGCTGGCCAATAAAGCTATTCTTATTCTTATTCTTATTCTTATTCTTATTCTTATTCTTATTCTTATTCTTATTCTTATTCTTATTCTTACTCTTATTCTATTCCATTCCATTCCATTCCATTCTATTCTGCATCCTATTCCATTCCATTCCATTCCATTCCATTCCATTCTATTCTATTCTATTCTATTCTATTATATTCTATTATATTCTATTCTATTCTATTCTGCATCCTATTCCATTCCATTCCATTCCATTCTGTTCTGTTCTGCATCCTATTCCATTCCATTCGATTCATGAGAGTCATATTTGTGTCTCTGTCAGCCAGACACAAAACCCAGAAGGTCGAGGACACGGCCTGGTAATAAGACATCACCGTGCCTAGTTTTCCACTCTGTTAATCATGATGCCTTCATTTTCCATCTGCTCAGCACCACTTTGGGAAGCATCATTATCCCTGCTGGGCAGCCAAGAGGAGCATTGCAGACGGGTGTCGCACCCTTGGACGGTTGCCCTGAGAGCTTCCTCCAACAGCTGCCTTAACAGCCCTTCCAAATAACACACTCTCCCCACTCTGGGATTAGTGACAACAAGAGGAGGGCCCCTTGGCTCATCAGGCCTGACTTACTCGCCCTTGGACTGCAACATGGCAGAGCTTGTTAAGGTGTTGAGACCAAGAGAGGGAGGGTCTGTGTTGTGAGCTTGCCGTCGTTCCATTATGGTTAGTTCAGTTGTGCTCTGTGCTCGCTTTATGGAGGTTTTCAAATATTTTGTTTTCTTAAATTTTCTTAAATACTGTAAATAAATAGACCAACATCTTCTTCTAAAGTGATGATTTTAAGAGCCCTGGTGGCGCAGTGGTTAGAATGCAGTATTGCAGGCAAACTCTGCCCACAGCCAGGAGTTCAGTCCTGACCGGGTCAAGGTGGATTCAGCCTTCTGTCCTTCCGAGGTTGGTAAAATGAGGACCCAGGTTGTTGGGGGCAAATAGGCTGACCCTGTAAAACGCTCAGAGAGGGCTGTAAAGCACTATGGGGCAGTATATAAGTCTAAATGCCATTGCTATTTTATAAACTTCTTCCAAACAAAGAAGTTTACTCCCTTGCTAGAAATATTGGGTAGCAGCTGGGGAAAAAAGCCATAGATATTTATTCAGGACTTGAGTGCATTCCCTGCTGTTACTTAACAAATAAAAAAGCCCTTCCTTTTGCGGTTGGCCCAACTGTGACTTTTGTTCTTCTTCACTGTGTTTGTTATTATCCAAAAATCTCGGTTGCTTATTTTGCAATCCTGCAAAATTTCAACACCTTGGGAAGCTGCACTCAGCTTCCTTAAATAAATGATAAGGTTAATTAATAATGGATCCCATTATTCTTCTAGTCCCGTTCTTCTAAAATAACCTCGCCCAGGATAGAACCGCTGGAGTTGGAGAGCCGCTTCCCATCATCTAGAGAGGCGCTTGAGCCTCAGACCCAGACGGTTGGAGATGCAGAGATTTCTCCCAAGCTGCAACAAACTCAGCTTCAGGCTGAGTGACTGAAAGAAGACAGGCAGTCCTTGATGTACAACCTTCTGTTTAGTGACCGTTCAAAGTCAACAGTGGCACTGAAAAAAGGGACTTGTGACCATTTTTCACACTGACAACCGTTGTAGCATCCTTACAGTCATGTGATCAAAATCCAGAGGCTTGGCCAGTGGCTCATATTTAGGAGGGCCACAGGGTCACGTGACCCCCTTTTGCGACCGTCTGTCAAGCAAAGTCAATGGGGAAGCCAGGTTCACTTAACAACCATTTTTCTAATTTAATAACAGCAGTGATTCACTTAGCAACTGTGGCCAAAAATGTCGTAAAATGGGACAAAATTCACTGAACAACCGTCTCGCCTAGCAACAGAAACTTTGGGCTCAAGAAAAGGAGTGGTGTGAAAGGGCTCGAAGGAAGGCGGGATGGGAAGCTTTGGGAAGGAAAACAGCAGGGGCCTCATAGCTCTCCCTATCTCCCTTCTCCGCGCTTTCCTTTTCTTCTCAGGAGGCCTCTGGACTTCCTCGTTTTTTTCTTTGAAGATGTTTCACTTCTCATCCAAGAAGCTTCTTCAGCTCTTTTGCACCACTCAGGAGACCCTGAGGACACAGAGATAAACCTCCAGGCGGCCTCAACGACTCTCTAAGAGAAGGCAAATGACCAACTGTCTGCAAGGAGTCCAAATCCTTCCATTCCCCACCATCCAGTCAGAGCTGAAGAAGCTTCTTGGAGGAGAAGCGAAACGTCTTCAAAGAAAAAAAAACCAAAGTCCAGTGGCCTCTTGAAGAAGCGCCTTTGGGACAAGATTAAGGGGTCCTTTTATTATGGATTCTTGCAATGAATGACTTTTTCCATCCCCTAGACCAGTGGTGGCGAACCTATGGCACGCGTGCCAGAGGCGGCACTCGGAGCCCTCTCTGTGGGCACACGCACCGTCGTCCCAGCCCCGCCTCCTCCCACGGCCCCCTCTTCACCAGCAGCCCCCCTGGAGGAGAGTCACCCCTGGGCGTGGCCCACGCGAAGCAGCACAGCCAAGGACATGGTAGCCGTGCAGTGGGGACAAGACTCCGCCCTTGCAGCCCGTCATGCACATCTGATGCTGCGGGGCATGGGCAGAGGGCATGGCCGCCATGGCCCTGCTGGGCTGTCTGGGTGATCTGTGGCGGGTCGTGGAGGTGGTGGGTGGCCTAGCGGGCAGGGCAGAGCGGGGACAGCGGTGGGGGAGCAGTTTTTGGGCACTCAGTCTCTAAAAGATTTGCCATCACTGCCCTAGACTCCAGTTAACTTCTCCCTTTCCCCCTCTACTTTGCACTTCCAAAAGGCATAATAAAGCAACAAAGAGCAAAATTAATACAGGTAGTACTTGACTTACAACCATTAGTTTAGTGACTATTCAGAGTTAAAATGGGACTGAAAAGAGACTGATTTTTCACATTCACAACCACTGCAGCATCCCCAGGTATTTATGTCCCGGGTTCATGTGACGGCCCTTTACAAGCTTCCTATCCGGCTTCCGACAAGCAAAGTCAATAGGGCAGTGATGGCGAACCTTTTAGAGGCCAAGTGCCCAAACTGCAACCCAAAACCCACTTATGCATCGTCGGGTGCCGGGTGGGTGTGGCCCATTGGCTGGGTGTGGCCCATTGGGTGGGCGTGGCTCATTGGGTGGGCGTGGCCCATTGGGTGGGCGTGGCTGGGGTGGTAACGGCAGATTGGGTGGGACTAAAAAGTTCAATCAATCAATTCCAACTTTGCAAGATCTTTTTTTTTCCCGCGAGAAGTTGAAATTGACTGATTGATTGAACCTTTTTTTTTTTTTGCACACGGCGACAGAGGCCTAAAGTGAAAAGGTTTTATAAAACCCAGCTGAAGGCCTAGGACTGGGGCGAGGGCGCGCGTGCCCACAGAGAGGGCTCTGAGTGCCACCTCTGGCACCCGTGCCATAGGTTCGCCCCCACTGAACTAGATCACCCATCCTCACCTCTGACACAATCAAAACTTTTATTGGACTCAGCCCTTTGAGTGGGAACCGCACTAACACCAAGTCTTTGCTGGCTGCATCCTTCATTCAGCTGCTGAAACTCTATGCTGACTTGAGATTGTTAATAATTTAAGCTACACTAATGAGATTTCAACAGCCACAAAGCAAAAACACAATCTTCTTAAGGGTGCTTTGCTCCCAGTTTAATTTGAATGCCTCCAGCTAATGGTTTCAGAAATAAGAAATGTGGAATGAAATTAAATTTCTTCTTGGACATAGTTTTGTCCTTACTCACGACTTATAATGATTTTCTGTCAATAAATCCCCTCCCTGGTTTTTTTAGCCCTTTAGAGCAGAATATAATTTTGCTTTCCAGCACTAATAGCAACTAGTTTTTTTTCTTTTCTTTTTGTAAGCAGTTTGCAGAGAGATTGTGCAAGGGAAGATATTTATGTAACTCTCTTATCCATCTCGGTGATAGCTAAAAATACTCCTTCGATCCTTTTGGAAGCACAAATAACCCCTGTAGCCATTTACTTATTTTAGAAAATGCTCCTTAATTGATACGTGCAGTTATTGTACTCCTGGCTTCATTTTGCCCTTGAGCACCAATAGCTACATTTGGACAGAAAAGCTATTTTTTTATATCCAATTCTGTTGGGAGAAATATTCATTTTCCAACAGCAGCATCAAATATTAGAATGTTATTAAGATACTTTCTATCTTTTGCATACCTTTTTCTCCCAGCTATTTTCCTTTCAAGGTTTCACTATGAAACCTCATTTTCAAGTCACCTCACCCGATAAAAAACTCCGAGGTGTTTCACCCACAAAGTTGCAGCTACTATTTTTATTTTTATTTTTTTTCCCCGTGATAAATGACCAAGACCAGGCTTTCCCGTTCTTGGCTACTTTAAGATTTGTGAATTTCAACTCCCAGAATTCCCTAGCCAGCAGCTGGCTGGGGAATTCTGGGAATTGAAGTCCACCTGTCTTAAAGTGGCCAAGAAGAGGAAACCCTGCCCAAGACTAAAAAAGTATATGGGTCTGTAATTGCAAAAACTTCCTTTGCCTGGTTGATTTCTCTGGAATCTCTTCCTGACAACCTTCCCCTGGGAATATTTGAAGCTCAGACTCTGGAAGTAGAGAAACACGCCAGAGACTTCTTTAGGTCGATCTTCCCTCTTGTATCTTTCTTCTCCTGCCAGCTCACTTGTTGTTGAAACTGATTCCGTCCGTGCCTTTTTCAGGGTTATGTCCACACCACACGGTTAACCAGGTTAAAAATAGCTTGTTAAAATTGTTTTTTTAACTCTTTTTTGTTTTAGATTGCTTTGTCAAACCTGCATATATTCTAGCCCTTTCTACGGAGTGAATTTAGGAAATGAGTTAACACAGTAACTGAATGGAGTGTGTTGGGTGAGAGCAACGTCCACGTGTAAAGGGTTTGCATTGTTTGAATATGAAGGATTGCCATCTCCACTGTGTTTCTCGTTATTTCTTACAGGAATGTCCTCAAAAGTAAATTATTTACTGTATCATTTCAGTGTGGATTCATCTACCAAAATTCTTAGTCAGCGTGGCCACCAACCAAAAGGTTTGAGCAGATCTGTTGTCTCAGAAAGGTTTAGTCACCATGATATAAAAAAAGATGTTGAGACTCTGGAAAGGGTGCATAGAAGAGCAACAAAGATGATTTTAGGGGACTGGGGGCTAAAACATACGAAGAATGGTTGCTGAATTAGGTATGTCTAGTAGTTTAATGAAGAGAAGGACGAGGGGTGACATGATAGAAATTTTCCAGTATCTCAGGGGCTGCCACAAAGAAGAGGGAGTCAAGCTATTCTCCAAAGCGCCTGAAGGCAGGACAAGAAGCAACGGATGGAAACTCATCAAGGAGAGAAGCAACCTGGAACTGACAGTGAGAACAATTTACCAGTGGAACGGCTTGCCTCCAGAAGTTGTGGGTGCTCCAACATATGGAGGTTTTTAAGAAGAGATTGGACAGCCATTTGTCTGGAATGTTATTAGGGTTTGGATTTGAAGATACCCTCCCCCCCAGATCCCTTCTAACTCTTTTTTTTTTTTTCAATATAAAATTTTATTGTTTTCATCATAAAAAAAAGAAATACATCACAGATATTACACAATGTTATATCCCATCCCCCCACCCCCCGGACTTCCCAAACCAAACCTAGGCTAATATTCAAATACAAGTAAACAAATATTAATATCTCTNTTTTTTTTTTTTTTTTTTTTTTTTTTTTTTTTTTTTTTTTTTCAATATAAAATTTTATTATTTTCATCATAAAAAAAAAGAAATACATCACAGATATTACACAATGTTATATCCCATCCCCCCACCCCCCGGACTTCCCAAACCAAACCTAGGCTAATATTCAAATGCAAGTAAACAAATATTAATATCTCTAACTCTAAACTCTAAACTTAAACAATCCATCTCCTCCGTATTAATAAAAATTATTCATTTAATTAGTTCTTCAAATACCCAAAATCTTTACCATTTCAGCAAGATAGTTTAATACCATCCCTTACTTATACAAAAAAAAAAAGAAAAAAATTCCCATCTTCCATAAAGTTAACAAGTTAATTCTGTCATTTCATCAAACTACACCTATAAAAAATCATTTTGAACCCTTAATAAGGTTTACAACTTCAATTACTTAATTATCATTCAATTGTTTATATTCATAGTTAAGTCAAACAAATTCAATTATTACAACATTATTATATTTATATTTATAATAGTCTTCCTTTTAATAAAAATTATTCATTTAATTAATTCTTCAGGTACCCAAAATCTTTACCATTTCAACAAGATTAAAAAAAAAAAAGAAAAAATTCCCATCTTCCATAAAGTTAACAAGTAAATTCTGTCATTTCATCAAACTGCACCTATGAGAAATCATTTTGAACCCTTAATAAGGTTTACAACTTCAATTACTTAGTTATCATTCAATTGTTTATCAAATATAACATTAACAATAAGTCCACCTCCTTCAACCATTATTAAATCAAAAAAAGGAACCTTTAGGACCTTAATTCCCATCCATTCATAATTAAGTCAAACAAATTCAATTATTACAACATTATCATATTTATAATAGTCTTCCTTCGTTATTAAATCAGAAAAAAACCTTTAAGACATTTTTAACCCATCAGATAACATTTAATGTCATATTTATATCTGACTCTAGCTTTCTTTCTATACCAAGTTAATAGAGCGTTTCGATTATCAAACCTCAAGATTTGGTTCCAAACTTAATCACTTCAAACTGAGCAAAATTTGCTCCCCTTTCTGCCAATATAATCTGGATATCAATCTTTATTGTTTTTAGCAGTTGAAATGAGTCCAAGTAGCTTTGTATGAAATTGGTTTGCCTAATAGTTTCCACATTTACTCCCAGTATAAATTCACAGTTAGGTTGCTCTGACTCTTCAAATTGTATATCTTGA
>NW_015386448.1:105650-115470 GCF_001527695.2 Protobothrops mucrosquamatus | reverse complement strand
AACTTCAAGTTGCAGCGGTGGCGGCGGCTTCTAGCTTCGCCGAAGCGAAGGCGTCCTGGATCGCGGAGAATCCTCGGGGCTCCGGAGGAGTTCTCACCTACATCGTCCATATAGGACGACTCGGGAACTCAACTCCTACCCCGGGCAGCTCACCTATCCCCTTATGCCCAGGGGAAAGGTATCAAGCCGTTTGACAGCTAGTGCTGGCTGTCAAAACGGCTTTTACGCAAAACAGGCGGGAGGCAGCAAACAGCTGCGACCGACGAAATCGCCTGCCACCGGAAGTCGATCCCTTCCAACTCTGTTGTTCTTTTATTCTGAACTGGCTAACTAGGATTGGAAAGATCACATCTAGTTTGGAGACCATGATGATCCACTGTAAATTGTATACGAAAGGTTTTTTTAAAAAAAAACCAGAAGAAGAGAATAGCAAATCCTTTTTGTATTATTGCAAAAAAAAGATTGCACAGATATGTCTATGGTCACCTGGAACCCAGTTGACTCAAAGAATACTCTCCTTTTTATGGGCCTTTTTAAGCATACACACATGGAAGTGTGGTTGCTTTTCTCCATCTAGTGGTGAGGATGGACAGTGAGAGTTCTGACTTGGTGCAGGAGTCCCCAAACTTGGCAACTTTAAAAGACTTGTGGACTTCAATTCTCAGAATTTCTCATCCAGCCATGCTGGCTGGTGAATTCTGGGAGTTGAGGTCCACAACTCTTAAAGTTGCCAAGTTTGGGGAGCCCTGACTTTGTGTATTGGACGCAACTAAACACATGTGGCTGCAGCATTATCATCCTGTGATACGTATGTTTAGCTCCATGTATTTCCTTTTGGAGGATATAATGGGAGAAGGACCCATTGCCATGAGAAGAACCGGGGTGGGGTTTCTCTTTTGGGGAGGGGGGGAATGGGCTGCATTGGGTGCTCCAAAAAGGAGGAGGAGCTAGAATGGAAAAGTGATTGGAGCCAGGACAAAAACAAATATTAAATAGTAATAGTAATAGTAATAATAATAGTAAAGTTGGAAGGGACCTTGGAGGTCATCGAGTCCAACCCCCTGCTCAGGCAGGAAACCCTACAGCATTTCAGACCAATGGCCGTCCAGTCTCTTCTTAAAAACTTCCAGTGTTGGAGCATTCACCGCTTCTGGAGGCAGGTGGTTCCACTGGTTAATTGTTCTCACTGTCAGGAAATTCCTCCTTAGTTCTAGGTTGCTTCTCTCCTGGATTAATTTCCATGATCCGTCGCTTCTTGTCCTGCCTTCAGGCGCTTTGGAGAACAGCTTGACTCCCTCTTCTTTGGGGCAGCCCCTGAGATACTGGAAGACTGCTATCCTGTCCCCCCTCGTCCTTCTCTTCCTTAAACTAGACATACTATAATTGCTATATTATATATTGCTATAATTAGTCCATTCATTTAGCGACCCTTTGAACTTACAACGGCACTGAAAAAGTGACTTACCACTGGTCCTCACAACTGTGACTGTTGCAGCATCCCCCATGGTCACAGGATCAAAATTCGGGCACGCACTTACAGCGGTTGCTGCGTCCCGGGTTGACGGGACGGCCACTTGCAGCCTTCCCGGGCAGCTTCCAAAAAGCAGAGTCAAGGGGGAAGCCGGCTTTGCTTAGCGATTCATTTAGCAACTGCTTCGCTTTGCAGCGGAAATTCTGTTACCAGCTGCGGTTATAAGGTCTGACTGTACGTCCCGGGTGTTAAATAGTTTTGCCATTTGTGTCACGTGAGGGATTTGGTAGCAGTGATTGAAGGAGCTCTGCTGCCTCCATCCAAACCTTTCGGGGACCAGGTATCCCATTTCAGTTTGGGTGTCCCGCAGTAGCTAAAGCGGGCCAGGAAAGGGCGTCTCGCCCTGCCCCGCCCGTGCTGGCAGAGGGGGTGTGCTGTGGATCCCCTCGGCCGAGGAATTCCGTCTGTCGGGATCCAGGGGAAGAGCCTCCTCTCCCGTGGCTCCTTCCCTCTGTGACATCTTATCCTCGGCGGTGAGATTGGCTCCCCCCCCTCCTGACGTTTCGAAAGAGACTCTGGGCCCGTTTCCGACCGATGGCTTGGTGGCCCAGTGGGGGGAGCTTCATACTGGAGGTGGACGGCTGATTGATGTTCAGTGCCATTTCCACCCCCAACCCCACCCTGCCATGTGTCCGGCTCCCTTCTTTGCCGTCTTGTCGCCATGATTGTATCTGCTAATGTTGTTATCTGTTGTTATTTTTTAGTGGATGATTTTAATGTTTTTCAGTGCTTTTACATTGTAAGCTGCCCAGATCCCAAAGGTGCTTTTTCACGAGGCAACTGGACTTTCCTCAGAGCTGAAAAAGCTTCTTGGATGAGAAGCGAAACATCTTCAAAGAAAAGAAAAGTCCAGTTGCCTTGTGAAAAAGCACCTTTGGGATAACTATGACCTGGAGGACTGAGAGTCTCCATAGACATTAAGGTGCCCAGAGTTGTTGGATATGAGATGGGAGGCAGATAGGTAGGTAGGTAGGTAGGTAGGTAGGTAGGTAGGTAGATAGATAGATAGATAGATAGATAGATAGATAGATAGATTAGATAGATAGATAGATAGATAGATAGATAGATAGATAGATAGATAGATAGATAGATAGATAGATAGATAGATAGATAGATAGATAGATAGAGGCTTTGTACAACAGAGTCAACTCAGAGATGTAAACCTTCTCTTTGCTCGATTGCTGCATTTTAAATAGCTCCCTATTTCTGAAAGGAGAAGGTCTTCTGTGGCGCAGTGGTTAGAACGCAATACTGCAGGCTCCTTCTGCTGACTGACGGCTGCCAGTCATTTGGCAGTTCCAATCTCACCGGCTAAAAGGTGGACTCAGCCTTCCATCCTTCCGAGGTGGGTAAAACGAGGACCCAGATTGTTGGGGACCTTAGGCTGACTCTGTAAACCGCTTAGAGAGGGCTACAAGGCACCGTGAAGCGGTATATAAGTCTAAGCGCTGTTGCTATTGCTACTACTGATCTATGGTGGTCATTCCCATGATGGGTTGTTACCAAATGTTGAGTTGTTTAGGTGAGCAAGTTCTCGGCAATATCCCAAAGACTCCTTCTTTGTCTTGTCTGTTTAGGAAGCCATGAGTTGGAGCAGATGCAGCTCATTTTAGAAACAATTCCTGTTTTCCATGAAGAGGACAAGGAAGAACTTCTCAAAGTGATGCCAACTTTCATCAACAGCGCCTGGGAGGTGAAAAGGCCCTTACGGAAGCTTCTGCCTGAGGTCAACAGCAAAGGTAAAGAGGCCTTGGGATTTGGTGGGCGTGACTGGGATGGGGTGATTAAGTATCCTTATCCTTTCTGGGGTCCACAAACATCGCTTTCAGTGAGACTCCATAGTTCTACATTCATTTCCCCAATCAGCCACAGCTTTTTTGAGACATATTCGGTGAAGTTAAACCGATGCTGTAGACTTGATCATTCGGTAACTCGGACAGAAAGATCATTGAAAAAATTGATGTAAAAGAGGACATATATATATAGTACAGAAAGCTAGCACAGGTGGTCCTCAACTTATGATCATAAATGAGCCCAACATTTCTGTGGCTAAGGAGGCCGTTGTTAAGTGAATTTTGCCCCATTTTATGGCTTTTTTGCCACAGTTGTTAAGTGAATCTGGCTTCTCCACTGACGTTGCTTGTCAGAAAGTCGCAATTGGTGATCACCTGACCCCCTGGGACATTGCAACTGGTATGAATGTATGGCCCACCTTTTAATGGGAAGCCCTAAGGGTGTGTGTGTGTATCCACACAAACACACACACGTTCCTTCTCCAAGTTGAGCTCAATTTCTGGTGATCTCATGGAGACATCCATGAAGTTATTAAACGGGCTTAAACATTTGTTTCTGAGTTTTTTTAATTGCTTCAAAGGTTATTTTATAAACCCCCTTGAGAAGATTGTAACCTCAAACATCAGTGTGAAATGAATGTCAACAAAGATTTTAAAAATAATGTATGAAAGATTCTTCAGTCATTCTAAATATATGCCAACTTTTTCATTTTGCAAAAAATGAAAGCCAATATTCTTTAAAAAGCTTCTTTTTTTAAAAAACAAACAAACAAACAATGGAATATATATTTTTGCCTGCGATCTTAAGGAATTGTAATAATCAGAAATCAAAGGCCTGTTTTTTATATTTGATCAGTTCTTCAACAATAACAAATAGTTCCACAGTAAATATCTGAAATTTGCTACCCTACACCCCCCCACCCCCACCCCGTCTGCTTTTCCAAGTTAATGTTTTAAAAATATTTTATTTTGCTAGTGCAAAATAAAAGCCAATAAATAGAAGCCTAAGGATTTCTGAGAGTGTCTTGAGACCATGAGGCTCCAATTTCAGAGCCATTTACCCCCCAGTTAAACTATTAGTAAGAACCCAAAGACCCTTATGGGAGGGAAAGCTCCACTGAACACAACAAAACTTACTTTTGGGGAAAGCCAGTTTAGGAGAAGGGCTTGCTGTCGTCGTGTCCAAACACTCATTTCCTTAGCTTCAGCGGTAACTCTTCATTTGAAAAGAACACAGGATTTTCCACCTGTCCAAAAGTCAGATTTCCTATTTAACATAATTAGAGATCTGCTTCTGAATGAAGAACAAGGACACTCCATAGTTAATGGATTTAGAGAGTAAGGAAAAGGATCTTGTGGGAGATGATCTGATCCCCCTGCCAAGGCAACAAGGAGTCATGCATGTGTTGACGTTGAGGGCATCCAGATAACATTTGGGAACGGCACAGGCAGACCCTGGAGGAGGGCCTCACTCAGACCTGCAGGTTCCTCTTATTATAGCCAAGCTATAATAAGAAAAGTAAATTTAGCCTTCCAGTGGCGTTGATTCCCTGCTCTGGTCTACCTGGCAGGGCTGGCGATCTGTTCTCCCATTGCAGGAGGGATTCTGTGTATTGTGCAGATAAAGTACAGCTAGTCCTCGACTTATGACCATAATTGAACCCAAAGTTTCTGTTGCTAGGCAAGACAGTTGTTAAGTGAATTTTATCCCATTTTATGACCTTTCTTGCCACAGTTGTTAGGTGAATCGCTGCAATTGTTAAGTTATGACATGGTTTGTTAGGTGAACTTGGCTTCCTCACTGACTTTGCAAATGGTGACCACATGACCCGGGGACACTGCGACCGTCATAAGTACATGCCAGTTGCCAAGGGCCTGAATTTTGATCACGTGACCACAAGAGTGCTGCAATGGTTGCAAGGGTGAAAACCAGTCCTAAGTCACCTTTTTCAGTCCCATTGTAACTTTGAACAGTCACCAAACAAATGGTTGTAAGTTGAGGACTACCAGTGTTTCACAAGGCTGGGCCAGGGTTGGGTGCTCTTGGCTTGATTATATATCTGCCTCTTGCAGCTATTGACTTTTTGGAAAAGATACTGACCTTCAACCCCATGGACCGGTTGACAGCAGAGATGGGCCTTCAGCATCCTTTCATGAGACCGTACTATTGTCCTGAGGACGAGCCTGTTTCCCAGCACCCTTTCCGGATTGAGGATGAGATTGATGACATTTTGTTGATGGAAGCTAATCACAGCCAGATGTCCAACTGGGACAGGTACATTTATTCCCTAGTCCAGTGATGGCGAACCTTTTAGAGACCGAGTGCCCAAACTGCAACCCAAAACCCACTTATGCATCGTCGGGTGCCGGGTGGGCGTGGCCCATTGGCTGGATGTGGCCCATTGGGGGTGTGTGGCCCATTGGGTGGGCGCAGCTACAGTGGTAACGGCAGACTGGGTGGGACTAAAAAGTTCAATCAATCAATTCCAACTTTGCAAGATCTTTTTTTTTCCCCGCAAGAAGTTGAAATTGATTGATTGATTGAACCTTTTTTTTTTGTACATGGCGTCAGAGGCCTAAAGCAAAAAGGTTTTATAAAACCCAGCTGCAGGCCTAGGACTGAGGCGACGGCGCCCGTGCCCACAGAGAGGGCTCTGAGTGCCGCCTCTGGCACCCGTGCCCTAGGTTCGCCACCACTGCCCTAGTGTGAATTGTGCAGGAACACAGAATGTCTGGGGACAGAATTCTATGCGTTAGAAAACTTAGTTTGCTTTCTTCTTTACTTTTAAATTTTTAGAGTAGAATAGAGTAGAATAGAGTAGAGTAGGGTAGAGTAGAGTAGGGTAGAGTAGGGTAGGGTAGGGTAGGGTAGAGTAGAGTAGAGTAGAGTAGAGTAGAGTAGAGTAGAGTAGAGTAGAGTAGAGTAGAGTAAAACAGAACAGAACAGGAATAGAACAGAATCTCAGGGCTGAAATGAGGGGTCCTTGGTACTCTCTGAACTTGGTTTTCTTGTAGATGTTTCACTGCCCAAGCTAGGTAATATCATGGAAGAAAACAACCAAGCTCAGAGGCCACCAAGGGCCCCTCATTTGGTTTTGTACTTTTCATGTGGAATTGTATATCTTACTGATTTTAGTACAGAATGCAAATAATCCTTGAAAATCCAAATTAAATAAAATGAGTCATTCCTTGGTACTACTCTGTCATTGTCTAGGGTAGGAACATCAGCCAAAGGGGTGCAGCTGGTGATGGGAATATTTTATTAATTTATATGCAATATTTGTGTCTAACCCTGTAGTTATTTCAAATATACAGATATCAAGTAAGTTTGTCCTCGGATTTGGAATGGCGACAAGAAAAATGCCATGATTTGGACGAGGTGCAACGGGATCCCCGCGCAGGATCTGAATCTATTGCCGAGGAAGCTCAAGTAGATCCACGCAAATATTCGCAGAGTAGCTCAGAGAGATTTTTGGAGCAATCGCATTCCTCAATGGACCGAACATTTGAAGGAGACTCGGGGCACTCGTGTGACTATAAGGTCGGCTCACCTTCTTACTTAGACAAATTGTTGTGGCGAGACAACAAGATTCACCATTACTCCGAACCCAAACTCATCCTAGACTTGTCCCACTGGAAAAGAGCATCTATTGCTCCCGCAGCGGAGATAACCCTAGAGGAGGAGCCATCCAACCTTTTCCTAGAGATCGCCCAGTGGGTCACGAGCACCCAGACGGGGCTGGAGTGTCCCAACGCTCTTCCGGAGATTCAGGAACGGACTTTGCCGTCTCCTCCTCCGCGTCTCCACAAAGAACCCAAGGAAGTCGACAAGAAAACCGACCCCCAGTTTGACTTGGATGTCTTCATTTCCAGGGCCTTAAAACTTTGCACAAAGCCGGAGGATCTGCCCGATAACAAACTCAAAGACATCAACGGAGCATGTCTAGCGGAACACCCGAAGGAAATTGTTCAGACAGAAGGGTATCATAAAGAGAGATGGTAAATAAAGGGATGGAAGGTGGCTTACAGTATCCATGGTTATTCTCTTCTAAAATTCAGTTTTAACACAGTGCCCACGTAGCAATGAATTGTAACCCAGGTTTGAATGCCCATGGAACCCATCAATTCCTTATCTGATAACTGTCGGAATGCCTTCAACTTAAAGGCAAGCACAATCCAAGCCCTTGTTTTTCTGTGTCTTTGCAAGCTCACCTAAAAAGTAATCTGGAGATGTGAATGAAATACTGAGATTTTTTTATACCGCCTTAACAGTCTTGCCTTTGCCTGTGGACATCAGCTTTCAGTGCAGAAAAATCCTTAAATCCAAAGGAAGTTAATTCTATGTGTATTTTTTCCCCTGTTATGAGGATCATGCGGTATTAGAGACCTTCCTATGGAAAACCAGCTCCATTCGCACGAGCAGCAGGTGCTCGCGCGGAAAGGTCCACTTGTGTGACTGGTTGGTGTGCAAACCTGCTGCTTGTGTAAATGGACCTGCATGCATGAGTGCACACTCCCACTGCTTGCACAGAACCATCCCCTTGCCCCCCGCCCCCCGCCGCCTTTCGCCAGTCCGAAAATGCTGGAAAGTTTGGAGACCTCCTGGACCAGGAGGTCACATGCAGGGGGTTTTCTGCTACCTTCATTCAATAGAAATGCCAGTCTCCCCATAATTAATCTTGTAGGTGCCCGTCCAACTCCTTGCCCTGTCTTAATTAGGGTAGGTGAGTCAGACCAGTAAGTATTCTTTTAACTGTTTAAATTATAAATGGAAGGCAGCAAGGTTTTAGCATTATCCATGGTTACCAAGCCTCCTTAGGAAATAAAGGTGATGTGTGGCTATGACCCAAAGCTTTATTTAGGTGCATATCCAGAAAAAAAAGTCAGATCACCTGATAAAATACATCCTGGGAATCTGAACAAGGCAATGCTGCCAGCCTGTTGGACAGTCTGGGGTTTTTTAAAAATCTGCTGCTCTATCCATTCTCCAACCTCTGGTGGGCTCCCCTTGGTCTATTTTTTTTAAGTTTGATTTGCTCCAGTCTCCTTGCTTGATGGGGTACACACTGTCTCTGAGTGTCAAAAACGTGGACCACTAAACGGCCTGCAAAGAGTCACTGTTTTCATTGTCTCTTTGCTGGTCATTGGCCACCAGAGGTTTTGCAGCGCGAACGCTGGAGTCCTCATTCAGTGACTCATGGATGGGACTTTGCAGTAAGACCAGGCTCTAGATCAGAGGTGGGGAACGATGGCCCTTTTATGACTTGTGGACTTCAATTCCCAGAATGCACAGCCATGCTAGCTCAGGAATCCTGGGAATTGGTCCACAAGTCATAAAAGGGCCATGGTTCCCCACCTCCACTCTGGACTGAAAATCAGGCTTGTCAGATGCTATGTTTTTTCTATCCTGCTCCATGGAGTAGAGAGAGTGGGTCTCTGATAGAAGCCCACCTGAAGAGACTAGAAGCATTTGAAATGTGGACCTACAGGCGGCTGTTACTACGTAGAAGCTGGGTTGACAAGATCAGAAATGAGGAGGGGATAAGCCGCCCGGGAAAGCCAAGGGAAATCATCAAAACAATTAAAAAACGAAAATTAGAATATTTCGGACATGTGAAGCGACACCCAGAAAAATATGACATACTCCATTGAATCCTCCAGGGAAAGATGGAAGGTAAACGAGGTCCAGGCAGAAGAAAAACATCCTGGCTTCAAAATCTAAGGGACTGGTTTGGACAAAACTCAGCAGCACTTTTTCATGTGGCGGCTGATAAAAACAGGATCACCAACATGATCGCCAATGTCCGATAACGGATATGGCACAAGAAGAAGAAGAAGGTGTGGACTGAGTTGGGCCTCGGCCGAGAAGCCTGCATTGTGGCAGCGAGGCAGAACAGTCTGGCCAAGAAGAGAGTCAGGAAGACAAACCGATACGTAGCTGTGCTCTGAGCAGCTTTGCAAAGGGGTCTTCTTTCTTTTCACAACACTACAAGTAGTCCTTGACTTACGACCGGTCACTTAGTCAACTGTTTGAAGTTACAGTGGACTTCGAAAAAGGGACTTACAGCCTAGATGCATTGATGCCCAATGTCCCCTAGGGTCATGGGACTGCATTTTGGATGCTTGTCAACTGGCCCGCACTTATGGCCGTTTGCAGCATCCCGGAGGCAAATGACCTCAATTTATGACGTTTTTGCCAGAAACTGGAGTTCGCTTCCAGTTTCCAGCAAAAAAAAATGCCCTTAAGCAAACAATGGGTTCATTTAACGACTGAGGTATTCTCTTTATGAGTGCTGCTGTCAAGTGTCTGAGTAACGAAACACTTAAAAGGACTTTCAGGCATGTTTTCTCCTAAAAGCATTTATTAATGTTAAAGCCACATCAGCACAGCATGGAGGAATGCTTAGAACTGCTTCTCTTCCGTTACGCATAACATTCCAAACATTTTCCACTCCCTTATTGTAGGGTCATGGTTCACATCTTCCAATCAACTTGG
>NW_015386448.1:53911-105550 GCF_001527695.2 Protobothrops mucrosquamatus | reverse complement strand
GGCTGGTTTAACTATATATATACCAGACAGTTCTGCACATTGTCAAAGCAAGAATATACAGTATTTGCAGCGTTGACAGCTGCATTCATTCAACGACCGCCATTAAAAAAAAGGTTCAAAAATCGGGCATGATTATGTAGTGACCCACTTTACGATTGTCATGCCTTACCACCGAAATTGCAGGCTCCATTGTGGTCATAAGTCGAGGACTACCTAAAAATGCAAATTTAAAAACTTTAGTACCAGAACAGCTAATGCTGCCGTGACCTGCTAGTGAAAAAGCCCCCAAATCCCCCCCCCCGCATGTGTGCATGTATGAGTGAATGAAGGGGAGAGAAGACCAGAGAATGTCTCTGCTTGTACAGGAGAGAGAATGTGGGAATGCACGGGGAGAGAGAGAGAGAGAGAGAGAGAGAAGTTAGCAGGTTTGGTGAGTGCCCATCCATCTTTTCATTGATTTAGCCTTTTTTTTAGTTGGAGGTATACTTTGTAAAAAAAACAACAACAACCAAAACCCCCCACCTATAAGCAATAGCCTGAGCACTTAGACTTATATACCGCTTCACGGTGCTTTGCAGCCCTCACTAAGCAGTTTACCCTTTCTTGTGTCATATCCTCCTTTCGTAGCATATTTTCTTGGCCATTCTTACGTTAGAAGGGGACGGAGAGCAACTTCACCAACCATTTTGTGATGTTTTTGTGTCCTGTGGCGTCTTCTCCAAATTCCAGAGGCCGCCACCATCTATAGAAGGCTGCTGTGTCCCATTTGTGTGAAAACCTTAGTTTAAAATGCCATCTGGCAACTTGATAAAGTAGTGCACAAAGCAAGTTGATCATTGTTATCCTGGCTAAAAGTTCATCAAAATATATTGAAGGTTTCAATGCAGACATATAGCAAAAGGTGAATTCCAAATTTTAAATGTAAATATGCAGTTATTACAACATGCTGTTCTGAAGTAGAAATATGTTTTGCACTGAGGCTGGTGGCTGTCTACCTGGCACACATTTTAAGAAGTGCATTCATAACAGTTTCCCAAAATTATTCCAAATCAAACTTTTGTTCTTTTGCCACAACTGTTTTGCACTGAGGTGTGACTACAAGGTAAAAGAACCCATTAAAATTTCAAAGAAACTCACATAATGAATCTGTTTCATTCACATTTTTGTGCATCTTATTAATTGATTGAGTTTAATGCATATATTGAAAAAGTTGTTTAGTTCTACTTAACTGATTTTTTTTTAGAAAATATTGAAAATCTGTAAATAATATGCACTTTGCTTTAAAAAACTTACTTGCATCTTTTTGAAAATTGATTTAATGTCTTCAGTTCAAATGAAAAAATGTAGTTTGCCGATTATTTAGCTTTTAAAACACACAGAAGTTATTTCTGCTAGATTCATAGTTGAGGAAATATCTTTTAACAGAAATATTCAAAATATGGTATGATTTCATACATCACTGGAGCAGTAACAGAAAGGAATAATATATTTTGCTTGTACTGTGACTTTTTTTATACTGTGGAACTGACATGGCTATCCAAAACTTTCTTTTAAAAGAAAAGGAGAAAAATTCATTTTTTTTTTGTTATGAGAAAGGAGGACTGTGTATAAATGAAGGAAAACTAAAAAGAAAGAATGGTACAATGTTTTATATTAATAACCAATGTTTCTAGCATCAGCCATTTTCTAATATAGTTGCAATTTTAGCTTTGTGGCCTGGGTTGTAACAGCATGTGGTATTTATTGGATCAGAATGAAAACATAATTCTTTGCATGTCCATGGAGACTCTCAGTCAACCAGGTCGTGGTTGTCCCAAAGGTTGTTTTTCAAAAGACAACTGGATTTGTTTTGTTTTGTTTTTCCTTGGAGAAGTTACTCTTCTCATCCAAGAAGCTTCTTCAGTTCTGACTGAATGGTGGAGGATGGAAGGACTCAGCAGTCTATCTGCCTAAGAGCCATGGTGATGCAGTGGTTAGAATGTAGTATTGCAGGTTAAGTCTGCCCGCTGCCAGGAGTTCGATCTTGACTGACTCAAGTGTTGACTCAGCCTTCCATCCTTCCGGAGTCAGTAAAACGAGGACTCAGATTGTTGGTGGCAATATGTTGACTCTGTAAAGCGCTTAGAGAGGGGCTGTAAAGCACTGTGAAGTGGTATATAAGTCTAGGTGCTATTGCTATTTGAAAGACAAAGCCCGCACTTTTGAAGACAGCAAAGTCCTCATTCTGGACAGAGGGGACTGCTCCTTTGAAAGAGGGGTCCAAGAGACCATCTATACTATACTAAGGCCCTCGCTCAATTGAGGAGGAGGGATACGACACCACGTATCTCCTGTTTACACCACAGCCCTTTCGGCAGTTCCAAGAAGCCTCCACACCCATTTGCACTATTCAGCTGACCCTGAGGGCACGGATAATCCTCCAAGTGGCCTCAGTGACTTTCAGAAAGAGTGCTAACGATCAGCTGGGTGCAAGGAGTGTAAATCCTTCCATCCTTCCATCCTTCAGTCAGAGCTGAAGAAGCTTCTTGGAGGAGAAGTGAAATATCTTCAAGCAAAAACAAAGAAAGTCCAGTTGCCTTTTGAAAAAACACCTTTGGGACAATCATTCTTTGAAGCTGAACTGCATGTTCAGAAAAAAAAAATGCATAATGCAATTGCTGAAGAAAGAAACAGATTTACAGATGTCAGCACTTTCCCTTTGTTCTGCATTGCTAGCTTTAAGTAGAGGTGGTCCAGAGGAACTGTTGAGGAAAATATGTACAATGTTTTCAGATATTTAGATATGGTATAAAAAGAGCAAAATGAAAAAAAAATCTGGAACAAATGTTCTGAAGTATTAATATACAGCAATCATCGCAAAAAAATGTAAACAAAAAAAACCCCACCTTGAGCCTAATTCAGAGTTTGATAAAATGGATGCAGCATCCATCAGTTTATAATTTCTTTTGCTTTGACAATTTGTATGTCTAACTGTGAATAATTTATTAACCAAATTTATGCATATAGTGCTATGGAGGGCCTCAAATCTGGATGAGGCTCTTCGTCACCTTGCAAGCTCCTTGGGGCTCCCTTACATCGGGCAGCCTTCAAATATGTTATCGCTGTGAGATCAAACTTGCCTTATATATTGTGGTAATTCGAACCCATGTAGAAAGTGCTAAATTGTAGACTGGCTGGCAAGTCTGAAGCTTCCTTCAAGCTTCCAGAATTGAACCGAATCTATTGGAGCTAACTTTAATCATTGTAATTACTATACCACACTACGGGTACTCCTCGACTTACAGCAGTTCATTTAGTGACCATTCAAAGTTACAACGGCACTGAGAAAAGTGACTTATGACCGTTTTTCATACTTACTTTGCAGCATCCCCCGTGGTCACATGATCAAAATTCAGCCATTTGGCAGTTGATTCATATTTATGACGGTTACAGTGTCCCCTGGGGTTATGTGATCACCTTTTACAACTTAACAACTGTGGTGATTCACTTAACAACTGCGACAAGAAAGGTCCTAAAATGGGGCAAAATTCACTTAACAACTGTCTTGGTTAGCAACAGAAATTTTGGGCTCAATTGTGGTCATAAGTCGCGGACTACCTGTTCCCTGTTTCTTTAAAAAAATGAAATAAAAACAAAATTCATCCTCTTTTGTAGAAAGATGTTCTCAGTTTGCTTTGTTCTGATGAATAGCCTGACATGCTCGTGGCCTAATTTGAAGATGGGCGAAGACCCACACACACACACACACACACACACACACACACACACTCCCGTTTGCCTTCAAAGAGGTTTGACTGCTCTGTGCATCTCTTCTCTGGCTTATGAGAGAAAAGCATCTCCAAAGACAAAATTTGTCCAGGATTTTTTCCTAAGATCAATTCAGACGATACTCGCATTTGTGGTAAGCACTTCAACCCCCTGGATATGTTATGTCCCTCTCTATTACATTCTGTAATCATAGTTGAATCCTGGAAAAAGAAAACAATAAATCAGATATAAAGCTAGCATAAAGTTGTGGGCATTAAAATAAATAAGTGAAATTTCTTTGTACAAATCAATATATCAAATCAAACTCTGGGAAGTAGATTTAATGCTCTGAAAGCTTTAAATTTTCACTTTAACTCTTCTTCATAGAACATAAAATACAATATTCTTGAGACAAGAAATCAGTTATATGTCAGCACTTCACAGAAGTTTCTGCCAGCTTACAGTATAACTCATACTGGGTTATCTGTGACCCACTGAGTAGACTTTTCAGAGCTATTTCCTTACCTGAGCGGAGAAACGGAATGACCAGAGGCAGGCAAAAAAGCAGTGGAAGCTATGAGCAACTTCCGACTTCCTGCTGGCTTTCCCATTGATTTTCCTTGCAGGAAGCCGGCAGGGAACGTTAGATATGACGAGAAAGCACTGAAGCAGCTAAATTTCATTCCGATGAGAATCATGAGTTCAGATTTTGGATGCATTCTGTAAGTTAGGCCATTTGAGGTATGTTGACTCAAAATGGTTGCTCTACGATGCACTATTTTGCCCAATGGAAGGTTACGAACAATCAGAGTTTTAATGGTGTATAGATTGCAACACATTACATTTTGCAATAGTTAAAGGTAATGCATTGTATACAGTCATCTAACCTGGATGGGTTCATGAGCTCAATTTCCAGTATAAGGTTTGAATTCTATACACATAAGATCTGCTATGTATGTGCAATGAGTCCCATATAGAACAAAACTGAACTCTGAACTGCCTTTTGCTGGTCATTTTATAACAGAGTTCATATTACAGCACATCGCATTATTGATTTATTTAGATCAGTGGTTCTCAACCTGTGGGTCGGGACCCCATTTGGGGTCGATCGACCATTTCATGGGGGTCGCCAAGCAAGGCTGTCCGCCATTTTTTTTGTCCGCCATTTTTTCCCCCTTTTCCGGCAGGTGCCTTACCTCCCTTGGCCTGGGCCAGCTGGTGGTCAGCCTGCTCCGTCTCTGCCACTTGCCAGCTACGCCTCGGCCGGCGCAGGGGGTGGAACCGGGCAGGGAAAGTCCTCGACTTACGACCGGTTGGGTAGTCCTCGACTTACGACCGGTTTAGTCCTCGACTTATGACCGGTTGGGGTCGCGGCATTAAAAAGGTTGAGAACCACTGATTTAGATTTATTAGCCAGTGCACTTTGGGTAGTGCACAAAACTAAAATGATATTAAACAGGTAAAAATATTAAATCAACAGGGAGCGAGACTAAATTGTTCTAATCACAAAATCTACAAACCAAAACTGTTTTATTTATCAGTATTATAATTAGCTCCTAAAGCTAATGCATTATATGTAGTAAGTTTGATGCACAGGTTTATGAGCTTAATTTCCACTAGAACATTTGAAATTCTTAGTATGATCTGACTATGTACAACAATTCTCTATAGCAGCTGCCCCCAACCTTTTGGGCACCAGGGGCCGGTTCCGTGGAGAGAGGTTTTTAGGCAGACCGGAGGGGGCCTGGTTTCGTGTCCTGCCTGCATCTCGCAGAGGGGGCTTCGCTTGTTTGCACAGCTCGGTTTCTGGCATGCCACAGACCCACACCAGTAGACAGACCAGGGGCTGAGGACCCCTGCTCTATAGAACAAAACTGGTTGTATACTGCCTCCTGCTGGTTCACGTGCAACATAATTCATATAGCAAGATACCTCATTGGGGAAAGGAGAAGAAACCTTGAAAGGTCACTACTTTCTGATTTTACCTTGTTCAAATAGATTGCATAGGCAGGTATTTCTTTGGCTGGAGCGAAGTTGATCTTTACCACGTGCAGCACGTACCCAACCCAGCCGTGCTGATGAAGTGAATACTCAACGTACGACCACAACTGAACCCAAAATGTGTGCTGCTAAGGAAGGTGATTGTTAAGTGAGTTTTGCCCCATTTTATGACCTTTTCTGTCACAGTTGTTAAGTGAATAACGAGTTGTTCAGTTAGTTACATGGTTGTTAAAGTAAATCTGGCTTTCCCATTGACTTTGCTCGTCAGAGGGTCACAAAAAGGGATCAGGTGATCCTGGGACAATGTGACTGTCATAAATGAGTCCGTTGCCAAGTGTCTGAATTTTGATCACGTGACCATGGGGACGCTGCAGTGGTCATAAGTGAGAAAAGCGGTCATAAGTCATTTTTTTCAGTGCCATTGTAACTTTGAATGGTCACTAAACCAATGGTGTGTAAGTCAAGGACTCCCTGTATTTCATGCTATGATAATTGATATGGCTTAGTTCAGCCTTCCCAACCTGGCATCTTCCATTTGGATTGGCCATGCAGACTAGGCCCTGTGTGAATTCAAATCCAGCATATCTGGAGAACACTTTGGGGGCTCTAAACTACTTGCACGCTCATCTTTGATTTTGCTGTGATAATCAACACAAGCAGGAGGAGATAAGACTTGACTATCCCATCTCAGACAAGCTTGGAGTTCTACATTTAACAATTTACCGTCTACTGGCCTCTAGCCTGGTGCCTTAATCACTAGACCAAACTAGCTCTCATAGTTTTAATTTCTCAAAGACCCTTTCAACTTCATCCTTCCAACACGTGCCAGGTCACATATTTATGTGGCCCTCGGGACCATGGCTCTTTTCCTTATTTTTCTAGCAGCCAGCGGTTTGCAGGATGGAGAACGGGCCACTTTTACATAGGTTGACACTCGTGCTCAAAAAGGGTTGTGTGTCAGAAGATGGCAAACAGAAGATGGCTTCTAGCTAAAGGTAGATTAAAAAGGACCCCATTGAATATGAGTATAATCCATGTTCCGTCATTCGAAGACGCCATCCGTCAGCTTTGCGCTGGGGAAAAAAAAAAGGGCAAAAAAACCTTTGCCAGACACAGATCAAGTATAAAGTGATTGCACTGACGCAGCAACACCCCGGCCGAAAACGCCAATTGTAGCATGAACTCTTGAGCGACACATTGCAACACGTTGCAATGGGTCGCTTAATGTTGCAATGCGTCGCTTAAGAGTTCATGCTTTATGTCATAAAGCAGGGTTTCTCAACCTTGACAACTTTAAGATGTATGGACTTCAATTCCCAGAATTCCCCAGCCAGCATGGCTGGCTGGGGAATTCTGGGAATTGAAGTCCATACATCTTAAAATTGTCAAGGTTGAGAAACCCTGTCATAAAGCGAGATCTCCGGGGCAAAGTGCAAGCGGAGGCGTCAGCGGGGCCGGCGGCAGTGAGGCACGTGCCGAGCTCCTTTCGCTTTCGCTTTCGCCTCCAGGGCCCCCTCCAACGTCGCTCTCGCGCCTTCACACCTCCCCGCGCACGGCATTTCTCTGTCGCCCAATCAGACGCCTCCTTTCCGCCCGCTTCCCTGGTGGCCCTATCCCTAAGTAACAGGCCGGGGATTGGCTATTTCGACGACCGTGATTAGCATATTCAAATACTTCGCCTCCTCCCTCTCAGATCTCCGTGATTGAGCGGAGAGACGAAGCGCCGGGATTGGAGTAAAGCGACGATTCGCTCAAGCCGCCCGTTGGCTAACGTCCTTGTCATTCAGCTAGGAGAGACCCACCTCTTGAGGTGTCCCTCCCTGCCCCGGCCTCCGGCTGTTCATTCGGCGCTGGGGCGTGGAGGGAGGCGGAGGAGGAGGAGGAGCGGCCGTAGGTTGGGGGCAGCCTCGCAGAAGCCCATCGCTGGAACAAAGAGCTGGAGGAAGAGCTGCTCACTCGCTGCGCGGTAATTATTTGTGCGGCTAGAATCCACATGCTTGCCTCGCTCTTTGAAATGTCACCGGCGGGTCTTTTGGTCCTGATTTAACTTCCTTTCAGAAGTTCTTTTTTCGTTTCCCGTCTGGCCTCAGTTTGGGGGAACGGGTGCAAGCGAAAAGGTCCTCCTGACTTTCAGGCTGCCGGTTCCCGCTTGAGGGCGGCCCCTACATCGGGCCCAGGCTGGACTTAGTGGCGGCTTCTCTTGCTGACGTCCAGGGGGGCTTAAAGTGGCATTTTGGCATCGGTGGCCACGTGCTTCCTCCGTCTGAATCCTGGCCCAGTGATGCAGGAAGCAGGTTGGCTCCCCAAGACAGCCTCCCCCCCCCCCTGGGTGTGGGACTACAGCTCCCATCATTTCAGCCAGCCTGCCTGCCTTTGGTGGGGGTGACTCTAGGGATGGGCGGGGTGGTCCTGCCCAGCTAGCAGGTGGTCGATTGCTGTAGCCGTCAGTGCTCAGAAATGCTTGTGGTCCCCAGGATTTTAATTTTTTTGTGGTTCGTCTCAAAAAGCTATGCTTATTTGATTGTTTTATCCCACCTTTATTACTTTATGAGTAACACTCCTTCCTCCTCCTATTTCCCCCCCCCCACACAATCACAACACCCACCCTGAAAGGTGGGTTGGGCTAAGAGAGCGCGACTGGCCCAGAGTCACCCAACTGACTTTCATGCCTAAGGTGGAACTAGAACTCACCGTCTCCTGATTTCCGGCACGGGGCCTTAACCAGCAAGCCAAACTGGCTCTGCTGGGCCTGTTTAGATCCTGGAGAGGAGACCACCAGGGAATCCAGACTAGAAAGCCACTGGTGTATTGTTGCCAAGAAAAAGTACATGGATGTTCATGAAATGCCAAATTCAGATCAAATAAGATTTTATAAAGAATAATTGATGCTAATTTATAAAACAGTTAACGCTAGGCTTAGATTAGACCCCAACTCATTTTCCGCTGGGGAAGACCTGTTCAGGGTGGCATTTTGTTGCACTCTCCTTTAAAAACCAAGGAACGATTCCACAATTCGGATAAATTGACTTCTTGCAGGCCACTGGCTGATAATTTAGTACACTTTCTCAGCTTGGCAAGTCGTATTAAATATTAGTTTAGGAAAAAAGGACAGTGGTGTTTGGTTCAGATAAGTGAATTTGAGAAAGCCTCGCTGCCTATAAATAAGCAGGTTTTATTTGAGTTTTACTTAGTTTGGGAAACAGCCTGGACTGCCATGTAAAGTTGATGGCAATTGCTCTTGAAACAAAAACGTGGTTGCTAGGAAGGGATTTGCTTGTTCTTGCTGTTTGGCAGTTTCGTGCTCCAGCTTTTGTCCTGAAATGAACCTTTATTTCCGTTTTAAGTGCCAGGAAATGCACATTTCAAATTCTTGAACACTTTCTGTGATTATGCTGTGCTAGACACCGTGGCAGATTTTCTTTCAGAATACAGGAATTTTAAGATCTAAAATCAAGACTTCACCATCTTATTATTTGCTTTAGTATAATGGAAAGAAGGAAGGAGAAAAAGGGAATTTAGTTTTTAAGAAAATGATAGAGAATGACAGTTGTGTAATATACCGTGAAAGTGTGAGGTCTGCATAAGAATAATTCTTAAAAATATTTAGTAATTTTTAAAAAATGCTTGCAGCTTTCTAGGATATAATTCTCCCTTATACCCTATAGAATATTTTTAGTGTTTCTCAACCTTGGCAACTTTAAGATGGATGGACCTCAACTCCTGGAATTCCCCAGCCAGCCATGGGGATTGAAGTCCACTCATTTTAAGGCTGCCAAGGTTGAGAATCTCTGGATTATAGTAAATTCTGTAATTCATGTGTTTATTGAATATAAAAAAGTGTATAGGTAGTCCTTGTCTGCAACCACAATTGAGCCCAAGATAATAGTTCAGTGAGTTTTGCCCCATTTTATGACCTTTCTTGCCACAGTTGTTAAGTGAATCACTGCAGTATTTATGACATGTAACTGTCATAAATACATTCCAGTTATCAAGTGTCCGAATTATGTTCATGTGACCAAGGGATTGCTGCAACAGATGTGTGAAAAACGGCCATAAGTCACTTTTTTCAGGACTGTTGCAACTTTGAACAGTCACTCAATGAACGGCTTGTAAGATGAGGATTACCTATGCTGCCTTGGTATGGCTGTGCTCCTCACTTTTGTGGGTAGATCCATATTGATCCCTCTAGCCCAATGTGATCAGTTCTGAGCAGCACAGGATCGGTGGTTCAGCATCACTCGGCCCATCCGTTGTCTTACCTTTTTAGTAGAGATTTGTTGTTTTGAACTTTTTTAGCGGGGAGAATACCATGCGGTGAAAACAGTCAAGCTTATTGCATAGCCGCCATATTGATTCCTCGTCCATCTCCCACTGTAGCCATTGGAAAGATATGTATATGATGCGGCAAAGGTATTGGGACCACACTGTGTGAGATATTCAGCCTCCTGTTTTTATTTTCAAGATATTTGGGGTTTTTTTGAAAAGAATTCTCTTACTGGTAGAAAAGCAATTGTGACAGGAAAGGGGATAAAAGGAAAATCTCGCTCCTTGTTGTATAGTCACATCTACAATTTGCAGAGAATACCAGATGAAAAGTGACAGCCAGTTTCATGGATCAGGCCACATTTGCACAAAATGAGCCTTGATTTCTCTGGATTACAGTGGCAGTGTGAATGTGGATTCATGTTCCAGATGTGTTCCCCCACTTACTTTAGATTATTAAATTAAATTGGGATAGGCTTATAGGTTATAGGTTATACATGGTGGCGCCATGGTTAGAATGCAGTTATTGCAAGTAAATTCTGCCCACTGCCAGGAGTTTGATCCTGACCGGCTCAAGGTTGACTCAGCCTTCCATCCTTCCGAGGTCAATGAACTGAGGACCCAGATTGATGGGGGCAATATACTGACTTTGTAAACCACTTAGAGAGGGCTGTAAAGCACTACGAAGTGGTATATAAGTTTTAAGTGCTATTGTTATCCAGCTGGAATTGTGGATTATGTTGTCAAAACAAGCCCAGATTCATGTGACAACAAAATATCTTGCTTTAAAGTAGACAAAGGTATTTTTCTGCTTAAAAGGAATAATGCTAGTTCTTTCTTCCTTGTGTCCCATAATGTCTTTTGCTCATTACAGGAGCTCAGGCGGTTGAAAGCCAGAACTAAGGGCAACGTTCTACTTTATTTTTGTAACTGTGTGATCCTTCTTAATCCAAACGCAAGCAGGTGGTAGATGGATTGGATTATGGGTCCCGTTGTCTTGTGGCTGAACCAGTAATTTGAAATATAGCAATTGAAAAAGGCAATTACCAGTCTGCAGATTGGTTCATCTGCTCAATAGAAAATGATAGATGGAAGAGGCAGTCTCCTAAAATGATGAAGCTGTGTGTTTGCAATATATTATATATTTCTGATGGGGGTTTTAGTCTTGGATTCCTGCACCTGTGTTAAGCACTCTCTTCTGCTTTCTTTTAGAAGTAAATTTTGGAAGGAGTTGCTGTTACATTCTTATCTCAATAGCCAGGAATAAATTATGTGTATCTGTGTATCTTTTGAAATGAGCCATAAAGCGCTGACACATACCTGCTTGGAAATTGTCCATTTAATAAAGTACAGCCTGTTTTATCTCTGCCTGAGTGGTGAGCTAAGATAGCCGGTGTCTGTTTCTTCTCCGGTTTGTGAAAGTCCAGTTACTTTAATAACAAGAGAGGGAACTTCTGCCTGTGTCTCTGGCTGCTTCCCAAAAAAAGTGAAGTTGTTTTCTCCTGAGGGTTTTTGGTCTCGGTAGATTAGACAAAAGTCTGCCTAAATTTAGGCTTTAAACGGCGGTGTGATCTCATGCGTGTCTCGTATGAGACAAAAATTAAAAGGCCCTTTGGGTAGAAAGGTAACTTGTCTGGAAAAAAGGTCTACCTTCCCCCCCGAGAGCCTAGTTTTCTGCATGCAGGGAGGGTCGATTGGTTTGTTTCTTCAGAGAAAAGGTCAAATTTTTCGGGGTTCCCTGGCTGCCTCTGGGAGGAATGGTTTCTAGAGGCAACATTGGATGGTCTGGGTCCCCATGACAGGCCGGAGCTCAGAGTGGGACAGGTGGGGTCTCTTCTCAAAAGGTCTCGTATTGCAGGTTGTCCTCGGCTTATGACCAAAACTGAGCACAACATTTCTGTGGCTAAGCAAGATGGTTGCTAAGCAAATTTTGCCCCATTTTACGACCTTTCTTGCCACAGTTGTTAAGTGAATTACTGCATTTGCTAATAACACAGTTTTTAAGTGAATCTGGCTTCCCCATTGACTTTGTTTATCAGAAGGTTTGTAAAAGGTGATCAAGTGACCCCCGGGACACTGTGCAACCGTCATAAATATGAATCAGTGGTCAAGTGTCTGAATTTTGATCAGGTGACCTGGGGGGGAGATGCTGCAATGGTCGTAAGTGTGAAAAATGAGCATAAGCCACTTTTTTCAATTCTGTTGTAACTTTGAACGGTCACTAAATGAACTGTTGTAACTTGAGGACTATCTGTACTTGTTTTACACACGGATTCAGTGTTACAGGTGAACAAAGTTGTCTTTCTCCTCTTGGGTTTTCAAGGAGCTGGAAAAGCTAAACAAGTCACCTGTTGGCTTGACTCCTGAGCGGGAGGGAGGGAACCTTGTGAATTTTGCAGCATTCTTCTGGGTGAGTGATTTGCTGTGAATTTCTGCTTTCAATATGTGGACATTCCCTGTAATGTTTGCTACACTTGCTATTTTTCTTCCAAGGTTGCATTTTAACCCTGAAAGAAACTAGTCTTTGGCAGGTGAATGTTCTCAGTTACTGAAGTTGGCTGCAGAATACACAAGACCTTTTAACCTACTTCTTCTTCTTCTTCTTCTTGTGCCATATCCGTTATTGGACGTTGGCAATCATGTTGGCGATCCTGTTTTTATTAGCAGCCCCCAGGAAAAAGTGCTGCTGAGTTTTGTCCAAACCAGTCCCTGAGATTTTGAAGCCACGATCTTCTTCTTCTGCCTGGACCTCGTTGGCCTTCAATCTTTCCCTGGAGGATAAAATGGAGTATGCCATATTTTTCTGGGTGTCGCATCACATGTCCGAAATATTCTAATTTTCGTTTTTTAATTGTTTTGATGATTTCCCTTGGCTTTCCCAGGCGGCTGATCCCCTCCTCATTTCTGATCTTGTCAACCCAGCTTCTACGTAACAGCCGCCTGTAGATCCACATTTCAAATGCTTCTCTTCTCTTCAGGTGGCCTTCTATCAGAGACCCATTCTCTCTACTCCATGGAGCAGGATAGAAAAAAACATAGCATCTGACAAGCCTGATTTTCAGTCTTAGGCTTCTGTCGTGACTGCAGAAGACCTTTTTCATTTTGAAGAATGCTGTTCGAGCTTTCTCTACCCTTGTCTTTACTTCAGTGGTCATGTCCCAGTTTTCATGTAAAACCTACTTAGTCACCTGCAATTACCCAAAAAATCAGGATTAGCTTTTCCAACCAACATGTTTTATCAGAACGTATCTGCTTTTGTGGGTGGTTGTACAGACACAACAGTTTTATCTAGCTAACCAGCTGCAATGACAAAATAATAATCAGATATCTCCGATTAAGAAATCTTACTTAGCTTGGTCTGGTGGTTAAGGCAGCAGGCTAGAAAGCAAGAAGAGACTCTGAGTTCAAGTTCTGCTTTAGCCTTGAAAGCCAGATGGGTGACTTTCGGCCTGCCACTCTCTGTCAGCCCAACCTCACAGGGTTGTTGTTGTGGGGAAAATAGGAGGAGGAAGGTGTGTTGGATATGTTCACCTCCTTGAGTTATTTGTAAAAATAATAAAGGTGGGATATAAACAAATAAGGCATTAGCTTTCGTGAGCTGCGATAATTGTATGTTGAATTCTATCCACGCAAGAACAAAAATGGATTTAGAAGCTTTGGCCCAGCCTTAGCGATTTGTGTAGAAGACTCAAATGCGGCTGCATGATGCAACTTAACAGGCACTGTAGGGAGGAGATATTTGCTTCTAGATAAATGTCTTTATATAGTGCTCCCGATGAGTTTGAATTGGCTGGCTGCCTCCCTGATAACGGATTTTTCTCACAGAAACTAGCGAACATTCTGGCTATGGGGTTTAAAGAGAGAATGTCTTCTACATGCCCAAAATGGCAGGTTGTGTGAAATCAAGACATGAATCTTGACTGCAGCGAAATCGCCATAGGCAGTCCTGGACGTATGACCAGCAACATCCTGCAATCACACGCTCGTGATTTTTTTGCTGATTTCTGGGCAAAAATTCTCATTCAGACGAATGGATTCACAATTAAGACCAGAACGCTGAACAAGCAGAGTCATTTTGCTTAACAGCTGCTGCCCCCCCCCCAAATGTCATAAAGCTGAGTCTGGTCATGTGGGTGCCTCGACTTACAATGTAATGACTTACGAATGGAAATTTGGTCCTGCTTGGGGCTGTAATTTGAGGACCACCTGTAGCGTAATAGAAAGGAAGCCATTTTTGTGGGCTTGCTAGGTGGCCAGATCTAGCCAGTTTCAGCTGATTTTGGGAAGCCAATCCAGGTTGCGTTTAATTAAACCATCATCCCAGGATTGTAACCTGGTTTGTAAACTAAAACAAAAAACAAAAACCCACTGTATTCCACCAGAAGACAAGACAACAATATTGAATTTTTGTTGGGAAGTTTTGGGCTTCAGGGCTTAATGACCCTGAGCATGTGAAGAGGTCAGCCACGGGTGCTAGTGAAATATTAGATAATCTGTTATCTAGACCAGTGGTTCTTAACCTTTTTGAACGAATCGCCCCCTTGAGCCAATGAAGTTGTCATCGCCCCCCTCCCCCAACATAACCTCTCAATCACAACATAGGAAATAATTCTTCAATTTATGCAAACACTTTTTTTTGTTTTCTTTAAAATTGTCATCAGGACATATCGATGCAAATAATTAATTTCCAGTCTTTTTCCCATATCTCCCATATTCTGGCCAATGGCGTGCCACTGTATGGGTAGAGGCTGCTGCGCAATGCGCATGAAGATAAGCGATGCGTCTTCACATATGTACGGTGTTCTGTACTGAAGCTAGCTGGAGGAACATTTGAAAACACAATTCAATCCACTAATAGCGAGCGATCTGATGTTTTTGTACGACAGATATACAGTGATTCACTGTACGAAAAAGTCTCAAAAGTGTCCCCAAAACTTCTCGCTCCATCGCCCCCATATTGCCCCCTTTTCGTTCCTTTGCCCCTGCGTCGCCCCTTTTCGTTCCATTGCCCCCCTGAAAAATGAAATCGCCCCCTGTGGGGCGATATCGCCCAGGTTAAGAACCACTGATCTAGACCATGATCACTAAACTCTGATGTCCAACACTGCCCAGCAGAAGCTATGAAAGCCTACAAGAGTATTCAGTTCCTATTTTAAAATTCTTTTGTTAAAGAATTTTACTTTATTGCAAGACTACATTAACAGAATTTTGCAAGTTGAAAGTATAAACTTCCTGCCTGCCACTTTTAACTGCCTGATATTTTAGGGTGGGTCCTTTCTCAGTTTCTCCCTCTGACTGTCAAACAACCGCGGACTCCTGCCCCGAGTCGGACTGTTTCCTAGCGTCTCTCCTTCTCTTTCCTTGGAAGCCATTAATGCACTCCATTACAATCCCCTCCCCCCCCCAGGACTGTTTTCAGCTTGTGCCCAGAGAGATGACAAATTGTTACGAGGTTTGCAGGGGTGCAGGGCCCAGGTTTTGCAGGGCGTAACTATAAACGTATTATCGATATGCTTATTACAGCTGTTGCTTCTGGCTGTCTCCTGCCAAGACTCACCAGGATGCAGAACAACAGCACAGGGAAACAGTAAACACAGTCAGGCAAAAGATAATTACCTCATGGAAACCCGCCTCATCTGTCATGGAACGGTGAACCAGCTTTGAAAACAAACATGTTTTGGACACCTAAAGGTTAGTCCTCGACTTAAGACCGCAGTTGAGACCAAAACTTCCATTGCTAAGCAAGACAGTTGATAGGTGAGTTTTGCCCCTTTTTAGGACCTTTCCTGCCACAGTTGGTAAATGAATCACTGCCATTATTAACTTAGTAACAGGGTTGTTAAATGAATCTGTAATCTCCCCCATTGACTTGGCTTGTCAGAAGGTCACATAAGGGAATCACATGACCCAAGGATACTGTGACTGTCATAAATGTGAGTCAGTTGCCAAGCATCTGAATTTTGATCACGTGACCATGGGGGATGCTGCAATGGTCATAAGTGTGAAAAACAGCCGTAAGTCACTCTTTCAGTGCCATTGTAATTTTGAATGGTCACTAAATGAATGGCTGTAAGTCGAGGACTACCTGCACTTTCGCTGTTTGTCACCTTACGCTCCAAAGAGCCTAAGACGGGGCGCCCTGCTCCCTGCCCTCCTCCACCGCAGTAGGGAAGGGAGGCACCATGGCTCCGGGGTCAGTATGTCCATCCATGGGGGGCAAAGGGGCCCTGGAGCGGCCCTTGGCTCACAAGCGTTCGTTCAGCAACTGCGCAAAGTTGCGACGATACTGAAGAAAACGCCCTTCTGACTGGTCCTCGCACTTACAATCGTTGCAGCATCCCCTCGGTCACATGATCAGAATTGGGGTGCTTGGCAACCGGCGTGTATTTGCAACATCTGCAGCCTCCTGGGGCCACATGACCCCCATTTGAGGCCCCCCAGCTGGATTCCAACCGATGAAGTCAAGGTGGGGAGCTGGGTTTGCTTAACGACTATATGATTCATTTAACAACTGCCGTGATGCACTTCATAACCATGGCACAGAAAGGTCGTAAAATCACACATGGCCCACTTAACAACTGCTTTGCTCAGCAATGGAAACGTCGGTCTGAATTGTGGTAGTGAGTTGAGGAACTACCTGTATTGAATTTGCCCCATTTACTTCTGGGCCTGAAGGTAAAGTGAGGTGTACTTGATGTAAAAAGGCTACTTGATGTAGCTCTTTATATTGCCACATAGTTTGTGTATCAACCAACTTAGTTTATTCAGCAAATTACACAGAAACCATGACACGTTGAAGAAACCATGTTTAAATGGATCATGGTTGCACTGCAGCAATCTAACTGTAGTGTGTTGACAAGTCTGAAACAAAATTTAAACCCCATATGATTCTCCCTATTCACCTACAATATCTCAATTTGCAAAATGGATTTAAAACAGTTTCCTGCTACAGCTCCTGTCTGCTCTGCTGCCTGTTGACCTGCTCTAAAACAATTAATTCCTGCAGGCCGCTTGGATTTTGCCTGCATCCACCTAGTTCATCACGATACCCTATCATTCTGGGCAAAGCTGCTTTTGTCTCTAATACCCAGTTTCCAATTGGTTGGGTTGCTAAGCAGTGAATAAATAAACTTGTCCACAGACCTTTTTGAACTTGTCTGGTTGCTCTTCAAAGTAACAGGCAACAGTTTAGAGATACGATTCTAAGTTGTGATTTAGGATGCACCCACACACGGGTTTACGTGGGCAACTAAACACAGTGGCTGCAAAAAGAACTATTTTTGTTAAAAAAAAAACACCACAGGCATGTTTGCTTCCTTTGTTCTTGTCAAAAATGTCCAAAGGACCTTTAAGTTACTGGCATCAAATGAGAAATCTAATTTATGAGCGTATCTTTACTTTATTTATGATGTGGAACAGAATCTGATTTCAAAGCCGGACTGCATAACTTTGGCGCAGCATACCAATTCATAATTAACATAATATTGTATCTAGAATGTTAGCATTTATAAAGTTAATTAGTAACTTGAACCCTGGAACAATGTGATATCCTGGAGCAACTTGTAAGAATTTAATTGTTTAATTTATAAATTAGGCTTCTGCATTTATACAGAGTGACTTTATGATTATTTTGTTGGAAACCTACAATATTCACATTATTTTTCTTTGAAGCAAAATACCACGCTACCTTTGATGATCATGGGGGCCACAGTTAACATTTGGGGGGGACAAAAAATTCCAGTGGGCAGGGCACAAATGCAAAAGAGCCCAGAGCTGCTCACCTGGGTTTGGTTTGGCACAGGTAAAGAGTTTCCCCATTATGTTTTAAACTGTGTTAAGGCCTGGAAAGAAGAAATAGGGGAGACATGATAGCAGTATTCCAGTATTTGAGAGGCTGCCACATAGAAAAGGGGGTCACTTTATTCACCAAAGCCCCAGAGGGCAGGACGAGAAGCAACGGATGGAAACTGACCAAAGAGAGAAGCAACCTAGAATTAAGGAGAAACTTCCTGACAGTTAGAACAATTAACCAGAGGAACAGCTGGCCACCAGAAATCGTGGGTGCTCCATCACTGGAGGTTTTTAAGAAGAGACTGGACAGCCACTCGTCTGAAATGGTATAAGGTTTCCTGTTTGAGCAGAGGGCTGGACTAGAAGACCTCCAAGGTCCCTTCCAGCTCTATTCTAAGATTCAGCCACTGAATCTGTCAGAGGAAGCCATTTATGGTTCCAGATGTTGCTGAATTTCCACTCCTATTGTGTGGCTAATGGGGAGAGACCCTGTAATTTAACAACATCTGGAGGGAGGGCAGATTTCCTCTTTTTGAATTACAGGTAGTCCTCAACCTACGACCGCAATAGAGCCAAAATTTGTGTTGGTAAACAAGACAATTGTTAAGTAAGTTGTATCCCATTTTACAACCTTTTTTGCCACAGTTAAACCAATCACTGCAGTTGTTAAGTGAATCTTGTGATTGTTAAGTGGATCTGGCTTCCCCCATTGACTTTGATGGAAGCCAGCTGGTTACCAATAGCAATCCCATGGGAGGGGGGGGCGCATCCCGGGACACAGCAAATGTCATACATGTCAGGTGCCCGAATTTTTAATCATGGGACCATGGGCATGCTACAATGGTTGCAAGTCTGAAAAAGGGTCATAAGTCACTTTTTTTTTCAGTACTTTTGTAACTTTGAATGGTCGCTAACCTATACTACTTGTATAGGTTTTATGTGTCTTGCAAAACGGAGAAAATTAAGGCACAAGTTTTTTTTCTAAAATGAGAAAGAGGACCATAAAAAGGTGTTTAAGAGCCAGTGGTAGTTCTTGGTTCTTAGGCGACCCCCTGGTGCTGCCTGTAGGATCACACGGAGTCTGTGTGTGTCAGCCCCAGCAAGTAAACAGAGCAAAAAATCAACTCCACAACAAGACTAGAACTGCAGTTTATTAAAATGGGCTATTTATTTATTTCATTTAGTTACTAAATCTGTATGGCACCCACCTCTCTACCGAGTGGCTCTGGGCAGCTTACAATACCATACACAGTAGTATACCATGAAGCATTCACAGAATAGAAACGTTTAACCATCAGACCTTAGAAGTTAAAACATTAAAGTTAAAGTTAAAACGGAAAAAAAGAAGAGTGTGTGGACCGGGCGGAGGTGAGGTCTTCCACTCATCTAGTAGCACCTCCAGAATGGGACGCCTCCCACTAGGGCCCCCACCCGGGAGGGTTGGCCAAGGCAGGTCCTCAGGCTCTCTTGGAAGGGCAAGAGGCGGGTGCGGATCTCACCTTGAGGGGGGGCGCCCTGTTCCAAAGGGCAGGAGCCATGGCAGAGAAGTCTCTTCCCACTGGACCCCACCAGCGGCAGTTCCTTGGCTGACGGGACCCGGAGCAGGCCCCTGTCTGACGGCCGGCCCCGCTCAGCTGCTCAGATCACCCGGACCTTGGCTATAATAACCGAACCTTGCAGACTTCAAGCTTGTTTGCTTCCCCTCCCTCTTTTATCCCCCGTCCGTGAACCAGGAGGAGCCTTCCCGGGTCACTTCCAAATATTACCTTGCTTCCCAGGTCTTAAATAATGCACAGGGCAATTGAGGCCTCCTCCCTTATCGTCCTCTCTCTACGAGAGGCTACTTAACAGTGCAGGAGATTCCATTCCCCTTTGGGAGGTGAATTTGCTCTTGGAAATAACTGCTTCCAAGCTGACAGATTAAAATATTTTTTATCATTCAGCCTCCGCCTGCTCAGTCTGGGGTGTTTCGTGAAGGTGGGTCATTTTCCTGTTGCAGGAGGCCTCCAAATTCAGCCGCATGGAAGAAACAGGGAAAGAAGGGTTGCAGAAATGATATGTTCCTGTGTTGGGTTCCACTTCAGCATAGTTCCAGGACAACGTTGGGACTAACCGATGGTGCTAGAACTGGACAGTATTTGAGAAGGAAGGATAAATAATTGACATTGCAGAGAAATAGCATTTTTTTTTAATACTGCTGTCTTTTAGCTGTGAGGCTCTCCCCCCAGTGGGAAGATGGACCTGGGTGGTAAGATAGCATGGACGACTAAGCAGTGGGAAATTCTGCTGATGACGCTGGGAAGGGGATGTTTCGGAACAGGTGACAAACGTAGCAAACAGCCCTAGGAAAACATCAATCACGACTAGCCCAAAGCCATTGTCTGCAAAGGCCTGGGAGGGTTTAGGCAATACCTATGAATAGCAGCTGGGCACCAACAGCAGGCAACAATCGTCCTGGCCGCCTAAGGCCACTCCTGGCAAAGTTCTAAGGCAGGAGGCTCTGTTGGCCTCTGCCAAGGAGGACACAGCGTCCCTTGAAGACTGGGAGTTGCAGGAGAAGATAGATGTCAGGAAAGAACTTGAGACAGCCATTTTCAGAAGATGGTCTGTTGGGGTCTGTTCCTCATCCTGGTCCAAGAGAGCCACTTGAGTGAAGGCGCAATTAGTGCCTTCAACTGGAAGGATTTCTTTCTTTCTTTCTTTCTTTCTTTCTTTCTTTCTTTCTTTCTTTCTTTCTTTCTTTCTTTCTTTCTCTTTCTTTCTCTCTCTTTCTCTCTCTCTCTCTTTTCCTTCCTTCCTTCCTTCCTTCCTTCCTTCCTTCCTTCCTTCCTTCCTATTTATTTGTCATCTCATGGTTTAGGCAACTCTGAGCAGAGTCTGAGACTTGATGTTGCTTGCATCTGTGATCCTTCTTTAAGGATCTCTCTTGTGGATTTAATTCCAAGTATGAGAATCCTGTTCTGGGATCTCCTCTTTTTGCCTACCTCTTCAGCCACTGAACTAAAAATAAAAGCTTGCTAGCTGTAAATTGTGTATCCAGGGTTGGCTACAAATCTCCTGTTCTCCAGCTGCTTCCTTTACTTTCACTTTTCAGTAAAACAGCGTTGAGTATTTCAGGTAATTTATAGCAATTACTGTAAAACAGTGCCTAGCAAAGTGAGCCTGGAATTGCCCTTGTCACTGGGGCAAATGAACCGTTCCCTTCTCTTGGGTTACACAGTAACCTTCCCAAACCCATCCCCTTTGAGAGAAATTGAGCCACAGCTGCCAACATTCTCTGTGCCCAGTCAATTGTGGCACCATTTCTACCTGGGATACAACAATACAACACTCTTCAAGGCCACATTCTTGGGAAGGTCCAAAGTTTGCTGAAAAGGGACTCATAAGCCTCCTAATGACCGTTGATGCAGAGTGAGAAAGCAACCTCTGAACACGCGTGTAGCGCTGCTCATTCAGCATCAAACATATAACATTATGCAGTGTTTGTTTATTAGATTTATATCATGCCTTTTCATCCAGGAGTTCAAGGCAGTGTGGATAGATCCCCTTCCTCCACGTTTTCCCCACAACAGCAACCTTGTAACTTGAGTCGGTTGGAATTTTAATGATTGGGCAAGGTCCTTCAGTGCCTGAACTGCCACGCCTCCCTTCTGTGTGTAGGAAGATCTTCATGTCCACACAGAAAAGGGAAAGAGAGATTCTCATTTCCTTCTTGAGAAAAGGAGAAGACCCTCCTTCCGCTGCTCTGTGTGTAGAGCAGTGTTTCTCAATCACCATCCGTGCGTTTCATCAGCCACCCATCATCAGGCCACCTCCGAGGGTGTGTAGCCCTTGGCGAAGCTCAGAGTCCCCACCCGGCAGACTTTTGGGAAATTGAGATGTTGCATACAGAACTCAAGCAGGGGATCCTAGATTGAGCGATGCCAAATTACAGAATGAAACATTGGCTTAGAGCGAGAGTCCCAAAATTTGCCAACTTTAAGACTTGTGGACTTCAACTCCCAGAATTCCTCAGCCAGCTAGCCATGCATGCTGGCTGGGGAATTCTAGGAACTGAAGTCCACCTATCTTAAAATTCCCAAGGTTGAGAAACACTGGTGTAGAGAATACAGAACAAAAGAGCGTAAGGTTTTTCCACAGCCTAACAGAGGCTTCCCTAAAACCCACCTGAAAGGCTCCCGGTGGAAATAGGACTCTAATGTTGACTTCTTCCTTTGAATCATTTATACCCCTCAAAGGAGTCTTTGTGCCTTATTTATAAACAGTCCTTTTTTCAAACAGCTGTATCCTATTTAACTAAAACCGGAAAATCTTGCTATTATTATGCATCTGCTTGAATGTCTGCCTTTTGAAGCAGCCGGTGCAATTCCATCTCCTCTTTTTCCCTCTCCTAGGCCAACTGTATGCACAATGCTCTCCCGGTTAAGAACGGCTGCTTCCCCCCCCTGCACCTGGTTGGCACATCGCAGCATGCACAGGAAGGAAAAAGGGAAGCCTCTGATGCTTAACCCCAGGACGAACAAGGTAAGTGTGTCATGGGCGTATTGTACACCACGTCTTAAATTCACACTAGTGCTGTGAAACTTCATGTAAGGCGGAAGACTGCTGCAGGAGCTTTGTGTTGAGACGTTAGGCAGTGCCAAATATTAAAAGAGAGACAGAGAGAGAAGCTGAATATTGAGCAGATCCACAGTCTGTTGATGGTTAGTAACTAAAGAGTTGCAATGTGGACAATTGTAATAAATCCCCTTTTTGCTTTATTATTGGGATCCCTTTTCATAGCCCTAGTGCAGTGGCCCCCAACCTTTTGGACACCAGGGACTGGTTCCGTGCAGAGATGGGCCTGGTTTCGTGTACTGCCTGCATCCCGCGGATGGGGGCTTCGTGTGTTTCTGCGGCCCATTTTCTGCCTGCCACGGCCCTTTGGCGGTCCACGACCTGGGGGTTGGGGACCCCTGCCTTAGTGTATGATGTAGATGGTAATCAAGTCTGTGATTGACTCAACTTGTGTCATGTTATGTTATGGAACGTTTGTTTAACCATGGATTGCTGAATAGGCTACAGTTTGGCTGCTTTCACACAATATAGATAGTCCTTAACTTACAACCACAGTTGAGCCCAAAATTTATGTTGTTAAGTGAGACATTTCTTAGGTGAGTTTTGCCCCATCTTACAACCTTTCTTGCCTCAGTTGTTAAGTGAATCACTGCAGTTAATAAGTTAGTAACCCAGTTGTTAAGTGAATTTGCCTTCCCCCCCTTGACTTCGCTGGTCAGAAGGTCGCAAAAGGGGATCACATGATCCTGGGACACAGCAAAGGGGATCACGTGATCCTGGGACCCAGTGGCCAAGCGTCTGAGTTTTGATCACGAGGCCACGGGGATGCTGCAAAGACTGTAACTGTGAAAAACGGTCATCGGTCACTTTTTTCAGTGCCGATGTGACTTTGAATGGTCACCAAATGAACTGTTGTACGTCGAGGACTATCCGTATAGTGCAACAGAATAGCACAGCCTGTAGCCAGGGTTTCGGTCACTTTGTGTGTGAGAGAAGGGGAAAATGGGGGGAAACTGGAGTTTCTCTAGGCAAAAGTAGGATATAACAGATGTTTGATCAACCGATTCCCTGGGATTTTTTTGGTGAGAAAAATAAGTGTCTGTGTGCCTAAAATCCAGGTTTGGTTTGGTGGCTCAGTTGAGCATCTGTTTCACTGAAACTGACCCACTAGAGGATGAAACATGCTGTGTAAACATCAGGGCTAAGAATGGCAGCCGTAGTTAGTTAGAAGGGCGACAGGGCACTTGCAGGTAATCCTTGAGTTATGACCACGATGGCGCTTGCCCATCACGATTGTAACTCGTCATGGCCACATGGTGAGCAATTGAAAACCTATTTTTATTAAATGCAGCATCAATTTCTAGCTCATATAACCGGCTTTTGTGTTAAATGCGTTAAACTCTGGAATAGAAAGAAAATGAGCCACATTAAATAACGTGAAAGGAACAAATGAAAGAGAGCGTGTTGGTCTGGATCAGAGGTGACCCTTTTATGACTGGTGGACTTCAACTCCCAGAATTCCTAAGCCAGCCAGGCCTGAAGAGTCATAAAGGGGCCGCGGTTCCCCTCCTCTGGGGCTGATTAAGGACAAAGGAAGGAATCGCATCTCAGGTGAAGAACTAGTAGGATCCCACTAAAATCCTTTGGCCAAAGGACTCCCCCAGACCTGGAGTGGGGGCTAATCTTACCTTTTCCTCTCCCTGTCTCCGTCCAGGGCATGGCCTTCACCTTAAAAGAACGGCAGATGTTGGGGCTTCAAGGGCTCTTGCCTCCGAAGGTCGAGACGCAGGACCTCCAGGCTTTACGCTTCCATAAGAACCTAGCCAGGATGACGGATCCCTTGGAGAAGTAAGACCCGATTGGAGGAGAGCTGCTCTTTGGGAGCTGATTCTCTGCCCCTTCCTGGTGTTGTTGTTGCTTTCCAGCTGTGGTTTGGAGAAGCACAGTTGCAAATATCCCAGGCACGCTGGAGAGGGGGGGGGGAATGCTGGTTGATGGGGTTCTCCTTCAAAAGGAACCAGATGCATTCAAACTCTTCCATTTGTTGCCATTTTCAGAATATTGTCAACATTTATATTTTGTTGCTAGTTTTAATGCAAAGGGGTTGGGTGGGCAGCACTCCCAAACCTGGATTTGCAACTTCTCCAGAGTCTTCCACGATCACCTTACCAAAATTCAAAGGCAACTTCATTTTAATACCATTTTTAAAATAAATTCTTGGGGTAGGCTTAGTTCACCTATTCTGAGTGAGATCTTGAAAGTTTGATCTAGTTGTTAAGGTAGCAGGATAGAAACTAGGAGGCTGGGAGTTCTAGTCCCGCCTTAGGCGTGAAGGCCAGCTGGGTGACCTTGGGCCAATCACCAGGAGACGGTGAGTTCTAGTCCCGCCTTAGGCACATAAGCCAGCTGGGTGTCTTTGGGTCACTCTCTCTCAGCCCGACCCACCTCACGGTGTTATCTTGCTGTGAGGAAGATAGGAGGGGGAATATTAGATATATTCGCCACCTTGAGTTATTTATAAAAATAGTAAAGGTGGGATAAAAAGAAAATCTAATTATTTTTTCAGATTTATCCCCCAGTATGGCTGAAAATGTAGGTCCCGCCCCTCCGGTGAAGGTGTAACACTCTTGTGTAGATCTTGAAAGGGTGTGCATGCATATCAGTGTGCCTGTACATACACATATATATTGTCCATCTGTGTTCGTTTATAAAATTGAAAGGCTGCCCATCTTGCCTCAAGGTAAGTCTGTGTTGAATAGTGTCTTTTTAAGGTACAGCAGCCTTTACCCTAAGCCTTTCTTTTTCCCTGTTGACTGGAAACATATTTTATGACTTGAGTGTTAATATATAATCTTCCTGGAAGGAGAAACCAAAAGCTGGTTAATTGACCATAAAGTGACCTGTGACTGGACTGCCTATTTATCAAGAGAACTGCTGTACCCATTGTACAAATGTTGGCTAATCAGAGTTGCATTCATTATTTTCCCCTGATACAAAGGTTTCTGCAATCTAATCCAGGCCCCGTTTTTCTGGGGAGTAAATTGTGATTCATGAGGTTTATTTCTGAATAGTTATATGCACAGCATTCTGTCTGTAGTCCAAGGTCATTTTCACAACCACCTACTACATACACAAGAACTAATGTTTGTAGCCCGTTCGCCTGTAATGCTGGATATGGAATCTGAAACCGGCATTCACTAGAATGTGCATTCTGTATTAAAAATAGCTCTTGTCACCTGCTTTGTTTTCCACAGCAGCTTCATTTGCTTGTCTTCCTCGTCCTCCAGTCTAGCAAACTGGAATCCTCACCTCTCAGGGCCTGGCCAGTGGCAAGGCTGCCTACTTCACATCTGTCCTCCCAGATTCTAGAGTCTCCTCTCCAGTAAAGCCCCAAATGACGTCGGGCTGCATTACATTATACACACGTACGGTTCTTTGCTGTTGGGTGTTCATTTCACTTGGATTGCTTCCTTGTCAGTGGAGATTCTCAATCATCCAGGCCACGGCTGCCCCATAGGTGCTTTTTCAAAAGGCAACTGAACTTCCTTTGTTTTTCTCCTTAAAGATGTTTTGCTTCTCATTCAGTCAAAACTGAAGAAGCTTCTTGGATGAGAAGCGAAACGGCTTTGAGGAAAAAACAAAGAAAGTTCAGTTTCCTTTTGAAAGAGCACCTTCGGGATTGCTTCCTTCGCTTTCTAGCCAAATAGTCCAGATTGCTAGCAACAATGTTTCAGAAACTTGAAAAGTTAAATTATAAACGGAAATGAACAGTAAAAGAGATTAGCAATTGATACAGGTAATCTTCAATTTACAACCATTCAGTTACAACGGCACTGAAAAAAGTGACTTAAAGCAACCAAAAAAGCCAACACTATCCTGGGTTGTATAAACAGAGGCATAGAATCAAGATCACGCGAAGTAATATTACCGCTTTATAAAACTCTACTGAGACCACACCCGGAATACTGCAGCCAATTTTGGTCACCGTATCACATATCCCAGTCAGCTTCTTTAGAAAATAAAACTGATAGGTGACAGAAAGGCAATACAGTATTATGTTTGAGGGTTGAAATCTGTTCCCAAAAAGAGATAAATATATATACAGTAAGCACACACATTTCATATTGTTTCTCCACTTCTCTGCTCACAGGTACATCTACGTGATGGGAATTCAGGAAAGAAACGAGAAGCTGTTCTACAGGATTCTACAAGATGATATTGAACAATTAATGCCCATTGTCTATACGCCAACAGTAGGCCTTGCGTGTTCCCAGTATGGGCATATTTTTAGAAGGCCAAAGTAAGGACAGCCTTAGGATTTTTTTATGTAATTGTCACTAATATTTCTGCTCTTTCATTCTGGAAACCCAATAACAGACTCACTGTTCTTTTTAATTTTATGTTGGTTATTTATTAAGCTGGTATTCCTCAATAAAGCACTATTTCTGCTGATTGTAGGCAAAAAAACCCCCAAAGAATTGATGGTGACATAATAAATTTCGATTTCTCTTGTCTTATTTTTCTTCTTTTCTTCTTCTTCACCTGTGTTTTGTTTCTACTTAAAGTCCATTTTCTATTTTCTACCTTCCAGGGAGTTGCTAACTCGGGAAGGGCTGTATAATCCTTCTAAATAAAATGATTTATGTTTTTCTTCATTATTATTTAGATTTTACTCACTTCCTGGAATAAATGTTCATTTCCTGGCCATCATCACAAAAATTCTTATTTGTAGAAGCCAAAGAGACATGGATTTTCTAAGGCTCAATCTAGCTGATAATTTTGATTTCACTAAATAAGCTAGCTCAGTATTTCTCGGCCTCAGTGACTTTAAGATGGGTGGACTTCAACTTCCAGAATTCCAGTGCACGCTAGAATTGGGTGGCACCTCAATCTATACAAACAAATGATTATGATACAATCTACATAAAAATAGCCCTGTTAGAGCTCTCTAATTGAGTTGGACCAAGTTGATGAAGGATGATAAAGATTTTTTTTTCCCCCTTGTAGTAACAAATAATTTTTATCCTGGAACTTGATACTGCTTTTTCTTGTCAGAGAATAATGGGAAAAAGACAACATTCACTCAAGTGTTTGGGTTTTCTTTAATAGTTTTTATTGAACATGTTAAGTTATAATAAGCAATACAAACTAAAACAGAAGAAAGAAAAATGGAAAGAGAATAAAAGAAAAAGCTAAAACTGCGATTAAAAAATAAAACAAAGTAGAAAACAGAAGAATGATATAAAGACAATTGTACTTTATTTTTTCATCTAAAATTATGTCATGACTCTCTTCATTCTATAAAATATCTTGCCTAATCATTAAAACCATAAATCTAAAGTTCATTTTCCCCCCTCATTTTTATGCAAAGAGTCCATAAGGGATTTTCAGTTATCAATAAATGTAAATACTTTCTTTAATCAAAGGAGTCAATTTGTCCATCTTGGCAAGTTTTGTGAATTTCACTGACCGTGGGGGGGGGGGGGGCTGTGCTGAATCTTTCCATCTTCCGCTCGAGTGTTTTGAATCTGCCTCTCCTTCCGGAATTGTACTTAATTCAGTATTATTGCCTGTTCAGAGATATTTTTTCCTGCTTCATTTCACGTGACAAAATTAACTGGATGTGAATGTTAAAATCAGATAAATTTTGCTTTTTTCAGATTCTGTAAGCTTTTAACAGTGACATAGATCTCAAGTGCTATCTTAGTTTTACCCGTTTTTTTTAAAGGTGTCATATTCAACTTTTTAAAATGAATGAGGAGAAAGTATACCAGGTTGACCTTTGCATTTCTGCTTTGATTTCTTTGCAGAGGATTATACATTGCCGTAACAGATAAGGGCCACATCCGATCTGTGGTGAACAACTGGCCAGAGAATGATGTGAAGGTACTGGCTGTATTTTCTTCTTTCAGGTGGACTTTCTCTAGGACCAGATAGGTTTCCTGGAGTGCAGCTAACAAATAGAGAGGGGGTATGCTCACCAGCTAAACTATGAATTCTTTGTCACATTGTCTTTCCTTCTTCCTGTAATCGGATGCATTTCTATATCCACTTCTGTCCTTCAAGGCTGTTGTTGTCACAGACGGAGAACGTATCTTGGGCCTTGGGGATCTGGGAGTATATGGAATGGGAATCCCAGTTGGCAAACTCTGTTTATACACCGCCTGTGCTGGAATAAAACCTGACAAGTGCCTTCCTGTGTGTATCGATGTTGGAACTGACAATCAGGTAAGTTGTTACATGTTCTACGCCCACCAAATACCAGTTGCTTGTCTGTGGTGTTCATTGGTGGGGTGAGATGCTATAGAGTGGGAGTTTGGCTAGATTACCTTGGAGATTCCTTCCAGCTCTTCCCACTACAAGTAATCCTCGACTTACAACAGGTCATTTAGTGACCATTCAAAATTACAACGGCATTGAAAACAGTGACTTATGACCATTTTTCACAGTCGTGATCGTTGCAGCATCCCCAAAGTCACTTGATCAAAATTCAGACCTTTGGCAACTGACTCATATTTATGACCGTTGCATTGTCCCGGGGGCCACGTGATCCCTTTTTGTGACCTTGTGACAAGCAAAGTTAATGGGAAGCCAGATTCAATTAACAACTGTATTACTAATTTAACAACTGCAGTGATTCACTTAACAACTTGCAAGAAAGGTTGTAAAATGGGGCAAAGTTCACTTAACAACCGTCTCGCTTAGCAACAGAAATTTTGGGCTCAATTGTGGTCGTAGGTCGAGGACTACCTGTATGATATTCACGTTCTCCAACAGTTGTCTTTGTCTTGTGACAAAGTGTGACTCAGCGCACTTTTCTTCGTCCTCTTCTGCTTAAAACATCCGAGTCACAGAAGCCCCCCCGGGGCCTTGTCTAGAACTGAAGAATTTTGACATGTTTGTGAACACATTCTTAGTATCTTTTTCTTAAGTGCGAATCTCTTTGCATCCCTCTCTTGCGGCATTTGTAGAATATTTCTAATAGATGACCAAGGGTTTAAAGTTCCACCAAAGGTAGTCTTTGACTTATGACCATTCGTTTATTGGTGGTTCAAAGTTATGATGGCCTCGCAAAAAGTGGCCTACGGTCTGTCCTTGAGGTCACAACCTGGTCACCTGGTCACAATTCGAGTGCTTGGCGAGCAACTTCCCATTTATGAAGCTGCAGCATCCCAGGACGGTTTGCGACCCTCCCAGCGGGCTTCCCAGAAGCAAAGTCAATTGGGGAAGCCAGATTTGCTTAACGGCCACATGATTTGCTTAACAACCTCAGTGATTCTTTTAACAACCGCAATAAAAATATTGTAAAATTGGGTCTGATCACGTGATGATTCGCTTCATGATTGCATCGCTTAGTGACTAAAATTCCAGTCTCAACTCTGCTTGTAAGTCAAGGACTATCCATGCCCTGACAGCCTTCTCAGAAAATGTCCTGCAAATATCCAGGTTTCCTAGGAGTGACAGAGTCTAATTCAGTGTCAGAGATCGGTGCGGTGACTTTGCTTTGTTTTTCCATTTTCCTAGACACTTTTGGAAGATCCATTTTATATGGGGTTATATCAGAAACGAGACCGCTCGCAGCTTTATGATGAACTAATTGATGAATTCATGGAAGCCGTGATAGGCAGGTATAAATCCTGAGCCCTGTTCCACTGCAAGCAGGGAAGGAATCCGTGCAGGTCAACAGACAGCCTTTCCTGCATGACCAAGAAGATGTTGATGGATCAAAGAGTATCTATTTAGCAAAGATGAGAATTGACAGCTGGCATCCCAAGAGATGAATATGGTCATAAACTCCCCTTTTGTGGGCCAAAGGGGTTTTTTTTTAACCACACAGTTGAAATTTAGCAGTGGAATTCCCTATAAGCAAGCAGTATGACATCCCGCCCTTCTGAAATGGGAAAACCTCAAGACATGCCCTGAAGCAACATTAGCATAGTTAAAAAACAGAAACAAAGATATGATGTATCCATGCACTTTGCTGTTGGTTGTCCTCTTCTTTCCTTCCTTCCTTCCTTCCTTCCTTCCTTCCTTCCTTCCTTCCTTCCTTCCTTCCTTCCTTCCTTCCTCCCTCCCTCCCTCCCTTCCTCCCTTCCTTCCTTCCTTCCACCTTTCTCAGCACTGGAGCCTTTTCCATAGAACTGGATGTCCTCCTAAAACGTGTCCAAAGTTTGACACATTTGACCCTGGTCATTTGTGCCTTTAGGTATACATCTGCTCTCGACTTTGACCACAACGGAGCCTGGAATTTCTGTTGTTTCTGTCATTTATCAGTTGTTAAGTGAGTTTTGCCCCATTTTACAACCTTTCTTGTCATAGTTGTTAAGTGAATCACTGAAGTTGTTAGATTAGTCACACGGTTGTTAAGTGAATCTGGCTTCCCCCGTTGAGTTTGCTTGTCAGAAGGTCGCCAAAGGGGATCATCGTGTGATCCCAGGACTCTGCGACCGTCGTAAGTACATGCCGGTTGCCAGCTGTTTGAATTTTGATCACGTGGCCCCGGGGAGGCTGCAATACTCGTAAAGTGTGAAAAGGGGCTAGAAATTACTTTTTCCAGTGCCATTGTAATTTCGAATGGTCACTAAACCATTTTGTTGTAAGTTGAGGACTGCCTGTGTGCAAATACCAGGTTTGGTGCCGTGCTTTCTTAGGACACTTAAATTAGAGAGGTGTGCAGGGTCTACGTGGCTGACATGGGTGCTGCCTCTGCCTTCCAGGTACGGCCAGAACACCCTCATTCAGTTTGAAGACTTTGGCAATCACAACGCCTTCCGCTTTTTGAGGAAATACCGAGAAAAATACTGCATTTTCAACGATGACATACAGGGTAAGCAGTCAACCTATTCCCCGTGTGCCCCTGTGGGCTCCGTTTTTCCTCGCTTCTGCCTTTTAAGCTCCTGAGACATTGTGTGTCCTCCCTCAGGGACCGCAGCGGTCGCCTTGGCTGGGTTGCTGGCGGCAGAGAAAGTCATCGGGAAGCCCCTCGCCGAGCACCGGATCCTCTTCCTTGGGGCAGGAGAAGTGAGTCGTGCGGTTAGACTGCTGCGATAAATTTGAGCCCGTGTACTTTGCATTTAGTTGTCAAATATGAACGGTTGTTGAGCCAATCAGAGCTGGGATAGGTTAGAGCTAGACTGCCGCGGTGCCCTCTGTGCAAGGCTACCCTGGAAGAGTGTTTCGTGCCTGCTGGCTGGGGTATTCTGGGAGTTGAAGTCCCTGCATCTTAAAATTGCCACGTTCAGAAACTGCTGGCCTAGGTGGTGTCGTGGGGCTGGGCATTTGGCAGCCTGGGGTTACGCGTCATCCTTAAACCCCTTTTTGTGGGATCCAGCTCCCCGCCGTTCCCAGTTACCCTGTTGCATTTCAGCAGGGCCTTAAATTAGGGTTCCCCCCTCCCGATATGAACGACGTGGCCATTAGCCTTAAGGATTCAGCCAGTTGTTTTCCAGATGGGCCCTTTTTCACTCTTGCCTTTTGAATAACTTAAATTATGATTCTCACTGTATTATTTTATCAGGCTTTTAAAACAGTACAGGTGGGCCTTGCTCCGTGACTGCTGGTTGCTTAGTGACCGTTCAGAGTTGCGAATGGAGCTCCAGTTCATCTGCATCTGACCCAGTTTCGAAGGGCCAAGGGCTGCCCCCTCCCCCACAGTCACGTGACTGCCTGCGTTGGGTGCTTAGCGACGGGGCTGCCTTTACAACCATTTGCTTGTCTGTTCTGCATAACCACATAACCACAGTTTTCAGCAGGGGGGGGGTTGCTGGACATCAGGGTTTATCTCTGGTTTTGGCAAAAATCCCCAGTTGGTGTAATGGGCTTGTTTAACGACCACAGTGGTCATTAACCACTGCCACAGAAAAGTCATAAAACCGGGTGCAGTCATGTAGTAACCTGCTTAATGACTGCGATGTAAGATCATCATTCTATACTCACAGTTGTAAGTCAAGGACTGCCTGTACTTTAATTTTCCTTTTTTGTATTTGTATACTGGCTTTATTATTTTTACAAATAACTCAAGGTGGCAAACATATCCAACACATCTTCCTCCTCTTGTTTTCCTCACAACAACCCTTTGAGGTGGGTTGGGCTGAGAGAGTCACCCAGCTGGCTTTCCTTGCCTAAGGTCGGACTAGGCTACTCCCCGTCTCCCACTTTCTCGCCGGGAGCCTTGACCACTAGACCGAGCTGGCTCTCATTGCTATTGTTTTACTTATTTTTTAGACTTCTGCATGGCATGTCCCTTTATCATTTGTAGTCTCAAGTGCTCTTTCTCCTGGGTGGAAAAAGTGGAATAGCCGTTCAATAAGCCTATGGAAACCGAGAGAGGGACATGCCAAGTGTCACTTCTTCGTTTGTTTTAGTGTCCTCTGGAAACTGAATTCCAAGCGGCGTCATTGATGCCAACCCAGCCCTGCCAAATCCTCACTTTTCCTCCTCTTTCTCTTCTCCGTCAGGCCGCCCTTGGGATTGCAAACCTCATCCTCATGGCTATGGTGGAAAATGGTCTTCCTGCAGAAGAAGCTTGCAAGAAAATTTGGATGTTTGATAAAGATGGCTTATTGATAAAGGTAGGGCGCCTGTCAGTTTTGGAAAGAGCCCATCCAGTGTTAGATCCATGTTGGTTTTGGTTTCCCGACCAGTTGTTTTTTATTTCATCACCTTTTAGGGCCGGGCAGAAGCGATAGATGTCAACCAGGAGCCCTTTACTCATCCAGCTCCAGGGAACCTACCCAAATCTTTCTTGGATGCAGTGAACGTTCTTCAGCCTTCTGCCATTATCGGTGAGCGTTTCAGACCATTCCCAGGTTGCTCATCCGATGGATTTGCTGCTTCTACATCTACATTTCTGATGTTGGAATTTCCAAATGTCTAAAGCAGTGTTTTTCAATCTCAGCAAGTTTAAGATGTGTGGACTTCAACTCCCAGAATCCCCCAGCCAGCATGACTGACTGGGGAATTCTGGGAGTTGAAGCCCAGTTGAAGTCCTGGCTGGGGAATTCTGGGAGTTGAAGTCCACACATCGGTTAAACTTGCCAAGTTTGAAAAACACTTGTCTAGAGAGCCTTGCTGACTACAGAAAAATAGAGTTCTTTTCACTTTATTCTTTCTCTTACAACAAGTAGGAGCTTGCACACAATTGGAGCATTTTCTTTGAGCCGTGGTCTTATTTCCACTTTCAGGAGTTGCCGGGGCTGGGCGGCTGTTTTCTCATGATGTCATCAAAGCGATGGCCGACATCAATCAGAGACCCATCATATTTGCACTGAGTAACCCTACCGTGAAAGCAGAATGTACGGCTGAGGAGGCGTACACACTAACAGAGGTAAGCTAAAATTCCGAACAATCTTAGAGCATGATGTTTTTTCTCCTGGGCTTCGCCGCTTGGCTCACTTGTTGGAGCTGCCTGAAGGCAGTCCTCTCTGGGATGGAGCCGCTCTCTTCCATTATGATGCCCTGAGGTGAGCTGATCTGGGGAGAGTTTATGATACAGGTAGCCCCAGTGGTGGGATTCAAATACCTTAAGATACAGAAGGATCTGGACAGACTTGAACACTGGGCACTATCTAACAAAATGAAATTCAATGGTGAAAAAAGCAAGGTTCTACATTTAGGCAAGAAAAACCAATTGCACAAGTACAGCATAGGTGGCACCTTGCTCAATAGTAGTAACTGTGAGAGGGACCTCGGAGTCCTAGTGGACAATCACCTAAATAGGAGCCAGCCGTGTGCTGCAGCTGCCAAAAAGGCCAACACAGNAAGCGGTGAATGCTCCAACACTGGAAGTTTTTAAGAAGAGACTGGACAGCCCTTTGTCCGAAATGGTATAGGGTTTCCTGCCTGAGCAGGGGGTTGGACTAGATGACCTTCAAGGTCCCTTCCAACTTTACTATTATTATTATTATTATTATTATTATTATTATTATTATTATTATTATTATTATTATTATTATTATTACTACCTGAACATCCAGTTCTCTGCGTGGATGCAGGCCTGGGCCTCCGAGGCTTAGAATGGACTTCCGGAAGTGACATCCATGCACTTCCTGTGGCCTGTTCTAGGCCTGGGAGGTTTCCTCCAGGTCTCCGAGGCCTAGAACGGACTTCTGGAATTGACATCAACGCACTTCTGGCGGGCCATTCTAGGCCTGGGAGACCTCCTTCAGACCTCTGAGGCCTAGAACGGACTCCCAGAAGCAGCATGGGTTCAGCCGGTTCTCCGAACTCAACAAAATTTAGCTACCGGTTCTACTGAACCGGCGCGAACCGGCTGAATCCCACCACTGGGCAGTCCTCGACCTAGAACTACAATTTATGGTTTGTAAGTTGTGCTGGTTATTAAGCGGGTCACGTGACTGCGCTTGATTTTATGATTTTCCTGCAGTGGCTATGTGAATTTGCTGTCCACAGTGGGCTTTTTTTTTTTTGCCAGAAAATAAAAGCAAATGCAGGTTTCTGGCAAAAGAACCCAAACCAAAACACATTCTGGTCATATGATTGCAGGATACTGCAAATGGCCATAAATGTGGACTGGCTGTCAAGTGTCCGAAATCTGATCACATGAGCCGAGAGATTGAGCAGTGTCACAACTTTGAATCTGGGTTGTTAGTAGCTGTGAGGAGGTCTGCCGCTAAGCAAGCAGTCATAAATTGAAGACTACCTGTAATGTCTTATCTTTAGTGCTTAGTAAACAACATATTTTCTGGGTTCAGATATTTAACATTAACTTCTTCAATATAAGTGTGTTCAATACTACACAATCCAGTATTTTTTCCCTGATCCTCCTTTCTTCCCCATATTTTTCTATTTTCCCCTCATTACACAGTTACAACTTTTGGTACTGTCAATGTTTAGAGTTAGATATAAGCATCTTCATCATATTTTACTACTATCGTACAAATAACAATAATCTCAATTCATAAATCAATAATGTCAATTCATAAATCAATATCCTGTTTTTCGTGGTCATGTTAGGGTTTGATTTCTTACTAGTATTTGAAATATCTTTGTCAGTTATAATTTTTTCAATATTAATTACATTTATATAGCTAAAAGTTGTATTCATATCAATCCTCCTCTTATCTTCTTATTTCCCATATCAAAAAGAAAGAAAGAAAAAAATGCTATTTTAGTTCTAAATCATGTCTTTCATTATAAAAGTCTAATCATATCTAAGGGTTATCTGTTCTTTTAATCTTATTCAAACAAGTATTTAAACATATAATGCCCCTTCTAAAAGGTCAAATCTTCTGTTTTTTAAATCTGACTCTTTCTTTCTTTGCCAAGCAGCTTTCCAAGCCAGGGCAATTAGATCACCCAGGAATTTTCTTTCTATTTTTATAAAAATTGCTTGGCATGAGGAAGACAATTTAGGTAGGGTATTTTTTGGGAGGGGGGGGAATTCTGTCCATTTATATTCCTTAAACAACTCCCAGTTGCTTTCTCCCTCAATTTCTCTTTTCATTCCTTGTCTCCCAAGTTGTGATATTTCCCCTAACAGCTCTAAATTCCATTTTTTAAAATCTTCTTCCTTGCCATCAGATGTATTTTGCAGACCTAAGGGGTAAAGGGTCTTTTGCATTTTCATTGTTATAGCTAAGTCTTGCAGTATTTTGTTTGTATATAAGTCATTTATATTTCCCTTCTTTTATCTCTTCCATCTCTAAATCCATTTCCTCTGTTTTGTCTTCTGATTTCTGGTTTATTTGTTCATACTTTGTAGTCGTTATCTGGGAACTTTCTATTTGTAGATTTAATTTGGAGATTTGCTTATTTATATTGTCTAAATTGTTTTTAGTCACATTATGAGTTCTTTTTATGTCCTCTTTGTATGCAACAACTGTTTGGTGAATTAGTTGTAGCATAGAATATATTTCCTTCTGAAAAGTGTTTGTTTTTTCTTGAGACATCATTCCTGGAGATCCTCTAGTATCACCAGTCTCAGTAAGAGTAGATCAAAGTTTCCTTTAGTTTTCTGGTCTTTATATGTATCTCTTATAATCCAATAGATTTCCAGAATATATTCCAGTCCTGAAAGCAATATTTTATAGTGATATTTTGTCTCAAGTATCCAAAAGTTGTCAGTCAGGACAGGTTGTAATCCACAATGTTCAAAATGTTCAACCTCTCTGAAAACAGCTCAAAAGTCTCTCCCAGCCAGGCGTAGTCCAAGGTCAATTTTTTCTTTCTCTCCCACTAGCTCTTGAGGTTAGAAGTCCAAGCTCAGTAGGTAGGTATAATCCAAGAAGGTCAAAGTGATAAGTATGCCGAAATATTTTCCTTTATTGCCAGCTGTCCCAAGCTAGGAGCCACCAAGCAGCCAGGAAGCCAATTATAGTGCTATACAAAAATCCACCACTAGATGTTATTCAAAGTCCATTTTCCACTCTTAAAACAAAGGATTGATTTCTTACACAGTATTTCACCTCACTAATTTACATGAAAGCTGGGACATGACCACTGAAGTAAAGACAAGAATAGAAAAAGCTCGAACAGCATTCTTCAAAATGAAAAAGGTCTTCTGCAGTCACGACATAAGCCTAAGACTGAAAATCAGGCTTGTCAGATGCTATGTTTTTCCTATCCTGCTCTATGGAGTAGAAAGTTGGTCTCTGACAGAAGGCCATCTGAAGAGACTAGAAGCATTTGAAATGTGGATTTACAGGCGGCTGTTACGTAGAAGCTGGGTTGACAAGATCAGAAATGAGGAGGTGATAAGCCGCCTGGGAAAGCCAAGGGAAATCATCAAAACAATTAAAAAGCGAAAATTAGAATATTTCGGACATGTGATGCGACACCCAGAAAAATACGGCATGCTCCATTTAATCCTCCAGGGAAAGACGGAAGGCAAACGAGGTCCAGGCAGAAGAAGAACATCCTGGCTTCAAAATCTAAGGGACTGATTTGGACAAAACTCAGCAGCAGTTTTTCGTGCGGCTGCAGGTCAAAACAGGATCGCCAACATGATCGCCAACGTCCGATAACGGATATGGCACAACAAGAAGAAGAATTTCACCTCAATGGTTTTTTTTTTCAAAGAGAACACCTTAACAGTTATCTCAGTTCTCAAATTTATCAAAACTGTAGCTTTATGCTACTTCCACTTCAGTATTGTACGTTTCTGTCCCCCATAAAATTAAAATGCCGCTTCCGTTTACATTCGGAGGTTTTTAACTTCTTGGGAGCCTTTCCCAGGAGATTCAGTTGTAAAATAGTAAAAAAAGGATCAATATTCTCACCCAGTTTCAAACATGCTGTTTACGATGTGTTATTTGGTGCCTTTTCTTCTTCGGTTGTCAGCAGCTAATGGCTGGCCACAGGAGTGTAGCAGGTCTTTCCCCTGCTGGTTTGGAGGGCTTTCCTTGGATCGAACAGAAAGACCACCGTCTCTCCGTGATCACAAGGCACCCCTCTTCTTTGTCGCCTCTTCGGGGTGACTTTAGGCCCTTTTTAGGGCCCCTAGCAAGGCGAAATCGGGCATGGAAGGCAGAGCCCTGCTTCCTGCGTCCCATTCCACCGCGATGCAAACATCAAGCAACATTTTAGCTGGGCAAATTATAGTTGTTCTTATTTAGGATTTAGTCAGCTACAGAGCCTAACAAAGTTTCCCTAAGTCCTTGTTAACTCTTACCCACTTTCCCTGGTCAAAAAAATGGGAATAATATCTCAACTGCCATAAAGAAATATTTTATTTTGTAGAAGTTCAAGATCAGGAAGATCTTGGTCCAATGACATTAAGCAGTTCTTACATTTAGACAGAAAATAGAGGTAGTCTCTGAGTTACATCCATAACAGAGCCTGCCCATTGCGGTCATAAGTTGTAACAGTTGTAAAACACACAACCCACCCCATTTTAGAACTCTATTTTTACAACACACATTAAGCAAACACAACGGTCATAAAGTGGCCACTCTAGTTATTTAGCAAACCCTGTAGTCATTAAGCAAACTGGTGGTTTTCTATGGGCGGCGTTTTCCCAAAACTAGACGCACGTTTTTTTTGGGGGGGGGGTTAGGGTTAGAGTTAGGGTTAGGCTAACCCATTCACTGTCTCCCAGTTTCTAGTCTAAATGACTGGAGAGGGCTGGGATATAAAAATATCTGAATGAATTATATGGATGTACAGGCAGTCCTCAACTTACAACAGTTCGATTAGTGACCGTTCAAAGTTACAATGGCACTGAAAAAAGTGACTCAATGCCATTATTCACAGTTACAACTTTTGCAGTATCCCCAGGATCACGTGATCAAAATTCAGACGCTTGGCAAGTGGATCATATTTATGATGGTTGCAGTGTCCCTGGATCACGTGATCACTTTTTGTGACCTTCTGACAATCGGGAAACCAGATTCACTTAACAACCGGGTTGCTACTTTAACAACTGCAGTGATTCACTTAGCAGCTGTGGCAAGAAATGTCGTAAAATGGGGCAAAACCCGCTTAACATTTGTCTCACTTAACGATATAAATGTTGGGCTCTGTGGTGGTTGTAAGTCGAGGGCTACCTGTAAAAGCCTTTCCAAGGGTGGCAGAGGGTCCTCCTGCCTCCTGCTCCTACTCTGGGCACATTTGCAGCCTCTGAGCAGGGCAGGGCGACGCTCTGCCCCTTTACGAACCCTCCCAGGAAGGACTCCGGGGAGCAGCTGGTGACCCTCGCCCAGGCACCGCCCGGCCCTGATCCCTGGCTGAACGTGACATTTTTCTTTGTTGCCCTCTGACCTGCACCCTTTCAGACTGGAATGAAAATTGTACATTTTGTCTCGCTCCGGCCTTCCTGCATGAAAAAGGAAGGAAGAACCACTAGCTAAAAATCCTTCTTTTTTCTGCACGCGAAGAATGATTCAAGTGCCATTCAGGGGGGCAGGTGGTCACCCTTAAAGACCCCCCTGGGACTGGGCTGCTCCCCCGTTGTTTCTGCCCGTCCAATCGAGTCAGGCGGGAGGGACTTGCTTCAGGTCTCCCTGACCAAGCAGGGGGTCTCCATGCCGGCTGGGGAATTCTGGGAGTTGAAGTCCACAAGTCTTAAAGTTGCCAGGTTGGGAGACCCCTGGCCTGTGCCGCTTGGGGGCGCTGAGAAGATGTGCCTTTTCTGCCACGGGACCCACCCGCTGGAACATTCTCCCTCCGGAGATCAGACGCCTCGACCCTGCCGGACTTTCCTAAGACCCCAAGGACCCGGTTCCAGAAGTGCCTTGGCTCACTCGATTCTCTCTTTTGCCAGGGGCGCTGCCTGTTTGCAAGCGGCAGTCCATTTGGGCCCGTGAAGCTGAGGGACGGGCGGTCCTTCAAACCGGGCCAGGGAAACAACGCCTACATATTTCCAGGTAAAGCCTTGGCGCTCCTGCCTGGTCGATTCGTTCTTTTCAAACGGCCTGTCAGCCTTGCAGAGCAGTCCCAGACGCGAAGCGCTCCCTCCCGGAAGGAGCGGCTCTACTTGATCCTAAGGTTGCCGTAACAGAACCTTGCAAGTCTCAAAGCAAGTCTCCCCAGCCCAAGACCCCACGGAGGGTCCCTTCTGAGGCGTTTCCTTCTGCGGCTGAGCGGCCTCCTATCTGCCTGCAGCTCTTTCCCCTTTTATCCCAAGGTCTTTCCCACACACTCCCCACTGGATTCTGTCTGCTTTGCATAGCACAGAGTTATCTTTCCATAGAGGAGCCTGCCTGAAATGTTCACGGAGCTCGGCTCTGGGAAATCACCTTCCGTTTTAACCTCGTCTCCCTCCCATCTTTCCTTCCTTCCTTCCTTCCTTCCTTCCTTCCTTCCTTCCTTCCTTCCTTCCTTCCTTCCTTCCCTCCCTCCCTCCCTCCCTCCCTCCTTCCCTCCCTCCCATCTTTCCTCCCTCTTTCTTTCTTTCTTTCTTTCTTTCCTTTCTTTCTTTCTTTCTTTCCTCTCTCTTTCCTTTCTTTCTTTCTTTCTTTCCTCTCTTTCCTTTCTTCTTTCTTTCTTTCTTTCTCTCTTCTTTCCTTCCTTCCTTCTCTCCCTCCCTCCCTCCCTCCCTCCTTCCCTCCCTTCCTCCCAACTTTCCTCCCTCTTTCTTTCTTTCTTTCTTTCTTTCTTTCTTTCTTTCTTTCTTTCTTTCTTTCCTCTCTTTCCTTTCTTTCTTTCTTTCTTTCTTTCTTTCTTTCTTTCTCTCTCTCTCTCTTCTTTCCTTCCTTCCTTCCTTCCTTCCTTCCTTTCTTTCTTTCTTTCTTTCTAATTCTATTCCACAACTGCTCTCCAGGCATTTTTTTTTTTTTAAAAAAATGAGATTTTTTTTTAAAGAATGCAGTTCAAACGCCTTTGTGCTTATTGCAGAAAGTATAGCATGTTTAATCTCATCATAAAAATCTAGTTACCCGTAGTTTGCAAGTATTATCCCACTCCACTTGTGTATTTCGTTGTTATGTTCCTGTTGTTGTTTGCTGTGCCCCAGTTTTCTAAAGGTTTTTACTCCCTGCATGCTTTGCATGAACCATAAAAAATGACTTTTATCATTTAGACTCCTTCTCTCTGTGTCGCAGGTGTGGCTCTTGCTGTTGTCCTGAGTAGCGTCCGGCACATCAGTGACAACGTCTTTTTGGAAGCTGCAAAGGTAAAGGAGACTGGTTGGTTGGGATTCTGATCACCTGATCTTTTCCATCCATCCATCCGCTCGCTCGCTCGCTCGCTCACCCAGATTTTTATCTTGCCTTTATTACTTTATAAGTAACTCAAGGTGGTGAACATACATAATACTCCTTCCTCCTCCTATTTTCCTTACAACAACCACCCTGTGAGGTGAGTTGGGCTGAGAGAGAGAGGAACTGGCTGGAAGACACCCAGCTGGCATTCATGCCTAAACTGGGACTAGAACTCATCACTGCCTGGTGATGGGCCCAAAGTCACCTGCCCGCTTTTGTGCCCAAGGTAGGACTAGAATTCACAGCCCTCTGATGATTGGCCCAGCCAGCTTTCGTGCCTAAGGCAGAACTTGAACTCACAGTCTCCTAGTTTCCACGCCAACATTTTAACCACTACACCAAACTGGCTCCCTGTATAGCTGTCTATAGTTGTCAGTCGTGGGAGTGGATGACAGATCGGGTCCTGGACACCCAAGATGTCTCCCAGGTTGGGCGAATGAAAGCTCCTTCAAATAGGGACATAGGCTGCCATTTCTGAGGATTTGGTCTGGAGTGAAGAACTGGCCGGGGGTGGCAGGGACTGTGGGCCTCTCTTCTTAGGGAAGGTGCTTTTACGGTATCTAAGGGAGGCTTCGCTTCGTACTCCAAGGACAGAAGTTTCTCTTGGCTGAACTTTTGCATGGGATGGGCAAGGTCTGCTCAAGACAACCACAGCCAGGCTGTACCTTTTAGCTTTCTTCAACGCATCTCAAGGAAACATGTTCCCAAAATGACTTTTATATGTTGGTGACAACAGAAGAGAAGCTCTCAGGGTGGAATGGTGGGTCCTTGGTGCTCGCTAAGCTGGGCTATTTTCTTGCAGACATTGCATTACCCAACTAGGTAACGTCATCATGCTTGAAGGGAATGGGTTTGCTTTCCGTTTGTGTACAAGTGGCTTGTCTGGTCAGTGTCGATGGGAGGGTTTTGATGGGAGGGTTTTTGGTGGATCATACACCAAGCAGGATGAAGCACCAATAGAAACCAAACTCAAGCAAAAACTCTGGGCGAATGTTAAGCTGCTTCTTCAACTTAGTAAAAGCAGCTTTGATTTCACTGCCTGATCAAAGGAAGGCTTCCTTCTCTCATCATGGGGGCCCCAACCCTGCCCAGTTGCAGGGCCAGCATGGCAGGTTTACTCCTGGATAAAGTGCCTCCTTCTCCTCCTCTTCCTCCTCCCTCCCCTTTTTTTTTTTTTGTCTTAAAAGACGTTGTCCCAGCAGCTGAGTGAGGAAGAACTGCAGGAGGGGAGACTTTATCCCGCGCTTTCCAACATCAGGGAAGTGTCCGTTAACATAGCTATAAAGGTAAGCACCCATTTCAGAAAAGAACAAGAAATGCAGATAGTCCTCGAATTACAGCCACAATGGAACCCTAATTTTCTGTTGATAAGCGGGACCATTACTGAGTGAGTTTTGCCCCATTTTACGACCTTTCTCGCCACAGTTGTTAAGTGAAACGGTTGTTAAATGAATCTGGCTTCCCCATTCACTTTTCTCGCACTGAAAAAAGTGACTTCTGACCGTTTTTCACACTTGCGACCATCACAGCATCCCCACGGTCATGTGATCCAAATTCAGACGCTTGGCTACTGACTCATATTTATGACGGCTGCAGTATCCCAGGGTCGCATGATCACTTTTTGTGACCTTCTGACAATGGGGAGGCCAGATTCACTTAAGAGCTGTGTGACTAACTTTAACAACTGCAGTGATTCATTTATCCACTGTGGCGAGAAAGGTCGTAAAATGGGGCACGACTCACTGACTGTCTCGCTTAGTGACAGAAACTTTGGGCTCAATTGTGGTTGTATGCAGAGAGCTACCTGTAATTTAAATTTCCCCTTTTTCTTCCGTAGGTCATGGAATATTTATACGCCAATCGCATGGCGTTCCATTACCCGGAGCCAGCAGACAAAATTCAGTACATACGATCAAGAATCTGGACATCGGAGTACGAATCCTTTCTACCAGATTTGTACGACTGGCCGGTGTCTACAACCTACTCCTCGGACAAAAGACGTGTTTGAAATTTTGCTGGGAACCCCCGTCCGGAACAACATTTGAAGTAGGACTGCGGAACACTGAAAACGTCCTTTTTGTGCTAAACCATTGAACTGGGTGCATAACCGACACTGAATTTAGTCCCTAGGCTGGACGTCCTCTCTTCTTCTGAGGCGCATAGGAATGGACGCTTGAGTTGAAATTTAATATATTTTCTATTCTCCCCGGGGAAGCTAGTTGAACAAATAAGGGAAAACCCTTAATTCTTTTTTTTAACTTGTGTTAACTGGTCTGCTGTGTGATAAGGTTTCTCTGTACTGTCTCTTTTATGGCTGTAAGCTGCATGGCCAAACAGTTTAATTGAGAAGAGAATGTTAGTAAGTCGAGGAAAGAGATTTGGCTTCGTCTCCTTCCCTCCCTTCCTTGTCCTTTCCTCGTCCTTTTTCACAGGAGAAGCATCCAGAGATGCTGTCCGTCCTCCCTTTTGTAGTCTACACAAAACCCCCTAAGTCTTCATTCTGCTGGAAGCATAAATTGATGACCAAATCACTCCATCCCTTTTTATATTGGTTCTGCCTTTTTGCCACCTCAGTGGCTCCTGGAACTGCCCTACCTGCTGAAATGTTGTGGCCTGAATTGTACAAAGCCAGATTTACCGAAAGGAGAGGCTTTTTTCCTGTTTCCTTACAGGGCGGATTCAAACCTAGAATTCTGTCCTTCTCAGCTCTGCATTTTCTTCCTCTCTGGGAAATATCAGTCACTGTCAGCAAGCAATGCTGCCAACTCCTGGATCTGTGTGTGTTTGTGTGCTGACGTCCTGCACTTGAATAATTCAGCTTTGTTAGTGGCACTGGCTGCATATCCCTTCCCTGGCATTTGTTACACAAATGGACTATTTCCCTCCTCCCCTTTTGTCTTTTCAAGTATTTTGTTGTTGCTGTTGTTGTTCATGCTTAAACTGTAACACTCCTTAATCTGAACTTCATGAGAGCTGTTTTCCTCCCAGGTCCCTGTCCCATTGATCTAATAACTGGGAATGTGTGCTTCGTTGCCCCCCCCCCCCATCTTATGCCCTAAACCAATGTTTCTCAACCTTAATCATTTTAAGACGTGTGGACTTCTATCCCAGAATTCCCCAGCCAGCATGCCTTAAAACCACATGCCAAGGTTGGGAAACACTGCCCTAATCAAAGCAAGACACCACTCCAGTAAAAAATAATTTCTTTTTACCTCCAGGTAATCTTGGTTTGTGACATGCATATTAGATATGTCAGACCTGGGATCTTTTTACCATTATTTATTTATTTATTTATTTGTCCAGTTGCCTTGCCGTGTTTCTGGGGATCATCTGTTAAGGATATAAAAGCTGTCCTCTTGGATAAGTCCATCTTCAATTTGCCTATCCAGTAAAAAGAAAGCCAATAATAATAATAATAACATCTCCATTTCCTCCAATTAAATTCCACAGGCTGCGCTGTCTGCTGGGGAAGCCAGTTGGATATGGCAGCGCAGCGTGAAAAAGTGGATGGGTTGAGTTTTGTTTTATTTTATTCTATTCATCGGGGAATGCAGGAGTGCAGAGCAACCGTCTCTGAGGGAAACGCCACGGCAGCATTTTACTTGAAATGGCAATGAGGGGAGATGGTCTCAAAATGTCACTGCTTCTCCTCCTTTGCCGTTTCTGAGAAACGTGGGCTGAGCGAAAGGATTCCAACGTGACATTTCCCTGCTGTAATTTCACCATAATTGGAAGCCTGTTTCATACAGTTGTGCCTCTTGAATTAAGAACTGGTTCAGTGCAGACTTTTCAGATGGCAGGATGAATTTTCATGTTAATTTGGCACCAGGAACTTTCTCAGATAGGGTGACTGAAATTGTGTCTAGATTCAGCTTTGAATTGTAGTCTCGGCACATCTAGAGCAGTTTGAGGGGAGACTGCGCAACTGAACTAGGTGTGATAACTATTTGGAAACAGTACAATCTTGTTTTACAGTGCTGGACTAAAATATTTTGTATAGAAGTTTACCTCCCAATTTTTTTTTCCTGTTTGGTTAATTGAGAATGGTCTGAATGATGTCACCCCTGGCCATCTTTTTTTGGGGGGAAAAGTGTCCTGTGCTATCAGCAATGTTTCTTTGTTTTCCTCTTCTGTGTAATGTAGAAATATTGGTGAAATTATACCATTTTATATAGGACACTTCAAAGGCAGCTTCTGTCAGTTGTACCTGCCCAAAGGGATGGTATCTATTTGTAATTTAAGAAAACACAAGAAATAACATACTTTGTTGCCTAACTTTTAACATTCTCAGAATTTATCTGAGAAATAATTGGGAAAGAATATTCTCGAATTCCGTTTCAGGAGGTCTTATGCCCAATTCTCTCCCTACTTACATGGCTTTGCAGTCATGTACTTATGGAAGATAGTTGCACGCTCTCAAGAAAACATTTCCCAGTGGTCCAAGAAATGAACATGGGTGGTGTAGTTGACCAGCACCTGAATAAACTATATGGGGTCATGTTGTTCATCAAGATAGTACATATAATTGAGATGAATTCGTAATGACTTTCTATTTATGAGTGGAAATTTATACTAGAAAGTACTGGCAATATTTGCTAGACTGCACAAATCAGTATAAATACAAGTACAATAATATTTTATCCCATATATATCTACAAAGTTCTCAGTCGGGTTGTCTCAGCCTGGACTGTGCCACCAACAGTGCTGGTACTGGGATTTTAAAAGTCAAAGCCCAAATCACCTACAGGAGGTTGAAGTTTTAAGAAAGGCCCTGAATGTCTCAATACCCAAAATACCTCTACAGAAGATAGCTCTCTGCAACCTTTAATTGGCATAATTGGCTTTAAACATACAGCCTGCGAGCAGTCTACAGCTGTGCTTCTCATCCTTGTCAACTTTTAAGTCACGTGGACTTCAACTCCCAGAATTCTCCCAGCCATGCAGAATTCTGGGAATTGAAGTCCGTATGTCTTAAAAGTTGCCAAGGATGAGAAGGACTGCTGTATAAATTACGGCCTCTATGTAGTTGGCTGAATTTGAGTACAGTATGTGATTTAAATATTTTTTGACAAAATACTAGGTTCAGACGTACCTCTTGTTGACCGATATGTTTCAAGATGTACAAATTCCTACAGCGAGGGAAGAAGCCCGCTTTGAACTGTTCATTCCAGTTCCACATGCCGTAGGAGATTATTATTATTTATTATTAAGTAGGAAGGATTTTCAAATTCTAAATTCTCAGAAACAAACGTCATGTGTATGTTGGAAGGGATATCGCTTTTTAATCACAAGATCTTCCTTTTGGGGCACTTAAGCTTCTATGAGCTTTTTTTAGACAAATCTGCGGTAATAATTTTTTATTGTAAACTACCCTGAGCTATTTAGGTAAGATACGCAGTGTAAAAATGTGATGAATAAAAAAAAAAATAACTTGATGGACAAATACAATTTTTCTCCCTCCCATCCCCAATTTAGGTTGAGGTACCGTAATTTAGAAAATAACATAATATTACTTTGAGGAAGCTTGCTGAATAAATATCTGTCAAATTCATTAGAAAACACCTTAGGAAAACTTTTGTGCTGTTTAAAAATGTTTTTAATTTAAAACATGTTCCCCTATAAATGTATTATCGTTTGAAAAATGGACATCTTTGTCTGCTCCTTTCAGCTGATTTTCTATTGCTTGGGCCTCAAAATTAGTTTTATTTTTAGCACTTTTCTACTTGCTGATTCCCATTAATTTTGATTTTTTTTTTTAAATGATGACAACTTACACTGCAAGTTGCTTTTAACTTTCAACAGCTGTGTTGAATGACCCCTCTCGAGACCTCTTTGTGATTATGATGGAAAATGAACGCCATTTTGTAGGAAGGGATTAATTGTTTTTAGTGAAGGTCACAATCCTTGGATTGGATTTTTGAATCCCAAGAAGTTGAGTGGAGTTGGGAGTGGAACTTAGCTGGTTAGTAAACTTGGTTTAAGTCTCCTTTATCATCATATATCTAGTTTCAGCGAAGAACTTGTTCGCACAAGCTGGAAACCAGTAAGGCCGTGTTTGTGAAGTTCCTGTTATGTCCCTTGGAACTGGCCCTAATTTGAGGGCATAGAAGAAAAAGGGACCATTTTCTTACAGCCAGTGTTTCTCAGACATGGCCACTTGAAGATATGTGGACTTCAACTCCCAGAATTCCCCAGCCAGTCCACATATCTTCAACTGGCCAAGGTTGAGAATTGCTGTTATAGGTGAATAAAGGCAAAGAAGGATGGTGCTTCAGATCTCTTGCCTGTAGTCTTGAAAACCTGAACACGGAATAATGACATCCCAGTTAATGATGATAATGTGTAGATTCCATTGATTATTCTATTACATAAAACGTTTTCCTTCCTTACCTGCCACAGCTGGATGTGTTCAGACTGTAATTTTGAGACCGTGACTTCACGCAGGACTGCTGGACGGAGGAGGCTGGTATGAAGCCTCTTGGGGGAATTTAAAGCAAATTATGCCTCGGTGGGAGTCTTTCTCCCAACTCTCAGGATATAACTACTCCCCCCCCCCCCGAGGATATTGTTTATTGCAAAGGGAGCCTTTGGGGAAAAAAAGCACCATGTTCGTAAGCTGCAAATGTTTTGCTCATGTTGTAATTGTACGAAGAGACGAGCTGTGGCTGTCCTTTTTCACAGTAAAAGCTTTTCCTTTTTGCCTACAGTTATGCGAGTGATTGTTTTATTTTGCTGGGTTGTGCAAAAGCCTTTTCTCATCTACAGCAAGCACACCTGCTGGAGTTGGTGGGCTATGTAGTCCAGCAGCCCGGGAAGAACCCAGTTAGGAAGAGGCTGCCTTAGTGGAATGCCCAGTTATCCTGTCCTGCTTCTTCTGATGATGATGTCGCCCCCATCCCTGGATCAGCTCCCAGTGAAGGTCGCTGAAGCCTAAATGAATTGCAGGTGGCAGAAAAGTTTGCAGGTTGTCATCAACTGATGCAACAGTTTGTTTAGCGACCATTAGAAGTTATAACAGCACTGAAAACGTGACTTATGACCATTTTTCACACTTATGACTGTTGTGGCATCCCCATGGTCATGAGGTCAAAATTCTGACTCATATTTATGACGGTTGCAGTGTCCTGATGTCATGTGATCCCCTTTTGTGACCTCCTGGCAAGCTGGGTCCATGGGATGCCAGATACACTTAACAACCGTGTTCCAAGCTTAAAAACGGCAGTGACTCACTTAACAACTGTGGCAAGAAAAGTCATAAATTGGGCCAAAATTCACTTAAAACAAATGTCTCACTTAGCTACAGAAATCTTGGGCTCAATTGTTGTAAGTCGAGGACTACTTGTACATGCCCAATGTTATCAGTTTGCGGCTGCAAAATTCCAGATGGTCATGAAAAAGTTGGCAAAGGGCCTTTCCTATACAGATAGCCCTAAATTTCGGGCCAGAATTGGGGGCCAGAATTTCCGTTGCTAAACGAGGCAATTATTAAATGAGTCTCACCCAATTTTATGACCTTTTTGCCACAGTTGTTAAGTGAATCACTTTGGGTGCTAAATGAATCATAGGGCCATTAATTGAATCTAGCTTCCCCCATTGACTTTGCTTGTTGGAAGCCGTCTGAGACGGTCACAGTTGTGACCCCCGGGATGCTGCAACCCTCTTAGTACATGCCAGTTACCAAGCATCCAAATTTTGATCACGTAACCATGGGATGCTGTGACAGGCATGTGAGGACCAGGTGTAAGTCATTTTTCTCAGTGCCATTATAGATTTGAACCGTGGCTAAATGAATGGTTGTAAGTTGAGGAGTACTGTACCTGTATCTCTGCTGCCATCTACTGGTAGTTCCAATTTTTGCAGTCCAGATACAGTAGCCATAGCTGTGTTTCCCAACCTGACCCACTTCAAGGAGTGTGGACTTCAGCTCCCAGAATGCTCCAGCCAGCATGGCCATTGCTAAGCATTCTGGGAGTTGAAGTCTACACGTCTCAAAATTGCCAAAGTTGGGAAATGGTACCATAGTTTAAGGTGCTACCATTCTTAAGGAAAAGACAGCCAAATGGGTACTAGTGAGAATATAGTGCCTTCATTAAATTTATATCCCTTTTCCACTCAAAATAGTGCTCAAGGGGATTAACTGACATTCATGTAAGTTATATTGCTGATTATAAAACCCTCACAGGAATAATTAGAGTGCCAAGGAGATTTAAACCTATTTGAACAATTTACCCCATTGCAGCAGCAGTAGAGTTTTATTATGCTTTTATAGCTAGCTACGGTAAATAAAAAAAATCAGACAATACATTAGATTCATCATTCCCTCATAATATGAGTTTCTAAATAAAAGGTACATGACATATAATATTAGCCTCTATTTCTTCAAAAACACAGGCAAAAATTTAAAGCCCCACAGCCAGCCAAAAGCAGAAATGCAATCTTTTTTCATTTCCACCCTAATTGCATTTTGAAACTGGAAACGGCTAGTTATTTTTCTAACATTCCCCACTATTATTGGAAACCAAAGTTGCTTCTGACTACATAGGTGTTTTGCTTCATTTTCATGGCCACTTCATCCCTCCCATGGGAGAAAAGAGCTGGAGTTGCATTAACACAAATTAAAAAATATGTTGAGACTCTAGAAAGAGTGCAGAAAAGAGCAAAAAAAGATGATTAGGAGACTAGAGGCTAAAACATACAAAGAAAAGTTGCAGGAATTCGGTATGTCTAATTTAATGAAAAGAAGGACTAGGAGGGGAGATGGCAGCAGTCTTCCAATATTTTGGGGGATGTCACAAAGAAGAGGGGGGTCAACCTCCTCTCCAAAAGACCTGAAGGCAGGACAAGAAGCAACTGATGGAAACTAATCAATGAGAGAAGCAACCTAGAATTAAGGAGAAATTTCCTGACAAGTGAGAACAATTGATCAGTGGAACGACCTGCCTCCAGAAGTTGTGGGTGCTCCAACACTGGAGGCTTCTAAGAGACGGGACCACCATTTGTCTGAAATGGCATATAGACCCTAGGTTTTCTGCTTGAGCGGGGAGTTGGACTGAAAGACCTCCAAGGTCCCCTTCCAACTCTTGTTATTCTGTTAAATTAATAGGAATAACCTGCTAAAATCTGTACTGTCCCTCTTGCCTTTTCAGCCTGCTGTGACACACCGAAAGTTGGAATCTGAAAAAACAGGATAGGATATGTACTGATGTTTCAGAGTTGGAGAAGATCCCTGAGAATCCCATGGGCAGCAAAGAAATTGATGGATCATTGACCAAATCAGCCGAGAGAGGTTCTCATTCAAGGCACAAATCACCAGGTTCAAATTATCCTATTTCAGCCACATTATGGGAAGACCCGGCTCTTTGGAGAAGGCTCTGGTGCTGGGAAGGAAACAGAAGGAGAGGACGACCAGCAGCGCGGGGGGGGGGGGGACTCAGTAACAATGGCATCCTGGGAAGACCCGAAGGACCAGGTGAGGGACAAATCCTGAAGAATACAGAATAACAGAGTTGGAAGGGACCTTGGAGGTCTTCTAGTCCAGAGTTCCCCAACATTTCTGGGTTTGTGGACTGGTGGGGAGGGGACGTTTCCTCGCGAACGGCTGACAAGCGCTCGTGTGCGCACTTAGCTCCGTTTACCCGAGCGGCGCGCACGGACACCTGCCGCTCACTTCAATGGAGCACGTGCACGCTCACCCGCTGCTCGTACAAGTGAGGATGCGCGTGCATGCACGTGGTCTCCAGGGCCTGGTTGCAAACCCCTCATGGCCCACAGGTTGGGCACCCTTGTTCCAGTCGAGCCCCCTCCCTGCTCAGGCAGGAGAACCTGCCCCGTCCCAGACAAGTGGCTGTCCAGTCCCTTCGGGAGAGCCTTCGGGGTTGGAGCGCCCACGACTTCTGGAGGGAGGCTGGTCAACTGTCCCATCTGGAAGTTCCTCCTTAGTTCTGGGTCAGAGCTCTCTTCGGTAAGCTTCCACGCTCCTCGTCTTCCCCTCGGGGCCCCCTCTTCTCTGGGACCCCCTCCCCAATATCGGAAGGCCGGGTCGCCCCCCTGGGCCGCCGCCTCCTCTTCGGCAGGCCGGACGTACCGGGCCCCCACGAGGAAACCTCCGCGTGCTTTAGCAGCGGCTTTGGCGGCAGCTGCAGCCGCCCTGCTGGCTCCTAGTGCCGCGGCTGCCCACGGGGACTCCCCGCCTCCGCCCGAAGAAAGTTGTCTCCGCGCGGCCGCTCCCGGAGGAGCCAGACGGGCCTGGAGGGTGCGAAGGCGCCGGCCGATCTTCCTCCCTCCCCCGCGTAAGGCCCACGTCGGCCTGGCCACTCGGCGCGGGCACCGGACGGAGGGAGCTCGGCTCGCCGGCGCTCGCGCCGACCCGGGAGGGCAGGGAAGGCGGGCGCCGCGAGAGGCCGGGTTTCCTGCCCGCTCCTCCGAAGCGACGCGGCCAGCGTAAGGAAGGGAGCAGAGGCCGGGGACGGTGCAAGGCCGGGCCTCCGCCTGAGCGGCTGTCTGAGCCCGGGGCGCAGCTGTGGCGGCGGCGGCGGCGTCCGGGCGGGTTTCTGCTTCCGCCGCCTCGCACCGGCCCGGCGGCAAAGCTGCGCTTCGGGAGCCATGGGGGGGGAGGGGGGGG
>NW_015386448.1:45413-53801 GCF_001527695.2 Protobothrops mucrosquamatus | reverse complement strand
CCCCCCCCCCCCCCCCCGTGGTCAAGTATTCCGAATTCAGAGGCTTCGCCACGGACTCTTATATGTTTAGGACAGTTGCAGCCTCCCGGCGGCGTTACGTGATAAACTTTGGCGACCTTCTGACAAGCAAAAATCATACGGGGAAGCCAGATTCACTTAACAACCATGTTACTAACTTAACAATTGCAGTGATTCACTTAACATCTGGCAAGAAAGGTAGTAAAATGGGGCAAAATTCACTTATTTATCTTAGCAACAGAAATGTTGGGCTCAGTTGTCACAAATCAAGGACTTAATTGGATTAATGGTAATTATATTTTGGTGGGGATAGAATCAAGTGCAAATCTAGCCTTTGAGTTAATTTCAGGGTTGTTAAGTTGTGGAAACCCAAAATATGGGTTTATTCAGTAACCAGGTTAGCCACAGTATATAGCTTGAATGTAGTGAGTTTTAAATCCTTCGGTTTTAATGTCTTAATTCTCCTCCACTGTGTACGTCCACTGACTGAAACTAGCTCTTTGGACGAGGTACGGTTGTAGTTGAACCCTTTGTCGAGAGAAGGCTTACAACTGAAATGACAAAGTACATTTTATAAGAATATACCATTTTGCTGAGCGTCATGGGTGGGTGATTGGATGCAAGTATTTTATTCCTAGTGGGAAATATTCCTGGAATGACTTATGTGAGATCAAGTAGAAGAATAATAAAATAAAAATGAAATTTAGACTTATAATCTAAATCAGTGGTTTCCAGTCTTTCTGGCTCTGTGGTCCAGCAGTGGTGGGTGCTGGGAGAGGGCTTCATGCGTGCGCACGTGGGCGCTTGCCCATCACTTCCGTGCCCTGGTGAAGATTGGGGATCCCTGATCCAAATGGCAGGTTTTCTCAATTCTCCAGCTATTTTGGTTTTAGTTTCCATAATTTGCAACCTTCAGCCACAAGGATTGAAAATTAGAGGAGAGGAATTCCCAGGTATCTAGGGAGGAGACTGAAGTAAAAGGATGAGAAAGGGGGTGGAAGAATAAAGAGGGAAAACTTAAATAAACAAACAAACAAACCTACCTCCTGGGCTGGGATGGTAAGTAAGTTCTGTTTTCTTGCTTGGCCTTTTTTGAGATCTAATAGTTTCATTTAAAAATCAAACCAGGAGGCCCCTCCCAGATCTGATGTCCAGGTATCATTCTTTTCTTTTAGCTGTCCTTTGAGTAAAATGTCCATGGATATAACATTTCTGGGGACGGGGGCTGCATACCCATCTCCAACGAGAGGGGCCTCGGCTACGGTAATCCGTTTTGAAGGGGAATGCTGGCTGTTTGATTGTGGCGAAGGAACCCAGACACAATTTATGAAGAGTAATCTCAAAGCAGGTGCGTTGAAGAGGTTGTAAATAACTTTCCAAATGCTGGGAAAAGTTGGGAGGGCCTGGTCTTTTGCAGAATTAGAATAGAATGGAATAATAGATTTAGTTGGAAGGGACCTTGGAGGTCATCTAGTCCAAACCTCTGCTCAAGCAGGAAACCCTATACCATTTCAGACAAATGACTGTCCAGTCTCTTCTTAAAAACTTCCAGTGTTGGAGCATTCACAGCTTCTGGAGGCAGGTTGTTCCACTGATTAATTGTTCTCACTGTCAGGAAATTTCTCCTTAGTTCCAGGTTGCTTCTCTCCTTGATTATTAAAAAGTTATAGTGTCCTACAGTCACATGACTGCAATTGATGACTTTTTTTGCCACTTTCCAGCAGAAAAGTCCTTGTCCTGTTGCTTTTATCTCCCATTTATTTTTAACTTTAATTATGTGCAGCCCTGGATGCTATCAATCTTATTTTATATTGTTAGGCAAGATTACCAAGATTTTTATAACTCATCTGCATGGGGACCACGTCTTTGGCCTTCCGGGACTGTTGTGTACAATCAGCCTGCAGTGTAGTCCTGACGCCCGCAAGCTGCCGGTGGATATTTACGGACCCCTTGGGCTAAAGGATTTTCTCCAGACAGTCATGGCGCTTTCCCGTTCTCAGCTGCTTTTCCCTTACGTTGTCCACGAACTGGTTCCCACTTGCAACCAGTGCCCTGAGGAAGAATGGGCTGACGTGTTTGCTGGGAAGCGAGGTGAGGCCAGCTGTCCAGAGCCACCAGGAGACGTTATTCACCTGAATCTCGCAGACGACTCGTACTTCTTGGAGGACGGTGGGCCCGTCGTGATGAAGGCTTTCAGACTGTTTCATCGTATACCTTCTTTTGGGTTTCTGGTCGAAGAGAAGCCACGGACCGGCAAGCTCAACGCTCAGAAATTGAAAGAATTAGGTAGGAGTGCATCCGGCTCTGCTGGTTATTATACAGCTGTTCCTTGACTTACAACCATTTGTTTAGTGACAGCTTGAAGTTACAACAGCTTGGAAAAAATGACTTATGACCTTTTTTCACACGACCATGGCAAATCCCCGTGGTCACGTGATAAAAATTCGGATGCTTGGCAGCTGGTGTTACTCACTTAACAACTGTCCCAAAGATGCTTTTTTCAAGAGGCAACTGGACTTTCTTGTTTTTCCTTTGAAGAGATTTTGCTTCTCGTCCCAGAAGCTTCTTCAGCTCTTGACTGGAGGGTGGGGAAGGGAAGGGTTTATACTCCTTGCAGACAGCTGGTCATTTGCCTCCTTTTAGATGAGAGTCCTTGAGGCCACCTGGAGGCTTATCTCTGTGTCCTCAGGGTCACCTGAGTGGTCCAAATGGGTGTGGAGCCTCCTTGGCTGTGGGATGTTTCCTGCCCTGGGTCCCTTCAGTGGAAATCAGACAGTCCAGCTGCCTCCTGAAAAAGCACCTTTGGGACAACCAGGACCTGGATGACCGAGAATCTCCATAGAAACTTAGCAACTGCTGTGATTCACTTAATAACTGTGGCAGGAAAGGTCGTAAAATGGGGCAAAACTCACTCAATGGCTATCTCACTTAGCAATAGAAATTTTGGATTCAGTTGTGGACATAAATTGAGGACTACCTCTAAAAGCTGATATTTCCAGAAGAACGGTGTTATTGGTATTTTGTAACACAGACAGGCTTTTAGGGTATTTTCAACCAGCTTGAAAATACGGTTGCATGGATCAGAATTCAGTTCAGAAATAATGGAAAGGGAAGGACGAGAGAAAATGACTGTATTGGTGATCAAAGCCCGTATTTGGTGTGTTACAGACACTTCAATTCCTTCTAGCTACATCTCCCATTTAGTAACTGCCCAGAAAAATAACTATGTGGATTCTTTGCAGCAGAAATAACAGAGTTTGTTAAGAATAGAAACTAACCAGTGTATATGCTTTTGTGCATTATATCTTCAGATGCATGGAGTATATTTACTCCTCATGCCTGTAATTAAAACCACCCCACATAGCAGGTCCTTGTTTAGTGATCACAACTGGGACTGGCAACTTGGTTGTTAAGTTGAAACAGTTGCTAAGTGAAACCATGAGAGTGCTTGTCATCTGATTTCAGTTTTTCTTTGCTTTACAGACCTGCGAAAGTTGTAAATGTGAGAATTGGTCACAGTTACTTTTTCATTACTGTTACAACTGCAAATAGTTGCTAAATGAGGCAGTCACTAAACAAGAACTACCTGTACTATTCTACTCTGGGAAAATTGAAAAAGAGAGATTTTCAGTTCCATCTTTATACCACCAGCTGAACTAGACTGAAGTTTTGCAGCACTTCTGCAGATATTACATGCGTGACTATGACACAAAATTTGGTGACTAATAGCTTTTCGAGCAGATGAAATGCACGATTCGTGCTTGAACTGGTTTTCTCTCCCCCCCCCCAAAAAAAAATATTAAGATGTTCAAAAGGATACTAGAAGAGGAAAGATTGTGGATGAGGGGACAAGTGAAAGCAAGTACAAGTGCAGTACTAAGATGAGTGGCATATAAATTTAATAGAATAAAAATGAGAGAAGTTTCAATTTTGTGTGCACAGCTTATTTATTTATTTTTGTTTTATCATCTATAAATAAAAATGTAAATGTTCGTTTGTTCAAAATCTTAAATCTCCGAAAGTTCTTCACTGATTGCTTTGAAATTTTGACACAACGTTGCATTCGAATACGCGCGTGTTTTTATATACCTATATTATATAGATGTCACATTATATGACAGGTAAAAACATGCTTTTTTTGAAAAACAGCACCATCTGTTGGACGTAAAAGCAACACACGCTTTTACCAGACTGAGCCACAGCAACGCGTGGCCGGGTACAGCTAGTAGAGAATAAAATACAAACAGTAAAACAAACAAAATGAAACAAAAGCATAAATTCAACACTAACAACAAAAAAGAAAAAAATAGTGTACAGAAAAAGTGGTCCATTAAATTTATCATGTGCACAGTTTCAAACACAAGTATTCATAAGGTCTAGAAATTTGATCTCTTTAAAAGGGGAAGGTTGGTGGATTTTAGAGTTATGGAGTTACTGCACCAGAAGTCTTTTTTTTTTTTTAATGAAAAATAAACTGCACAAAAGTTACTCTTATTCCTGTTCTTGAATTTCTAGGAATTCTGCCGGGCCCCTTATATGGGAAATTGAAAGAAGGTGTTCCGATTACTCTGGAAAATGGGACAATCGTCTCTCCTACGGATGTCTTAGGAAATCCTTTTCCTGGAAGAAAAATTTGCATTTTAGGAGATTGCTCGGGTGTGGTTGGGGACGGAGTGAGGTTGCTTTGCTCTGAAGCCGATGTCTTGATTCATGAGGCCACGCTGGATGACAGCCAGGTGGACAAAGCCAAAGAACGTGGCCACAGCACGCCGAAAATGGCAGCAGAATTTGCTAAGCTGTGCAAAGCGAGGAAGTTGGTCCTCTCTCATTTTAGTCAAAGATACAAGCCTGCAAATCAGATGGGGGAAGGAGATGCAGACGTTACAGAGCTGAAAAAGCAAGCTGAGATGGTTTTGAATGGTCAAGAAGTGGTATTGGCCGAGGATTTTATGACAATTAGTATTGCAGTTAAAAAATCAAAATAGGACTGCTGGACAACAAAATGGAAATTGGCAGGTATGCAAAAATTCCAGCTGTGATTTTCTTTCAGGTGATCATCTTGGAAGAGACTGAAGGAAATTCGGTTTGAATTAAAGGATGAGCCTCTTCTTATGAACATCTGTTCTTTATTGCATCCAATATTTCTGATGCATTTGTAATGTTGACAAATGTGCTTTTTTATGTGCAAGGCCTTTGCAAGAGGGATTCCTTCCTTGTAAGACAAACTCTGTGTGTTTTAGTTATTTGGAACCGAGGACTTCATGAACGAAGGCTGCGGTTTTTTTAAACGCTCAGTAACACATGGGAATAATTGAAGTTAGGGGTGGAAAACATGGTTTGAGGAAACATGCACCTATTCAGTTGGGAGATTTGTCCTCTTAATGCAGAGTGCATAAGAGTGTGCCAAGAATGAATTTGAACAATCAGCATTTTCTGGAAGTGTAATAAATGCAGAATACTTATGCTGAAAATATGAAATACAAAAAATGAATAAAATAGAGAGTTAACAAGCTTCTTAAAGAAGTCACAAGAAAGCCCTACACTTCCTTTCTTCAATCAGATCCTGACAGTCCATTTCACCTCTTTATTCCCATAAAATTATTCTATAAATTTTTAGCAAAAGTTGGAAGTCACATAGTGTCAAACAGATGGACTAAGATAAGGAGATCCAAGTTTGCAGTTGGCTCTGGGGTGGCTTGCGAGATGTGAAGTCCAGCGTTGTCAGAATGCAACACAATTTCCACCTTGTGCTTCTAAACTTGATTAATTGTTGCTTCAATATTTCAAGTATTTCGGTATCACAAAATTTTCAGGAAAAGAGATGGAAAGAACTGTCATCACCTGGTTGAAAGCAAAATGTGGACAGTTGTCCATCATTGGCAGAAGTATGTAGGAAATGGTGGTGATTATAGGTCTCCTCGCTTGATGACCAATTGTTAGCAACTGTTTGGAGTCACAGTTAATCCTTGACTTACATCTATTTGTTTAGTGATTGTGCGAAGTTACAACAGCACTGAAAAAAGTAATGTATCACATTTTCACACCTTATATTATAACCATTGTGGCATCATCCCCATGGTCACGTGATCAAAATTCAGGCTCTTGGCAACTGGCTCATATTTATGACAGTGGCAGAGTCCCAGCGTGATCCCCTTTTGCAAAGTCAGTGGGGAAGCCAGTTTCATTAACAACCATGTTACTAACTTAACAACTGCAGCAATTCACTTAACAACTGTGGCAAGGTCGTAAAATGGGGCAAAATTCACTTAATTTTCTTGCTTAGGAATGGACATTTTGGGCTCAATTATGGTTGTAAGTTAAGGATTACCTGCGCAGTGGTGCTGAATAAATTGTAATAATGGCTGGCCCTGTAAGTTAACTGCTGTTGCAGCACCCCCATGTTCATGTGATCAAAATTTGGGTGCTTGGCAACCTGCCCACATTTACAACTGCAGCATGTGCTTCAACTCCCAACACCTGGCTATCTCCGTCTCCCGCACTTTGGGCTGCCCTCCACTCCCACAACCACCTGTATCTGCTGCCCCCTACTGGTCCCAGGTGGCCTTCAAAATCTTCCTCTGCTGCTGAGGTGTGCCAGGCTGAGGCAGCTGCTGGCCCTTCGTGAGCTTTGTTAAAGTCCATGCAACTCAAAATTCCTGAGGTTGAGAAACGCTGGTCTATGCTAATTATTTGCAATCTTATTTCCAGGGTTTCCGGGAAGTTATTGCACCTTTTGATATATGAATATAGAAATAATGTAAATTCTTGCCCCTTGCTTCTTGCCTGCCTTTTATCTTATTTTTGCCAGCTGTTTTTGATGTTTGCTATCTTTTAATAAATGAACATCAAACTGTATTCTTGTTAGGTGAACTTAGGGCTGTGGCTGTGGATTGAAAGGTTGAGCGGGAGTGTGCTGAACACAAACTTAGTTGGAACCTAACTGGTAGTTTCCCAAAACTCAGATGATAAAATGAGGACTTAGAGACAGACTATAGAGTGGAGCCAACATTAGGGAAACTGAATCTGTTCAAAGATTAGATAACATGGGTTGATGCAATCCAGCTGTGACTTAACTCAATTCAGACATAAACACTACAGAAAACCAGTTGTGGTTTTGAAATGCTTTGGTAAGCAGTTTTGGTTTGCTTTTTGTGTATATGTGTGGCAAGAAGGGCAGCATTAGTCATTAAGGGTGGATGTTTTCACTCACTGGGGCAATGCAGTTCATTTACTGGCACAGCAAAAGAGCTTTGAGGAATCTGGAGACACAATGTGGTTTATCCATTTTTAGAATAATGTGTTCTTGCCCCTTCTTTTTTATTCTTCCATCCAAGTGCATCCAGAAGTTAAAACCATCTCTACATTGTTGTGGTCCCACCTTAGCTGAAATACTTCAGATCTGGTTTTATACTTGGTATAAAGGTTGAATCCTTCCCATACAAATAGAAAGTGATTTGGACAAAGAAGATTCTAACTACAGGTGGTTCTGGACTTAAAACCACTCATTTAGTGACCATTCAAAGTTACAATGGCATTGTGACCAGTTTTCACACTTATAACCGTTTCAGCATCCCCTACACGTACATGATCAAAATTCAGACACCTGGCAGCTGGCTCATATTTATGACAATTGCATGTCTTAGAGTCATGTGATTATCTTTTGCAACCTTCCAACAAGTAAAATCAATGAGGAAGCCACTTAATAACTGTTATTTACTAAACAACTGCATGAAATGAAAGTGATTCATTTAATTAGGGCAAGAACGGTCGTAAAGTGGAGGAAAACTCAAAAGCTGTTTTGCCTAGCAGTGAAAATTTTGCGTTCAATTGTCGTAAGTCGACTACTTGTGTGTTCCTTCTCCCCTTTTTAAATAGCAGGAACTGAGTTTATCAAAGTTTTCCTCTGGTTCTGTGCCAGGAACCAGATAAAATTTCCTGTAATAATCATAGGAGTTCTTTTCTCCTTAACAATCCAAGCTAAACAGTCATCCATTTTGATACAGATCTTGTGGGGATTTGTTTTTTGATTGTCCTCTTAGAATTCTGAGCTCTCAAATTGAAAAAAAAATATTACATTTTCTTACAGGATGCATCCAGACAAGGGTAAGAAAAAAATTAAGATGAAATAAGTGGCATATTTATTTATTTATTTATTTATTTTATTTATTTTGTTATATTTATACCCCGCCCTTCTCCCGGAGGACTCAGGGCGGCTTACAGCCAGTTTAAAAACAACTAATACAATACAATACAAAATTTAAGAAAATGATTAAAAATAAATATTTAAATAGGCCGCTTCTACTAAAATTTAGTTAAAACCAATTTAAAATACCCCTAGGCCAGTCCTGCCCGCTGAAATAACCAAGTCTT
>NW_015386448.1:0-44021 GCF_001527695.2 Protobothrops mucrosquamatus | reverse complement strand
CCCAAGCTCCGTCTGGAACCTCTCTGGGTCCATCAGGCGCCTGGGGCGGAACCATCTAAGTGGTTCCTCCTCCCTGCGGCGGGGGGGAGCGGTCCGGAAGTCCAACCTGAGGAGTGAATGATCTGACCATGACAGGGGCTCTATCACTACGTCCCCCTTTTCCAGATCATTCTGCCACTGGCCAGAGACAAAAATTAGACCTAGTGTGTGTCCCCCCGTGTGAGTCGGGGCATGAACTAATTGGGTCAAGTCCAGGGCCGTCATGGAGGCCAAGAACTCCCGAGCCGCCGCCGACGTTTCGCCCGCCGATGGCAGATTGAAGTCCCCCATGACTATAATGTAATAAATGGTAAATAAATATTAACTTGCTTTTTTCTCTTTTTACGTTTTGCTTTTAATTTTCTTATACTGCTTAAGTGAGAACAAACAAAAACAAAGCTGCAATGCAGCAGATGAAAAATCTGAGTGACTTGTAGTGAAACAACTGTGTGAGCAGATAGTTCCTGCTTATTCCTGGGTATCTCCAGTTCGAAAAAAGGCTTAAAGAATGGGAAGATGCTTTTTGCTCGAGACCCCCAAAGGTCCCCCCACAGGTAGCAGCGTTTTCGTCTTTGGCAACCAGAAGAATCCTTCAACTCCCAGAATCCTCCAGCCAGCCAGCCAGCCAGCCTAAGTCCACCGTCGACTGGCTCTTTTATGGCTAGGAAGCCCTTTGCAGCCCAACCCTCCCATCACAGACCCGCTTGAGCTGAAGTCCGTTCAGACACGACAGGCGCCGCACGTGACCTTGCTCTCCCTCGGGGATTGGACGAGCGCGGTTCTCCGGCCAGCGTCTGACGGCTGCCGTTCATTTTGACCGTGGGAACGCTAACTCCGCATCGGTACACCAGAGAGTAGAACAGAACGGAATGGAATATAGAATAGAAGACAGAATAGAATAGAATACTTTATTGTCGCTTGAAATGTACACTTAATCAGCATAAATTAAAATGAGATTTCCTTGCATTGGGCTCTCAACACACACCGCATAAACGTGGAACGAAAAATACGTTATGCACATAGCCACATACACGCAGATGCGTGGCCCGGAGAAACAGCACCGTCTAGTTCGGATGTATACGTGTACCTGGCGAGAAAAAACGAATCTTGCGAGTTTCCCAGTTCGTGGGAAGGTGGCGCCGGAGCCGAACCGGTCGCGGTGCGAGCAATCCGTCCCGGGTGTGGGCGCAGGAGGCATATTTGGGGTGGCGGGCAGCAAAAACGCTCGTGGGAACGGACAGAAAGGTGGAGAGCCGGGGGGGGGAGGGGGAAGGGCGGGTGTTGAGAAGCGGGGGGGGAGGGGCGGGGGGGGCGGAGAGGCGGGACCAGCCTTATCGCCCCAAGAGGCCCCCTCCCCCCCCTCCAGGCCTCCTTCCAGAGAGGCTCCGGTTCCGCTGGACCGGAGGGGGGGAGGGGCCGTCTGGGGGCCGAAGGAAAACTTTCCCAGCTGCTTCGAGGGCCCCTTTACCTGACGGAGGGGGCTGATGAGCGCGACACGCTTTGCGTGGGCACCGCAGCTCTACGAGGGGGGGGGTCGCGCGTGGCTGGGAACGTGAAGAGCCACGGCCGCCCTGAACCCTCCCCGCTCTCTTTCAGGGCGGGCGGCAACTTCGAAACTAAAGAAACACAGCATTTCCCCCCCCCCCCAAAGCTTTTCCCAAAGTTCGCGGCCGCGCCCTCCCGCGTCGTTCTCCAGGCAGGAAGATCTTCCAGCGCGTCATGGGACGGGTGTGAGCATGCGCACCACGCTCGCCCGACTGGGGAGCTCGGGTTGCGGAACCCGCTGGCCAGCCAGGGAGAGAGCGCACGGGAGCCAGGGAGGGCGGGGGGTGGGCGTGGGGTGAAGGGGAAACCCGGATGTGGCGCATGCGCCGCGGAGCCTGACTGAACCCGTCTGCGGCAGCGGCGGCGGCGGCAACAACAACACGACGACGGCGACGCAGGCGGGGGCCGCCGTCGTCGCCTGGAACGTCCTTCCCTCGCGCCTGGAGGCCGTTTGCGCGCGCGCGCCGTGAGGGAGCCGCGCCGCCCCTCCCCCCCCCCCTCTCTCTCTCCGGGAAGGCGGGGCGAGGAGGAGGAGGAGGAGGGGGCGCTGAGGCCCCTCGCAGGCCGACGGCCGCCCCGGCGGGGTCCCGACTGAGGCCCAGGTAACGCCCCTTCCGCCCCGCTCTCTGCCCGGAGCCCCCGCTCGGCTCCCTCTCTCTCCCCGCTCTCTCGCGGCAGCGGTCGCCCCCAGCGCCGGAGGGCTGCAGCCCAGCCTCCGCCGCCGCCCCCTCCTCAGGCGCCTAAGGGGACTGCAACGCCCATCGTCCCCAGCCCGCTGGGAGGGGAGGGAAGCGCTGCGCGAGCGCTGGGTCCGTTGCCAGCGAGAAGAACAAAGAGCCCGGCCGCCCCCCCTCCCTCCCCACCCACGGGGCAGAGGAGAGGAGAGGAGAGGAGAGGAGGGGGGGAGAGGGGGGGGCAGAGAGAGAGAGCCGTCGGGGCCCGCTTCCTGGCGGGTGAGTGGCCGCGGAGTCCCGGCCAGGGGAAGCCGCGTCGTCGGGAGTGCGAGGAGGCCGCCGCCGCCGCCGCCTCGCAGTTCGGCCCAACATTTGCGCCGGCCTCGCCCGCTTCTAAAATGGAGCCTTGCCCGGATTTCGGGGCTGCCGCTGCGCTTCGCCCGGCGCTCGCAGCAGAAGCCCCGAAGAGGAGGGGGGGAGGGGGCGGTTGCACCAAAGGAAAAAAGAAAAACAAAAGCATTGCGGAGAGAGAGAGAGAGAGAGGGAGGGAGGGAGGGAGGGAGAGAAGAGAGGGAGGGAAGGGTCGGTGGAGCAGGACGGCTTTGTCGAGGCCGGGGAAGATTTTGGGGTTAGGAGTTTTGCTTTTTTATGGTTTATGTTACTCTCGTCGGGTTACTTGGTTTCGGCCACGGACGCTTTGGGGGGGTGGATCCTGGGCGGTCGTGGGTCGTGGGGGGCTCCGGGCCGAGTCGCTTCCCAGCCCACGGGCCTCGGGGGGGTTTTTTTTTTTTAAATTCTCGCGAAGAGCGACACGCCAAAAAGTGATACTGAATCGAGTGCAAACTTTGCATCTGCTGTTCCTGGGTGCTGAATTGAAAGTTGCTGCTTGAGCGTATGCTTTAGTTTAAATGGTTATTGTGGTGAATGTTTGCATAATAAATATTTCCAATATAGAAGGGGTAAAGTGTCTGTTTTCATGTTCTGGGGGGAAAAAACCTCTGCTTTCGAGGATCGTATTTCCTGAATCAGTGGTAATACATTATGTGAAAATAGAGGATTTTATCTTTCTTGCTAACATTTTTTACTTTGTTACTGGAGTTGATATGGAGTAAGGAACTTGAGTGTAGATTTGTTTCTGTTGCACGTGTCTTTCTATACCGCTTGTTTTCAATATTAGTCAAACTTAAAGCACTGTAGAATAATAGTGTAGAAATGAAAACCGATACTGGAAATGGATATCAAATCAAGATATTAGCAGACAGATATTAGTTAATAGCCAGTTCAGAAATCGTCCAGTATCTATGGATGCCTGGTCTTCCTTGATGGCTGAGAGATACCTAAATGATCACCTTGACATTAAAATTATTTGGTATAAATGACAGTTGAAGTAATTTATATGGATTCTTTTCTTTATTTCTTAAACATTTTTTGCATGTTTTAGCATAGTCGCTAAAAACCTTTTCTTCCATTTTCATAAAGAAAATTTAAAGACATTTAGAATACTTATCTGCCATGTTTACACATACTAGGTAAGATTAAGAGCAACTGCAAATGGTTAGCATTATTTAGGTATTTATTTGCATTTATTACTGCCCCCATTCTGATACTACATTCAAAATATTTCAAGTTTGAAATGTTTTAAACTTTAAATATTCTATTTCAAGTTCAAAATTGTTAAAACTTTAAAAAAATGCTTGGGAAGTATAGAATAGATGATTCCAGTCCTCGGAATCAGAACCTTCCTTGTGCCTCTGGCAAGAAAAACCTAAGGAAAAAGAATCAATCTTGAAATTGGATGTTTTGACCTAAAATCATTTTAATGTTTTACACACCTTCAATGCTGGCCTGCTGATGATAGAATATATGTGGCTTTCCCCCCCCCTCTTGTATTGCTCTAGAGCAGTGGTGCCCAACCTTTTCTATACCCCGTACCCCTAGAACGCTTCTGATATATTCTTGCACCCTTTACAAAAGTTCCAAATAATGGCAATGAATTATGCACATAGACTATAATTTTGAAACTTCTAAACCCAAGTGTTTGCACCTCCTGGAATATCGTCTTGCACCCCTGGTTGGAAACCCCTGGGGCTCTAGAGGGTTAGAGAACTCTCTGGATCGGTTCCTGCAGTGCTGGAAAGCAGGGAAAACAAAGGGGAAAATGTCCATTGTCATTAGGGGAAATTGCTTCTCTAGATGAAGCCCAACAACAATTAGAAAAGGTTTGATTCCTCCCTATTTCAGAAGAGCATTGGCAAAATTTGTTTATGAGTGGTAGCGCTTGATAGGAATATCCAAAAGTCCACATGGGCAAGTTTAGGTAAGTTCTTCATTTAGTAAGGATTTTATCAAATTACAGCATTATTCTGCCTGTTAATAACCCCCTCCCCCCCCCAAAAAAAATCTGTTTAAACCTCTTGCAGTCAACCCTCCCCTCGTGCTATTTCAGTACAGTTAAACTCCATGACCACCTCAGATTTAGATGTGACTACTTTAATGTCATAGGCCTTCAGTTGAGGGAGATCTTTGAGATGGTTTCTTTTGTAAACAGTTGTGCATTATAAATACACTCCTACTCTTCTTCAGACTAGCCATCCTGCTCCCATTCTATTTAAAAGAACTTTTCCTACTATTAAATGACAGGAAAGTGAGATCTCACTGCCATGCAAGAGTTATTTCCTGACAACATTTATAATTTGTCATTTGCTTCTAACAGTAATGTATATGTTATATATTGTAATTCTGTGGCATTATGATTAGTCAGCATATAAGGATGTGTACATGGTCATGGTGAACCCAGTTTTCTTAACTCTATGGGCTGAGATTGCACAATACGTTTGATTTAAATGCGCTTGGCTGCTTTATGGTTGATGCGTCTTGTGAATAGCCTTACTCAGAAGTAAGTCCCATTGAATTTAATGGTACTAACTCTCAGGTCCTAGTTTATGCTTTGTTCTGTAATAATTGACAATATTTGTGCTATTCTTCTGAAACCCTTTTTGAAACATTAGTCTTTGTTTACATGCAGTTTTTTTTTCCTTTTAAATGCATACTTCCAAAATGATTCTCTACCAGACTTCAAATGTTAGTGAGGGTGATTATTGAATACATGTCACATGTTCTGCTTAGTAGTTGTGGTACGGTGCTATTGGCAAGAAAAATGCATTGGTATAGCTCTTGGATCCATGAAATCATTTTTAAAGATTTTGTTTTGAGACTTAATATTTATTTAGTCTTCAGTCTACTTTTTCAGCATATGTTGTTAATTTTTTCAGGATTGGAAATCTCGGGTTTGGCTTCATCTGATGGAATAACCAGATCTTAATTGCTTTCCTGAAACGCAGAAGGGGGGGAAAATATGAGACTTCTGTGGGGAGGGAATTCCACAGTGTGGGAGTGGTATTTGAAAATAGCTGCTTTGGAGGGCCCAGCGATGGCATTCCCACAGAGACAGAGAACCCGGGGGAGTACAGAAGAAGCTGGCCCCTCAGATAGCTGGCCTAGATCTGAAAAGGTTCAGGTTTCCCCTGTCCAGTCATGACCAACTCAGGGAGGTGAAGCTCATCTCTGATTCTCAGCTGAGGGAGTCTGGGTCATCCTGTGGGGACCGAAGTGGTGCCTGTTTATCTGCTTGCATTTGCATGCTTTTGAACGGCTAGGCTGGCAGGAGTTGGGGCAAGGAACGGGAGCTCAGCCCCTCGCGCGGCACTTGGGTCCCAAACCGACAAGCCCAGCATCTTAACTGCTGAGCCCTTGTGCCGCCCTGACCCAGAGACAGCTGGCACCTTGAATTGCACTTGGCAGTTCAGACTGGGGTCAAAGGGCCATTAGAAACCTCCAGTTATTCTTTATTAGTAGAGTATTACTGTGAGATGCAAGGCTCATGAATCAGGAGCTGAAGTTCCTTTTATGCGTCTGTATTAAGAATAGTGTCCTTAGCTTCTGTTTGTGTTTCCTCCTATCAAATATATCATTTCCCTATATTAAACTTTCCCTTCAGGCATGGACTGTCATGTACAGTTATTTACTTATTTTTCAGAATTTATATGCTGTTCCAATCCTGATGACCTGGGGCAGGTCGTGGTAATGAAAGTAGATCTTCTCTAGACTTGCAGATTAATGATGGGAAACTAAAACAATCATGCAACTGTCTTCCATGATACGTGAACACTTAAAGAAGTATAAAAAAAAATGCTTCAAGACAAAAAAAAAACCTCCCAGCATTCTTTTTAGCCCTGAACCGATCGTGGTAACTGGCAAAGAGTCTTCTCTATGAAGAAAAAGTGCAAGGTACTGGATTCTCTTTCCACAATTTAATGAATTGTCCAGTGTGTAAAGAAAGGAATGAGCTAGAATATTAAAGAAGGATATGGCTTTGCAGATCGGTCATTCCCACTTTAGGAATCCCTCTGGCAACAAAGTAGAAATGGAAGAACCTAAGGAAAGGGGGAGTTTTTAATTCACACATTTAACAATTCCCCCGTGAACTTTTAACACCACGTCCCTATCTGCATTGCTTTTTATGGAGCTAAACAGCGGTAAACGATTGTTAACTGAGGCAAGCTATGCAAAGGCTGTAATGATATTTAAAGCACGCAGAGCATGCTTCCAAATGCTGTCTCTTAATTGTTCAAATATCCCTTTAGGGTGGAAATATTCTGAGGAATGAAAGGGGGCATTTTACATTGCAGCAGCATAGCACTCTTAATGGGGAAATCTGTCATTCTTTGAATTCTGTTGCTTCTGTTAAAAAGATGGCTGGGTTGATAAGCATAGATTGGGATTTTATGGAGATAGACTGAAGCCACATCTGCAAAAGGGATATGATAAAAATGGCTTTGTGATTCAACCAACACATGTACACTGCTAATGCTTTCTTAGAAATGATTTTGGAACTTCCCAGTGATCTTGAAAGTTAAGTGTAAATTTAACTCTTACCTAGAAGGAGTGCCGAGTACTGTTATCTTTTCTAATCAGTATCTTTTCCAGAATGTAAAAGTCAGGCTTGCAGTGTTGAAAACAACATGAAGTGCTATTACTGAAAGGTTGAGAAGACAGCTACATGTAAAGGTTATTAAGATTATTTTTGGGCCTCGTGAGGGCTGGATTCATTATAGACTTTAGCTTCTTTGGAGGTTGGGTGACTTCCTCCAGCCATTTCCACACTATCTTTCCATTGAGCATAAACTTTTGCTGGGAGAAAGTCTTTGTTGCTTAATAGACTTGACTGAAATGATGTTTTTTAAGCTTCCACTCCTAGAGCGGACAGTCCCTTGTCTGAGATGGTATAGGGCAGGCTCTCCTGCTTGGGGGGGGGGGTGGTGCTGGACTAGAAGACCTCCAAGGTCCGTTCCAGCTCTAGTCTAGTGTAGTGTAGTGTTAGACATATGCAGATTTTCTCTCAGCAGGTGCCATTGACTGTCACCTGGAACTGGGAAAAGATCTGGGGCATATTAGAATTTTAAAATTGCAAGAAAGGAAAATGGAAATAATGAAGAAAGTACACGAGTGCGGTATGAAGAAAATAAATGAAAAGAGGTTTTTCCCCCCCCCCCTTTTGTAATACTTGAATCTTGGGTCATCCAAGAAAATTGAACAAGGCAAATTCAAGTTATGTAAAAAGAAAGAATTAGTATAACATTTGCTATCACAAAACATCTTTGAGACAGAGGAAGATGAAATAGAGCCATGGATAGTTAGACTATGGAAAAAAGCTTGCTGACTTCTAAGCCAGTACATTTAAGCATTTAAGCCCAGAGACCTAACTAACTTGGGTTCTTGGAAGCTTACTGTCTTTAGAAGGCAGTGAAAAATGAGATATTGGACAAAATAAGTCTTTTCTCTTTTATGCTTTTGAGATGAAAGAACATTAAGCATCTCATGGTGCAAGTTTTCCTTGGATGAAATGGGTTGTTTCGTCTTGCATCTCTTATCATCTAGAGTCTGGCATAAAAAATAACAACAAAAAAATAAAACCTCTGTGAATCAGGTGTGAGAAAAGAGGTTCAGTGTGTTGGAGGTTGGTTTTCCTCCTTTGTGCCCTTTTTACTACTGTTACTGCTACGTAGTTTTACATAAGCATGTTTTATATATGTTTTGCAAAAAATAAAATTATGCAGTGGTTTAGATTGGAAGACAGAAATGTACTTTAGAGTATATGGGATTGCAAATATAGTGCCTATCTATAACTTCTTTTTTAAGGATTGCACAACAGCTGCATGATGCCAAAAAAAGGTGTGGCTATTTTCAAGCGTTGCAGACAGGTGCTACTTTGAGTGCATGCTTGGAAACAGATTTTTGCCTCATTTATTTATTTGGAATTTAAGTCAGATTTAATAATTTAACCCCGTGTTTCCAGTTTTATCCCAGTTTGATTTCTGTCTTTTTTCCCTGCTCGCCTCCCTGTTGTTGCATCTATCATTCAATTGCTGCTTTCTACTCACTATTGGTGGAAAATACATGATCTGCTCCTTTTCTCAGATTTGTTTTTTCAAGGTTTAAATTCCAAGAAGTCTCTTTAAAGTAAATTGAATGCACTTGAACTTGTTTTATGTATGTCAGTATAAATTCAGAACAGGGAACAGTCCATTTGCACCCCCTCCCAGAGCTTTGGCACCTAAAAAAATGTGTACTCTGTCTCTTGCTAAAGATTTTCAGCAGCAGCACCAGAGAGTCCTGCTTTGGTGGTTGTGGAAAGACAGTAGACATTTCATAGTGATAGATTTTTTTTCTAGAGCAGCCGTGCTCTTAATTATTCAGGTGAAGGGTAGATAAAGACTGCATCCAATTCCACAGTTGTATTTGTTATGTTAGCATGGCAGTGCTCTGAGGACCAAAGTATGTTCATGTGTGATAGAATGTTCTTCACTTGGTTGACTGGTAAATATATTTTATCTTAATCTTTTCAGCATTTTGACTTGTCCAGAGTTAGTACAGGTAGTCCTCCACTTACGACCACAATTGAGCCCAGAATTTATGTCACTAAGGGAGAAATTTGTTAAGTGGATTTTGTCCCATTTTATGACTTTTCTTCCCACATTTGTTAAGTGAATCACTGCAGTTGTTAAACTGGTAACACAGTTGTTAAGTGAATCTGGCTTCCCCATTGACTTCGCTTGTCAGAAGGTCGCAAAAGATGGCAACATGCTCTCGGGACACGGCGACCGTTATAAATACGATTCGGCTGCCAAGCGTCTGAATTCTGTTCACGTGCCCATGGGGATGCTGCAATGGTCATAAGTGTGGAAAATGGTCATAAGCCACTTTTTTCAGTGCTGTTTCAATTCAAATGGTCACTAAACAAACTGTTGTAAGTTGAGGACTACCTGTGGTTTGCTGAATTTCTGTTACAAAACTTTTGTTGGATCCGAGCTAAATTGTTCAGAACCTTCAGTTCCATTTTTATTCTGTCTCTGGAGTGCTTTATTTTGTTGTGGAAGTGGATTGTTGTATTTTTGGAAAGCAATATATAAAAGATGAGGATGAGGCTAATGATGGGAGCACCTGTATCTTGTGATAACTTCTGGGAAGGCTGCTCTTTATGAGACGTGAGGCACATTAATGTAAAGCGTATAACCCAAAGAGAGGTACAACTTTTTGCTGGATGATGAGGGGTCCTTGTCTCGTCTAACTGCACCTGTTGGCTCGGCTTTCTGCCTTCCTGAGCCATGATGCAGCTTCTGTTGAGTTTTTGTGGGTAATTGTTTTTACCTTGCTTGTGGATTGTGTGTTCTTGTCCTTAATGTTTTTGTGTTTTTATGCTGTGTTTACTTGTTGTAGCATGCCAGAGTCATGATTTTTGAGATGGGCAGATATATTAATTGGAGTAGAGTAGAGTAGAATAGAATAGAATAGGACCTTGGAGATCTTCTAGTCCAGCCCCCTGCTCAAGCAGGAGAACCTCCTATACCATCTCAGACTAGCTATTTCACTGGTTAATTGTCCTCACTGTCAGGAACTGCTATCATGTCTCCCCTTTTTCTTCTTTTCTTTACACTAGCCAAACCCAAGTCTTGCAGCTGTTCTTTGTATGTTTTAGTCTCCAGGCCTTTGATCATCTTAGTTGCTCTTCTCTGAACTTTTTCCAAGGTCTCAACATCTTTTTTATGATACGGTAACCAAAATTGGCTGCAGTATTCCAGGTGTGGTCTTACTAGGGTTTTATAAAGCGATACTAATACATCACGTGATCTTGATTCTATGCCTCTGTTTATACAACCCAGGATTGTATTAGCTTTTTTGGCTGCTGCTGCACACTGCTGGCTCATAGTCAAGTGATCGTCCACTAGGACTCCAAGGTCCCTCTCACAGTTGCTGTTTTTGAGCCAGATCTCGCCCAGTCTGTACTTGTTCCTTTGGTTTTTCCTGCCTAAGTGTAAGACTTTGCTTTTCTCCACATTGAAACTCATTTTGTTGGATAGGGCCCATTGTTCAAGTTTGTCAAGTTTGTTACCCCACTGCTTGCTTCTCTCCGTGTGGATGTAGTGCTGTTGAGGACTACTTGTTGAGTACTGTTTGCTGTCACCACCTTTCTGGAGAATGGAAAAGTTTGACCAGTCTTCCCCTTAATGCTGATTTGGAAGAGTGATAGGGGTCTCACGGCCTGTGCAACTTAGTTGTATAAACTGCATATAACAGTGATGATAGTAACACACGTGGAAAGCAAACTGAAGCCTCACTTTCTGGCTCTAGTTGCTCTGAGGTATCAATCAGACCAGAGAACCAGGAGCCGTGTCTTCTTTTGAGATGAACAGAGAAGCCAGCTCTGTTTTGATTTAAGAAGGAAAGTAACTGCAGATAAGAAGAAAATCTGTAAAACTTTCTTTTAGCTTGCCAGCCAAATGCTCCCAACAATTGCAGTGGGACACAATAAAGCTTTTAGCACTGATTTAAAAAAATAAAAATAAAACAAGCAGCATCTCAACAGTCTCTTGTAGAATTGTGGGGAGACCGGACCCAGATCTTGTAAGTGGGTCTGGAATCAGGTAGATTAGGATTGTATCAAATAAGCAAGAATTGAGTTGGCCAAAATCCCAATATGTTTCCAAAATAAAAGCCAGAGGCAGATTCTTTCAAGCAGGGAACAATTTCCAAATACAAGGTTCCATAGAGCAAAACAGCACACTTGAAAATAGAATAATCTGAAAACATTTTACATTACGTCTGAGAAATTTTGCTCCTCAAGCCGGGTGATCCTGACTAATTACTGCTTCCATAAATTGAAACTTTTGTTCATTGATCCCCTAGAGATTCCTGGCTCATACAATATAGCATCTTCTCTTGCCTTAGTCCTGTCATTCCCAGGTGCCCTGTCCATCTGGAGCCTCTCTGCCTTCTCCACACATCGGACGGTCACAATTTTCTGCTCATTGACTGTTTTCTTGACTCCCAAGTTAGACCCTCCTTCGCCTCTGGCCCCCAGAGAGGTTCACCTTCAGTCCCGCCTCAGTTCCTCCTGCTTTTTGCTTAGTCCTCTACTTCTGTAAACCAACCCCTCCCCCCCCCCCCCCCCCCCCCCCCCCCCGTAGCTGTTTACAGTCTCCATTTTGCTTACATTTTTCTAGCAATCTCTGTCCCTTTTCCAGATGCTCTTTTTCCAGGTGATCTGCCTCCCCCTTTGATGTCTCACGTTTACTTCCTTTTAAGAAAAGGTTTTTTGTTTTTTTTAACAATAAGGGGTAGAACTGAGGAGAACCTGTTGGGCAAGTCCAGACGAGTTTTTTTCCCTCTTTCCCCCATCTCCATTTTGTACTTTGAATTTTAAACTGATAAATAATCCCTGTTGTCTTACCTGGGCAAATCTGGACTTGTCTGTCTTGCCCTCCCACACGTTCCTAGGCATTGCATTTGTTTCTAAATCAGGGTTTCCTAAATGTTTTGCCATCACACCTCCCTTTACTCTAATCGTACGACCACAATTGAGCCCAAAATGTATGTTGTTAAGTGAGAAATTTGTTGTTAGTTTTATGGCTTTTTTTGCCACAGTTGTTAAGTGAATCACTGCAGTTGTTAAGTTAGCAACATGGTTGTTAAGTGAATCAGATTTCTCCATTCGCTTGTCAAAAGGTTGCAAAAAGGAATTGTGTGACTCTGGGACACTGCAACCGTCATAAATGCAAGTCAGTTGTGAAGCATCCAAATGTAAATCACATGACTATGGGGATGCTGCAACGGTCATAAGTGTGAAAAATGGTCATAAGTCACTTTTTAAAGTGCCGTTGTAACTTCAAATGATCACTAAACAAACTGTTATAAGTCAAAGGACCAAACTGAACAATAAAAACAAGGCAATGAAATTTTGGGAAAGGTGGATTTATTGTTGGCAGTGCACCTAAAAGATCCTCCTCTCCTCTCCTGGGCCCCGTTTGTACGCCCCTCCTTCCTTCCCTCCCCCCCCCCAAGGGAGGCACGCCTGACACTTTGGAGAAGTCGGTTCCAGGTGAAGAGGTGGACTCCATGGCCCAGAAACATCTTGTCAGTCTTGATCTGGCTGGCTGAACTTGGGAAGGGAAGGGCTCACGTCTTTTATGGAAGCAAACGGGAGTTTACCTTTTCACTGTATAGACAAATGGGTAAAACATCATTTGCTTTCAGGTCTGTGCTCAGAGATACAATTTATTGGATTTGCAAGGATAGCAGGGTTCAATTCCAATCTATGCTCTTTGAGAAAGTTAGAAAGGGGAAGATGACACATTTGTTTAAAAAAAAACCTTCCAACCTTGATGTTTGTGGGAAAGAATTATGTTTGAGTGCTGGGTGGGTGTGGCCCATTGGGTGGGTGTGGCCCATTGGGTGCGCGTGGCTGCCGTGGTAACGGCAGACTGGGTGGGTCTAAAAAGTTCAATCAATTCCAACTTTGCAAGATTTTTTTTTCCCACGAGAAGTTGAAATTGACTGAACCTTTTTTTTTTTTTTTTTTTGCACACAGCGCCGGAGGCCTAAAGCGAAAAGGATTTATAAAACCCAGCTGAAGGCCTAGGACTGGGGCGATGGCGCGCGTGCCCACAGAGAGGGCTCTGAGTGCCGCCTCTGGCACCCGTGCCATGGGTTCGCCACCACTGGCCTAGGATCCAAGCAGAAAACATTTAGTTGCCGCCCTTGTAATGTTTGGTGGTTTTTTTTCTTTTTCTTTTAGGCTTGTCCTGGATGTAGTCTCTGGCCCTCTGGTGGGCAGGGATCTTTGGTCTTGAAGCGAGAACTCTACCAATGGACAGTATGTCTATTACCAACACGCCGACCAGTAACGATGCTTGCCTGAGCATCGTTCACAGCTTGATGTGCCATCGACAAGGAGGGGAGAGTGAAACATTTGCAAAGAGGGCCATTGAAAGCTTAGTTAAAAAACTCAAGGAGAAAAAAGATGAACTGGATTCCTTGATTACAGCCATAACCACAAATGGAGCTCATCCTAGCAAATGTGTTACAATTCAGAGAACGCTGGATGGGAGGCTTCAGGTTAGTAGAAGCATATCTGGTGCTCTTATGTTCTTTATTTTATGTAGTGACAAAGAGATGTAGAGGAATGGACAATTGTCATGCTTGCCTATGACCCTGTGAATTGTGCTTATAGATGAGTGATGGCGGGTTTTTTGTAGCAATAGAGTATAAAACATAATGGCATTTCCTTCATATCCTGGATTTCTTACATCATTTTCACTCTAATTTTCCATTTTTCCATGATTTTCAATCTTTTTAGGTGGCTGGTCGAAAGGGCTTTCCACATGTAATTTATGCACGGCTATGGAGGTGGCCTGATCTTCACAAAAATGAACTCAAACATGTCAAATATTGCCAGTATGCATTTGACTTGAAATGTGACAGTGTCTGTGTGAATCCATATCATTATGAACGTGTTGTGTCACCTGGCATTGGTAAGTTTGTTCATAAATCCTTGTTAATTGTTGAAGTTAAATTAGAAATTGGGTTAGCTTTAACAACGGATTCCTGACCCCCCCCTACTTTCTGAGTAAGTTTTTTTTATTTGTGGTTACTTTGCATGGCAGTAGACTCCAGACTGCTAGAAAATATTCCTGCTGTTGGTCAACGGACCTTTCATTGTTATGAGGACGCAGATTATTGGTGGCAATATGCTGACTCTGTAAAACCGCTTAGAGAGGGCTGTAAAGCAGTATATAAGTCTAAGTGCTATTGCTATCTTTTCCTATTCTCTTTGGTTGTAGGAAAGATGTACCAGGAACACTGACAACCAGAAATAAGGTTGCAGTGCGTAGGTGCAATGTTAGTCATACCAGCAGCTTTTTTTCTTTCTTTCAAAGAAAGAAACATAAAACACCTGGGAGATACGCCAGAGAGAACATCATCTCTGCCAGTAAAATATTCCAGATTCTTTCCTGCCATTGTAGTGGGGAATTAGACAAATTTCTCCAAGTTATTTCTTCTCCCAGAGCTCCGTAGAGACAGACACACTTGATTTCCTTATGGCCTTGGATCCTCCGGTGTTCTTGAATTCTTTGCTTACCCTTATCTTTGCCTTGCAGTATTCAAGAGACCTTTTGTTTCATAGTTGTGGGTTTTAATGTTGCATCCTACTGCTGTTAGTGGTCAAGGCAGGTTTTGTGACAATTAAGCTGTGTTTTGCAGCCTTTAGGCTAAGTAGCCTTGATGATGTTGGAAAAGCTAAACATAGTCGGACCTAAAGAGTAGTTGGATGGAAGAAATCCTTGTAGGCTAGACTGAGAAATCAGAACACATTCTGAAAAAAAAAGCAGTGGCAAAATAGTTCAGTGTTAATACTAAGAAAGCCACATATCTGCCCACATAGTTTCAGGAGTCCTCTCAGTTCAAGGTAGTATGACAGTCGACTCAGATTTTGCTCACAGATTTCATGGTGCTTGTGGAAGACTCTTGAAAACTGTTTTGTCTCATGGACTTTATTTTGAATGTGGTGGATGGATCTTTAAACATTCCTTAAAGGTGGATTAGAAAAAAGTCTGACAATAAATGTTTGCATTGATAGAACGGAAGAATCAATTGGTCCCTTGTCCACCTTTGAGAGCTGTTGTTTAAAAAAAGTATTATTGTGATGGAACAATAAATAAATAAATATTGGATTTATTTATTATCATGGAATTGTATTCCAGAAATGGTAGCATAGAAAGACGGCTTCCAGTTTAATATAAAAATTTGCCAAGTAGAGAATTTAAGAACATAACAATTCATTTATTTAAACGGTCACCTATCTCAAAATAGTGACTAGGTGGTGTATAGGGATCAAAACAAGAAGTACAGCATGGAACACCCACAAAGGTAATGCAGTAACCTCAGTCACAAAAAATACATCCTCAATAGCAGCAGAAGCTCACCTAATCTCCTGACCGAAACACCTCAGGGAACAACCAGGTCTCCAGGCTTTATACAGAAGGAGCATTATTGTCACAGGCTCTTTTACCCATATCCTAAGTTAATGGGTTGCAAAACCCTGGAGAGTGAACAGAACCCTACACCTGGCCTCTAGGAAACACACCCACCTGAAGGGACCCCCCCCCCCCCCCNGACCCCCCCCCCCCACTATTTACCATGCCCACCCCCACCCCAATTCTGCCACAACTCCTGTTCCTCTACTCCAGGGGTGTCAAACGTGACATGTTGCGAGGTGTCATGACTTTTTTTTCCATTGCTGGCAATGGGGGTGGGCATGGCTTCATCCGGCAGTTTGACACCCCTGCTCTACTCCTTCTCTTAGCAAGCCCTACTTCTGGAGAAGAGTAACTGTTCTATTTGCCATAAGCTGTTTCAAGCTGTTTTAGTTTCCGCAAGCAAACACAAACCACCACAAACTCTCCCTACAACACTCCAACTCCACCATTACCACCCCCAGCTGCTTCTCTCTGCTCAGCTGTTACAGTGGCCGGGCTGGCTAGGGAGAGGGACAGGGCACCCAACAGCCCAGGTCCTGGCCATTTTGCAGCAGCCTATCCTCTCAGACATATTTACGTATTTCTGTTCATTTTTTGTTTAAACATTTGGATGGAAAAAATGTTTATTCACTGGTATTTAAAACTAGTCTAATTATTGTGTTTTTTCTCCTCTTTAAAGATCTTTCAGGATTAACTCTGCAAAGTTCTGGTAAGCTATACATAACATTTTATGCATTACAAACAACATGGAATCTTAAATTTAAAGCTACGTAAACATTGGAGAAACTATATTTTCTGCAGTAGAAAGAATAGCAAATTGTATTATGCAATTACATGAGTCACAAGGAAGTGTTCTGTCATATGAATGGCAGAGGAAGAGAAAATAAGATGTTATGATTGTTATACTTGTTTGTGTTCTTAAAGGAATAAAGAAAAATAACAGTATTGCCAATTACTGTTTGAGACCTTTAACTGGTTACTCATTTTATGCGATTAACATTGCCACCTGATGGACTTAAGTCAATAAAAAGTCTCTTTTCAAGAACTAAAAAAAATAGTTTATCAATCTAAATGAGATATCTGAACTCATAAATTTCTAATTTCTGGGTGTCCACTAATGCATTGTGTTAGATATACTTAAACCTGGAATAAATCCATTGAATAAGTCTGATCCATCCTACTGTGATTTACTTGGCTAATTAATTTATCTTAGCTGCTTTCTACATGCAGTTTCTTGTACACGTATAATTGATTTTGGGTTTATTATATTTCCAAACTGGGATTAAATCCCAACTGGGTTTTATTTTGTCATCAGGCTAGAATTAAATCCATTCCCGTTGACTACATTGAAAAAGTCCCCTGTATGCTAAATGACTTTCCTTTTTTTCCTAATAGGTTTGTGTGGGGAAGGTGCTGGCTCTGGGTTTATGTGCATAAGAGCTGGATATTGTCTGCTAATGGAATCGATTTTTGCTGATGTATAAGAGCTTTCAGCTTCTCCCATGCGCCCTCAGAGTCTCCTTGGGGGGGGGAATGGGGGAAGAAGAGGAGGAAGCCCATTTCTGCTCATTGAGTGTTGAATTTCAACATGTGTATCTGTAGCCACAGTAGGGCAACAATTCTGTGCCCGTCACAGGTTGCTTCTGTCGTCTTGCCAGTGACGGGCTTATTGTCTGCAGTTGTTAGAGAAGTTCATGCCTCTTGGATGGGGATGGGTGTTCTTAGTTTTTGTGATTATCTTTTTGACCTTGTCCTGATTTACACATTATTATTATTATTTTGGTTTTCCTGTACTGACGTAGTACACTGCGTATTTGGGCAAGATAAAGGTTATAAATAACTAGTTGCAAGTATAATCTATAGGGTCCAGAATAATTTCAATGTCCAAAAATTGCTAGAAATTCTTGACATAATCCCAAGAGCATGGATGAGAGAAGGATTATTTTGGTTCATTACAGTGGATTTTAATACTCATAAATAAGAAATAATTATTTTTTATTCTTTCAAAAAGATATTTATCATTTGGGACGTTTGTATCTCAAGTTTATTTGTGTACCCTGAGAACATTCTTCCACTTTATTCTAAATATCTCAAGCATATGATTATTTCACGTACTTCTAGTATCAACCTGCTTTTTTAATTAAAAAACTTTCCCAAATTCATTTATACTAGATACGCTTCTTTGTAATTTAAAATAATTCTTCTCTATCTGTGACTTCAAATGAAAATAGCTTTTCTTCCTTCAGTGGGTTTACAGCAGTTTGTGTATTTTTCTCCTTAATCTCTTAAACTTGTCTTTTATTACAGCGCCGGCTAGCATGTTAGTAAAAGATGAGTATGTCCATGAATTTGAAGGGCAGCCGTCGCTGTCCTCCGCCGAGGGCCACTCGGTCCAGACCATTCAGCACCCCCCCAGCAACAGAGCCTCCGCTGAGCCCTACAGTACCCCGGCTATGTTAGCGCCTTCTGAGTCTACTTCTGCCAGCACTCCCAGCTTTCCCAACATTCCTGTCCCTTCCACAAGTAAGAGAATGGCCACTGTGTGAAAATGCATGTTGTCTGTCCCACTTAATCAGACCATTAATATAAACAGATTAATAAAGGAGAATATTTGTAGCTCAGGGGTAAACAATATACCCCAATCAAGAAACTTGCAAAGAGGCCAACAGCAAACAGTGCAATCGAAGAATCTCTAAGACTATCCACCACCAACACTGACAGGGCAAGCCGCTAGAATGTAAACGGTGACGGGAAACAGCACTCCCGCCCTAGCACTGATGATGTTACCTAGTTTGGGTAATGAAACGTCTGCAAGAGAACAAGCCAGCTCAAGAGAGCACCCTGGGCCCCTCATAGAAATGGGTTACTAAATGAACTGAGAAACCATGGAGTCCTGGTTGATTATTATATCGTGTATATTAATTTTATAAAATTATAATTATATATAAATATAATTTGATTATATTGATGTATTTATTCTCATTGTGTTCTTTATCATTGTTTATTTTATTCTTATTATTTTACTTTTGTTTACATGCCTTTTCATTTTTCTTCCTTTTTTATTATTGTAAGCTGCCTAGAGTAGCATCCACGGTGAGATAGGCAGCTAATGACTTTAACAAATAAATAAATTACCATTAACTTAATGATAAAGATGATGGTTGTTACTTGATTCCTTTTATGGAAGAAGAGCTGTAATCCAGATTTATTTATTTATCCATTCATTCATTCATCCATCCATTTATTTATTTCATTTATGTACTGTTTCAGTCTGTCTGTGTGTTGGCAGCTTATAGTTGTTCATTATATAAAACATAACATGGGGGTGGAGAGGATGGGGATTCATACACATGTATACTGTATCTTGTATTGGGTGCAGATTCTAACCTCCAGATTTTGGCTTCTAGATTAGAAAGAATGTTTAGCTCTCAATGTCAGCATCAGAAAGAAAACTGTGGAAATCTGAACATTATGTTAACAAAGCAAGTTAGAAAACAGACCAGTGTTTAGGGAGATGGATAGTAGTTAGATAAATAGTGCTTTTTTTTCATCTTTTTTTAAACGTTTTTACAGTGTCTCCTACTTTGCATAATTCCGAAAGACTCCTTAGATCAAGAAAATAATTCCATGCTTCTACAAGTTTAATAAGAACCCCAGTGCCAAGCACTGTTTTTTTTTTATGTCTTTAATCCCAGGCCTAAGTAGATAAACAAAAATGGAGCAAACAAGATCTTATTTTGGATGCCAAGTAAGCACTCTAAGTAATAAAGGAGGATTGTGCTGGTGGCTTCTGTCCTGCCTTTTTGGTAGAGTGGTATTCAGCTTCTTTGTCCTTGCATCATATTATCTCGTTCACATTTATTACTTAGAATTCAGCAGCTACCTTAATGTGTTCAAATGTGTTTTATTGTGGTTTTATTACTGTAATCATAGTAAATGGCAGAAACTTCAGGCTTCCAACAGAATAGCCATTCATTTTTTAAAGCAATTGTGAACTGTTTTACATTTTGCCAGGCCAACCCACCAATATGTTGGCAGGTAGCCACAGTGATGGACTCTTACAGATTCCTTCAGGGCCTCAGCCAGGGGCACAGCAGAATGGCTTCACTGCTCAGCCAGCTACTTACCACCACAGTAAGTGAACTGTTTGCATTCCACTCCAGGGTTTAGTTTAGTTTAGCTTGCAGTCTTTTTCCTTGAAAAGAGATGGGAATAAACACATATTTTCTGTACCTTTTTTAGATAGTTCAGCAACTTGGACTGGCAGTCGTACCACAGCCTACACACCTACGATCCCCCACCATCAAAACGGACACCTTCAACATCATCCACCTATGCCTCATCCTGGACATTACTGTAAGCATGCACTATATTATTGTAGGGGTTGCTTAATTTGTGTAATTAAATCATGATTGCCAGAGAGACAGCAAGATGTAATGCTGAACTGAAATAACGAAGAAATATTTGGTCATCTATGAAGCTTTGTAACTTATCTCAGGCAAGTTAGTGGCCGGGTAATACTGAGTCATAATGTGGTTTGGGTTAGGACTTGTTGTGAATTAGCCCATTTGTGGCTTACAAAAAAAAAAAGCCTAGTTAATTCATGACATAGAGCAATGTATGAACTCAGCTACTGCCTTTTATATTAACAGGGTACAAATAGAATAACTTGGCAAAAGGCACGTGGAACTTTTTAGACAAAGTCATTTGGGATATAAATGTGTAACTTTTTTAAAAAAAATAATAAGAAAATACCACTGTCTTTCGTATCATTCCCAGAATTCAATCCCTTCAATCCCATATTCTTCTGTTTGGGAATTTGTAGAACTTATATAGAGAGTTTTTATAGAACTTTTATAAACTGGTCTAATTCTTTGATTAATATACTGGTCTGCAAATAATTTTGCCTTTAAACTATTGAGAAACCTTCACACCAAATGTGAGTTTATTTCTAAAGAGCATACTTAACATTAGGCACTGTAGATATAAACAGGCAGACCTCATCCTAGTTTCTGCTATGTTGCTGGTTTGCTATGCATATGAAATTGTCCTGTGCACAAAGGAGTTAGTTTCATCTCAGTCCAGGCCAGATATCAGGCTGGACGTTTGGTCCAAATGTATACCAAAACATTTTTGATGAAATGTTTTGGGCTGACAGCTTGAAAAAGCCAAAGACGTTATCAGTTACTAAGAGTTGTTAAGAAAAAAAAAGGTGTTGAAAAAAGCGGGAAGAGGGGTGGTTGGCATATTGCAGTGGTGGCGAACCTTTTAGCAACCGAGTGCCCAAACCGCAACCCAAAACCCATTTATTTATTGCTGCGTGCCGGGTGGGCGTGGCTGACTGGGTGGGCGTGGCCTCGGTGGTCACAACCATAATAAAAAAAACTTTGTTCCCAAGAATTTTTTTCCTAGCAGCCAGGCAGAAGAGCGGAGCCCCGGAGCCGTTTCTGNTCATGGGGGTGGCTTCTGCTGCTGCTCTGAATGGTCAGCAGGGAAGCAGGAGGAGGTGGAGGGGCAGCCGGGGGTCTGGAGCCGCCTCAGCTGCTCACTAGCAGCCTGAGGCAGCAGATTCGCGCACCAGCTGCCCCTTCTGCTTCCCTGCAGGGCTGACCAGTCAGAGCAGCAGCAGAAGCCACCCCCATCAGATCCGTCGAGTGGATGCACCCAGGCCAGGCAAAAGCTTTTTTCCAGCTATCCCAGAGCGATTTCTGCCCGCGCCAATGGGGCTCTGTGGCCAGTCCGCCATTATGCAGGACAGCCAGCATGCTGTGGCTGCTGACGGACACCGTCGGCCCCCATGCGCTCGCTGGCTTCTGTGTGGGGGGGGCGATAGTGTCAGGCAGCAGATCTGGAAGCAAAGCTCTGCTGACCATCCTCGCGCTGGTGGCGGCGGCTACGGGGGAAGGCAAGATCTGGCATGCGGGCACCCTTTGCCGCTACTGCCGCACATTGTCCCGCGTGCACCTCCGGGCGGGGAGGGGAGGGCGTCTGCCACAGCTCACCTTCCCCCGCCACTGCCCCAACCAGCGTGAGGATGGTCGGCAGTTTTGCTTCCAGATCTGCGGCTGGCCGGGCTTGGCAATGCAGGGATCACACCGCCGCCTCCTGCTTCTCTGTGCGGTCGGCCAGTCAAGGGGCTCAGAGCAGCCGCCGCCGCCGCCCCCGTCAGAGCCACCCTGTAGACAGGACCTGCACCAGGTGAGGGCTCCTTTCCGGCTGTCCAGGGGCTGTCTCCGCTCAAGCCGATGGGGCTGCACTGCGGAAGGGAGATGGCGGCTCTGATTTCACTCACTCTCCCGCCAAAACTGCTCCTTTTATACGTTCCCTCACCCCGCCCAGCTCTTGCAGCTGTTCCCGGACTGCGCGTGCGTGGAGAGGGGGAGGGGGAGGAGCCCAGAAATGGCGTGCGTGCCCACAGGAACGGCTCTGCGTGCCGCCTGTGGCACGCGTGCCATAGGTTCGCCACCACTGGCATATTGGATGCGTGGAGATTAAAGAGGTCTTGAGAATCGCTAGGAGAAAATGGGAAAAGAAAGCTGTGGGGCTGAAATGCTGGATATCCGTGACTAACAGGAGGGGTAAGTAAAGGAATCCCGAGAAGGTTAGGATGGGGGACAGGCAGCCGGTGGAAGCCAGGGACTTGGGCAGGAGCTAAATAGCACCTGGAAGGCACCGAAAAAAGATGGTGAGGTTGTGGGTAGACCAGCACACCAGTCACGGAACGGGGTGGGGGGGGGTGCCCCAGCCTTGCCTTGCTTTGCTCCAAAAGACCTTCTAGAGCAGGGCTGTCCAATCATGGCCACTTCTAAGACCTGTGGACTTCAACTCCCAGAATTCCCCAGCCAGCCTTGCTGGGAGCTGAAGTCCAGAAGGACACCCTTGCTCTAGATCTGTTTAATGTCAAGTCAGGACAACCAAAGTGTTCTAGATTTTGGTTATAGTGAGTCCCAGTCTTATTTTTTGGTGCAAATTATGAAAAACAGAGTGTGTGTTTGGCTTTTAAAACAAAACATATTTTCCATTTTGTATCCAGTTCTGTTATTTAGATTTATTAGACTTGGATAGGAAATAGTCTTTTAGAGATGGGAAAACCTGCAAGGACAATGGGTAAAAAGTATGACTTTTTCACTATTTTTTTTTTAAAGGGCCAGTTCATAATGAACTTGCATTCCAACCTCCAATATCAAATCATCCTGGTAGGTGCATTTGTTTTAATGAATATTCAGTTAAATGCTTATTCCACATTACAGAATTAAACGGGTACCTTGTGCCCTCTTTAAAATCCATCTTACCATTTTATCCACTCACATGTATGATACTCCTGTATTAAGGAGTGGGGATCCTCTGGTCTGCCAGCCAGTCTTGGTCTGTGGGTTCCTCACGTGTTTCTCGCCTCGGTTGCACCCCTTCCCCACAGGGGCAGCAGTCAGTCTTTTTTTTAAAAAAAGGTTCCAATGGGGGGGGGGGCTAAGAAGCCAAAATGGCTGTGGGGAGAGGCGTTCAAGGGGTTGCACTTTAGGAGAAGGGGGCGAGTAGGCCATTCCCTACAGTTTTCACTCCTCCACCCCCACCTAAAAAGCCCCCCCCCTCCCCGGTGCCTTCCGTCCATGTTCAGCAGCTTGGCTTTTTAAAAACCATTGTGTGATGGATGGAGATGTTTTTAAGCAATCGGGAGATGGTTCGGAGCTGTGGGGGAAAAAACTGGCCTAGAAAGCATTTTCCTTGTACTCGCTAACTCTTCCAGTTCTTGTAGTGCTGATCTTTTTTTTAACGAAGCCTCTCTTCTTCACCCTCGCCTCGCCTTCCCCTTCAGCTCCAGAATACTGGTGTTCAATTGCCTATTTTGAGATGGATGTTCAAGTGGGGGAGACGTTCAAAGTCCCTTCGAGCTGTCCAGTTGTTACTGTGGATGGATATGTGGACCCTTCAGGTGGGGACCGCTTTTGCCTCGGTCAGCTTTCCAATGTACATAGAACAGAAGCCATTGAGAGAGCCAGGTAGGTTTTGCGGGTCTGGGAAAGGAAGCCTCTGGCTGGTCCTTCGTTTTGGGGTGCTTGAAAGTGTGTCCTCCTGCTTAGGTGTACAGTAGTCCTTGCTTAAAGACCATTAGTTCAGTGATTGAAGTTACGACAGTGCCGAATGAATGGCCTTTACGACCGGGCCTGGAGGTTACAGCGCTTACGGTGCCTTTGGGACCCCTGCCCTCTGCTGCCCCCCCCTCCTGCCCGTTGTGCTTTTCCTCCTCCTCCTCCTCCTCCTCCTCCATCCTGCTGCTGCTGCTGAGGTGTGCCCAGCCTGGCCCTTCATCCTGGGAAGGAGCAGGTGGCCAAGGTCAGCGGTGGTGCAGGCTGGCCGGAAGGGGAAGGGCAAGGATGGAACGGAGATGGGTGGGTGGGGGGAGTTGAGAGGAGGGCAGGAGAAATAGGAGGTCATTGCCCAATGATGGTGCCGTCCTGGCCTAACGACCTCAGCCAGGACTACCAAAACTGCTGGGTGGTCACATGAGGTTTTACCTAATGACCACATCACTTAACAGTGGAAACTCTGGTTCCAGCTAGGGTCATTAAGTGAGGACTACCTATATACCTCTTATTTTGATATTCTTCACAATTGACTCTGCAGTATTCTTCCTCGGGTTCACTCATTTATCATGCCGTGTTTGTTTATCAATGATAGACCTGCCATTAATAATGTCCCCAAGGAAGATCAAGTTGGCGTTGATTCTTAATGACCACATAGACACATTTTCTTCAAGACGATCTGTCCCCAACTTGCCCACCAGGTCTTCCAACAGTGCCCTCATTGCGCCTGTAACTCAGTCTTTCCATTTCTTTCCATCTTTTTCTCCCTTCCACCTTTCCCAGCAATAAAGACTTCTCTAAGGGTAGGTCTTTGCGTGATGTACCCAAACAGCATAAAAGTACATTAAGCTCATGTCGGACTTAAAAAAAAATAAAAGAATAGAAATACCTTCGTCTGCCAATGTAATTATGATGTTGCTAGAGTTGGAGTTCCAGAGGGTTGATGCTATCGTTGGTCTGCTGAACTAAGGCAGGGGTAGGCAACCTTGGCCCTTTTATGACTTGTGGGCTTCAATACCCAGAACTCCTGAACCAGCCATGCTGACTCGGGAATTCTGGGAGTTGAAGTCCATGAGTCATAAAAGGTGGCCTACCCCTGAACCTAAGGGAACCTCCGAGCAGAACCTCTCCCCTACTTCTTCAAGAATGGAGAGATGGCTACTGCAAGGAAAGATGCCGAGGAAGTAATGAGATTAAGAAATGGAGTAAGTTCCACACAGACATTTCTGATTTGTATTCTACAATCATCACATCATAGGTTATGGGGATATGAATCTGCCTGGATATCCTATGTTATACGTTGAGTTATATCTATTCTGAGAGATCCCTTTTTATGTAATTAAAATTACCAGTTGCTGATTGTCTGGAGTGGTGCTTTTAATTAACAAATTGCACAAATGTTGAATTCTGGTGACCACACCAGAAGAGCGATGGATAAAATGTATTTGTTTTCATCCTTAATCAGCAATCTTTGCATTGTGTTCCTTTCTTGGCAATAATTTAATAATTCCACAGAACTTGATTTCGCTGTATTTAAAATCCTGTTGGATATATTTGATATACCGTGTTTCCCCAAAAATAAGACCCAGTCTTATTTTTATTTTATTTTAATTTTTTCCTCCAAAAGAGGCACTAGGTCTTATTTTCAGGGGTGGGGTGTCTCTTCCATTCACCTCCGGCACCGCCAGCACCCCCCCCCGGCCGGCCCACTCCTTCTGCAGCCGAAGGAGCAGCTTCATTCTGCAGCTGAGAATGGAGCTCCCGCCTGCATTTTGCACTCGGAGGCCTTTCTGGGAGGCTGCTGGAGCCGATAACCGAGCTACGGATTGAATCCATAGCTCGCTTCTCGGCTGCAGAATGAAGCTGCTCCTTTCAGCCGCAGGCGATGCAAGCGTCAATCCATGGGAGGCCTGGCTGCAATCGTAGCTCCACTCCCGCCCTTGCTTGGTTTCTAGGTGTGCACCTTGCCCAAAACTAGGGCTTATTTTGGGGTAGGGCTTATATTTGGCCCATCCCCCCAAAATGGAGCTAGGCCTTACTTTCGGGAAAACATGGAACATCTGACTCTGTTAAGTGAGTCCTTATGATGCCCAACTGTGACCTCAAAAAGGTTTATGAAAATCAAAATAAGTGGAAAGGTTTTCCATTATAGAATCTTGTTATAAAATAAATTATTGTCCCATTTTTCTACTCAGACTTGCCTTACACAGGCATCGTTAGCCATGGTTTCTGCACCACCAAACAGATCTCTTGCATGTGTGAATTGATTATTCCAAGTGTGATTCATTGCTAGAAGTAAATCAGACATTCAGTTTGTTTTCGACTTATGACCACAGTTGAGCCCAAAATTTCTGTTACTAAGCGAGATACTTGTTAAGTAAGTTTTGTCCCATTGTAAGTCCTTTTTTTGCCACCGTTGTTGAGTCACTGCAGTTGATAAGTTAGTAACCTGGCTGTTAAGCGAATCCTTTGCTTGTCTGAATTTCACAAAAGGGGATCACATGACCCTGGGACGCTGCAACCGTCATAAAGACGAGTCAGTTGCCAAATGTCTGAATTTTGATCACGTGACCGTGGGGATGTTGCAATGGTCATAAGTGTGGAAAATGGTCATAAGTCACTTTTTTCAGTGCTGTTGTAATTTCAAACGGTGTCACCAAATGAACCATTTTAAGTTGAGGAGGACCTGTAGTTTCTTTCAAAGGAATTGGTGCATCTGCATAGCAATCTTGAAACACGGAGCAGGGAGGCCCTGCCTAGGGCTATGGGCACGTCATCTGAGTGCGTCAGTAAAGACCCACTTGGTAAATAGGCTTCTGATTCTTCGTTATTTAATACAGGCATCTTGTCCGGAACATAAGCTAGCAATAGGCTTCATGTAGTTGGACGTGTTTTGAGTTCACTCGTCTTGAAAGTCATTCCTCAAAAAAACCTCAAAATATACTTCCACCACTTCTCTTGCTGCTGAAGTGGCCTCGCTCTTATCTTGAGCCTGCCTGCCGCTGTTCAGGGTCTCCTGAGTCTTTGCTTATTCCTTGGTTAAAATATCACAGCAGGGCCTTAGGTCACAACTCCTTGGACCTAGTGCAAGTACACGGCTTTCTTTCTTTTTCTTTCTTTCTTTCTTTCTTTCTTTCTTTCTTTCTTTCTTTCTTTCTTTCTTTCTTTCTTTCTTTCTTTCTTCTTTCTGTCTGTCTGTCTGTCTGGCTGGCTGGCTGGCTGTCTGTCTGTCTGATTGTTTTTCTAATGGTTACCCCAAACTGACTTGTGGCCGATCCACTGGACTGCAACTGTCAAAATTCTCAACTAAGGGTAGCTGTAACAGGCACGCAGATTTTAAAGGGGTTTTGTACACTGAAGCCTTGATTCTAATGGGGGGGGGGTATCATTAGATAAATCTATGCCATCTTCCTGTGTTTGGGGTAAAGGCAGGCCTTGTTCTTAAGACACTCAGTCTTCAGAGAGTTTGCACAACTGCTTAAGAGCGATTGATGTTGAAACCAAATAAAACTGATTTGTCAATTGTTCATTTTTTCCCACTTTACTGAATCATGTTATTTTTTTCCCTCTATCAGGTTGCATATAGGTAAAGGTGTACAACTGGAGTGTAAAGGTGAAGGCGATGTCTGGGTTCGGTGCCTCAGTGATCATGCTGTTTTTGTTCAGAGTTACTACTTGGACCGAGAAGCAGGACGAGCCCCAGGCGATGCAGTTCACAAAATTTATCCTAGTGCCTATATCAAGGTTTGTTAATAAAATAATCCTGGATTTTAAAGTTGTAATAACAGGAATCATTTTAATGCTCTAGTTCTGGATTGGTGGTGCTAAGAGTCTTCCGTTACAGTTTTCTCAGGAATGGTTTTGTGTCATTTGGTTCCTAAGCTATCAGTGTATCTTTGCTGCTTTCAAATCAAGGCTAGATACGTTTTGAAGCCAGAAGCGTAGGCGCTTCGTGCTCAGCACACATAATAGAAAAGGGATTTTGCAGTGCTGTAAAGAACTTTATTTTTACGATTTGGATAAATCAAGAGGCTCTTGGATGTTTTCTAATAGAAGCAATTAGGTTAAACCTTCTTCAAAATCACAAAAAGTTGGGTTCTTCAGGCGCCAAATATAGCAGCTTGCAAGTAGCATGGGTAGAAGGGTGAATGCAGAGAAGGGAAGGTGACTGTAAAACCATGTAATTGTTCTTCAATTAAAATAGCCAGGGGGAGGGAAGTAACATGGAGTCAGTGGTTGAACGTAATCCCCACGTTTCGTGTTGTTTTTGCTTTTACATAGGCCACTATCCTATGCGTGTTTGGTCTGAAGATTCACACAGTAGTCCTCAATTTACAGCAGTTCATCTAGTGACCGTTCAAAGTTACAGTGGCACTGAAAAAAATGATTTATTACAATTTTTCACATTTAATAACTGTCGCAGCATACCTATGGTTGCACGATCAGAATTCGGACGCTTGGCAACTGGCATCATATTTATGACAGCTGCACTGTCCCGGGGTCATGTCATTCACTTTTTGCATCCTTCTGATGAACAAAGTCAATGGGGAAGCCTGATTCACTTTATAACTGTGGCAAGAAAGGTCATAAAATGGGGCAAAATTCACTTAACAAATGCTTCTTAGCAAGAGAAATTTTGGCCCCATTGTGGTCATAAGACGGGGACTACCTATACTTCCATTTGCCCTGGGTCAATTCACTTAGGTTTGCATCCCACTCTTAGGAGCATAAACAGGTGGGACACGTTCAGAGCCGTTCATCCATAGGAGGCTCCAAGTCTCTCTCGGCTTGACAGGTAGCAGAAGCATAGAAATAGTTGCCACTCGAAGCAGATACCCCCCCACCCCCCACCCACGTTGGCTTTACAGTAGGTCCTGCTTGATTCTTAATTATTGTATTCCTTCTCCAAATACAGAGAATTCATGCAGCCAAAGACACTTTAATCTTAAAAGGGATGAGAAAGCATGATAGCATCGGTATTTTTTTAATTTAAGCCCTGAGGTCATCAGCCCCTGCACTGGGTTTCGTGGTCGCCCGGTGACCACTTTAGGTAGTGGGGCTGTTTTCCCCCTAACTCGCTTGGGCTCTGTTTTCGAGATAGCTTCCGCTCTGCAGTAATGCTGCTTCTTTTTAAGGTATTTGATTTACGCCAGTGCCACCGCCAAATGCAACAGCAGGCTGCCACAGCACAGGCCGCAGCTGCTGCTCAAGCTGCCGCTGTGGCAGGAAACATCCCCGGGCCAGGATCTGTCGGAGGAATTGCTCCAGCCATCAGTAAGTACTCAGTGAAATAGGTCATCCCTCGGTATATCTTTAAATGCTTTCAGCAGAAAAAAGGAAATTCAGAGAATTGCATCAGGCATTCCCAAATTTAAGAATTCTGCATTTCTGGTAGTTTAAAATCCAAAACACATTTTAGTTTCCAAGTATACTTGTAAGTTAGGATTTAAAGCTGCTTATTTCTGTTTGTTTCCCCCCCCCCCCCTCTATTTGCTCAGCACGCTTACCTTCCGGATGGCAGCCCTTGACTTAGAACCAGTTGCCTAGCGACTGCTTGGAGCTGCAATAGGTCTACTTGGGGGTCACTTACGACCCAGATTCAAAGTCCTAACGGTTGTGCCCCCCACAACCCGCCACCTTGTGTGTGGCCACAAGACTGCACTTTGATTGCTTGGCAAGCTGCCCCAGTTTATGGCATCCCTTGGTCAGATAACCGTTGTGTAAGAAAGTGGTTTGTTGAACCATCACAAAAAAGGTGGTAAAATTGGCTTAATCACGTGACTGACCCTCTTTACAACTGTCACAAATTACGATTGGAAGCTGCATTGCAGTCATTAACTCTAGGATTACTGTATAACTTCACTCAATATAATTATGATTAATCAAACCATGATTTGCAGACCTCCAACCTGTATAAATGGAGAATGCAAGGAGCATCATGAGGAACCTCCTTTTTTGAAGAATCTTGAGGTCTGAAATGCAGCTGTGCTATTAATTACTCCTTAAATGCTCCCTGAATTATAGGCTCAATGAAATAGAGGTTAGTTAACTAGACCAAGAAATTGAGGTACATTTTGGAAGAAGTGACAATCCGCTCCCATAAAGTTTTAAAAGAAACTAGAGATATTCATATAATCACAAGGAGTTGAGCTTTATTTAAGAGAGGCTGCATCTTTACTGGGATATATAACAAGCTTTTTTTTTCCTAACAAGATGCTTGAAAATCTCAATGTTTTATTTATCTAAATTTATTACCTGCCCAACTCCAATGGACTGTATTTTCTTTCTGTTTCTAATGCTGGGATATGTAGCATACACACATGCGTGTGTGCACACACAAAGTTTTAAACAAAATACTTGAAAATGTCCAGGTCTTGTTTATACGTTTCTTTAATTATTTGAATTTATTAGCTGCCAAACTCCAAAGGGCTTTATTTTCTTTCTGTTTCTAAATTACAATCTGAACAAACCAAAAGTTGTAGAGGGATGAAGCACCTTCTTCTAAAATTGGGTTGGTGCCAGCACCTGGTTTGATGAAAGATGTTGATAAAAAGAATGTTTAATATCCCTGTTCTGCATTAGGTTTGTCGGCAGCTGCTGGAATTGGCGTGGACGACCTCCGGCGTCTGTGCATCCTCAGGATGAGCTTTGTGAAAGGATGGGGGCCCGACTACCCACGCCAGAGCATCAAAGAGACTCCCTGCTGGATTGAGATCCATCTACATCGCGCCCTCCAGCTCCTGGACGAAGTCCTCCACACCATGCCCATCGCAGATCCCCAGCCCTTAGACTGAGACCGCACAGCTGTGAGCCACGACGGAGGAGCGAGGAGGGTGGATTGTAAAATACCATTTTGTTTATTACGGGAAGATATATTTTACTTCCATTCTGCTTAATCTCTTAACCAGGTTTTAAAGAGAAAAATGTCTTTGCCACCTTGCTCTCAGCAGAAAGAAGCTGAACTTGTAACTCCAGCTAGTTCACACCTTCAGACCTTTGGTGGGCTACTTGTGGAAAGCTGTCACCAGCCAGAAATTTTTTAGATGGTGATCGGGCGGGATCACTGCTGCGTCTGCTTCTTGGACATCTCATTGATTCGTGTGAGCTTCTCAGAACAGTGGGGAGCTCACGCTGAACGATCCTATGCATTTCAGGGAACCTGGAGGGGGGGGCCTCACTTATGCAGCCACCCAACTTGTCCTTGCTTGAGTCCAGTCCAAATGAGCAAAATCATGTTGATTATTCTAAAGGGAGGATTCTGATGCTCTGCTCTACTGGGCACCGGGGCATGTCTCATCAGGAGTTTTTTATGTAAAATTTTTATGTATGCCTATTATTTTAAAAATGCACTAAAACTGGGATGGGCTTCAGAGCTGGTATCAATTTTAAAGGCAACGTGAAACAAATCAGTAAAATTGTCTACTAAATTCAGTAGTGAAACGTCTGCATTCTACATTCCCAACCGATTTTAACTTTTACCAGCATGGAACTTAAAATACACTTGAGCAATTAATTGGGATAGCGTGAATCTGCTTTACTGAACTTGGCGTGCCATCTCAGACTTCTTAATCATGTTTATGGTTGTACCGCTGAAAATCCAGATTTTATATTTTTCAAAATTTCTACTCAGGGCAAGCTGGCAAACTTGTTTTTATACTTCTCGGTTATTTTAAGCTGTTTATCTCATCAACGATCTTATCTATTTGCATTGACTTTGTATAGAGAATTTCAAGTAGAAGTTGCAAATGTAATGGCTGTATGACAGATGCATTATGCTTCTCTAGTTAATAAAACTATTAGAAAACTCTCAGCACCGGTAAAGTGATGAACTTCACCTTCTGAATCTGGAGCTCTGAATCTGTTTGCCTTTGGGGATGGAAACAAGCCATAGGGAGTGTTTCTTGCAGCATCCATTTTGGATGTGTGTTTGCTGACATATTGTCTTCTCTGAGTACAGGTAGTCCTCGATTTACAGCCATTCCTTTAGTGGCCATTTGAAGTTACAACAGTGCTGAAAAAGTGACTTACAATCAGGCCTCATATTTTGCAGCATTGCCATGGTCAGAATTTGGACACTTGGCCACTGGAATATATTTTTGACAGTTGCAGTGTCCAGAGGTCATGTGACTGTCATATCATTTAGAATGGAGTGGAGTGGAGTGGAATCTCAGGGTTGAAATGAGGGGTCCTTGGTAGAAAGCAGAGCAGAGCTGGAAGGGACCTTGGAGGTCTTCTAATCCAGCCCCCTGCTCAAGCAGGAGAACCTATACTATTTCAGACAGGTGACTGTCTAGTCCAGGGGTAGGCAACCTTGGCTCTTTTATGACTGGTGGACTTCAACTCCCAGAATTCCTGAGCCAGCATGCCTCAGCTTGGAAACCTCTTTCCCCTCAGCATGGCTGGCTCAGGAATTCTGGGAGTTGAAGTCCACGAGTCATAAAAGAGCCAAGGTTGCCTACCCCTGGTCTAGTCTCTCTTCTTAAAAACCTCCAGCGATGAAGCACCCACGATTTCTGGAGGCCAGCTGTTCCATTGGTTAATTGTCCTCACTGTCAGGAAGTTTCTCCTTGATTCCAGGTTGCTTCTCTCTTTGGTCAGTTTCCAACCATTGTTTCTCGTCCTGCCCTCTGGTTCTTTGGAGAATAACATGACCCCCTCTTCTTTGTGGCAACCCTCAAATACTGGAACGCTGCTATCATGTCACCTCTGTTTCTTCTTCTCTTTAGACTAGCCATACCCAAATCCTGCAGCCGTTCTTCATATTTTTTTAGTCTCCAGGCCTCTGGTCATCTTAGTTGCTCTTCTTTGAACTTCTTCCAAGGTCTCAATATCTTTTTCGGGATATGGTGACCAAAATTTGCAACCTTCCCAACTGTCTCTCCTGACCAAGTCAATGGGGGAAGCCAGATTCACTTTAGAACTGCATGATTCATGTATCAACTGCAGTCATTCGCTTAACAATCTTGGCAAAAATTTCATATTAGGGGTGACTTACTCACCACCTTGCTTATTCTGGTCCCAATTGTGGTCATAAATCGAGGACTACCGGTAGCTGCAGCAGAAGAACACAGTATACTGGCTGACAGGGTTTTTTCCCAACCTCACAGCCAACAGTTGTAAAGAGAGGGAGGAGATGGACCCGATCCGAAAGAGGAGCCATCATCCCCTGCCTTACCTCATCATTGATCCTGGACTCTCCTACCCGCTATATGGCTCTCCATTCATCTGACAGTGTCTTCACCTTATTGAGAAACATGAACAATTTGGAACCTTCTTGTAATTGCAACATTTAATCAGGAAAGGAACCAAAAGAGAGCCAATTCTTTTTCATGTAAAAAAATTGGGAAATTTTGAGAGCTTTCATATTGAGAAAGCCCAGCTGTGGCATAAAGACATTAGTTATTCAAGAACCAAAGAATGGTTTTCTTCAGAACTGTCATTCATATGCAAATGTATGCAGTTGTGATTGAGTAGTCAATTAAAACTCATACGGTTAATAAAAGATTTGTTTAATTAGGTGGCAGCCCAATGGAAATTAATTAATGCAGCATACTCCGCATTCGTTATTTCTAAAGTGCTGTAGTCCCCAGCCCCACTGCATGTAGTATGAAGTATGGCTTTGCTTATCGAAGTTTTTGCACTTCCTAGAAGGGATATTAGCCTTTGTCTTAACATACAAGTGCTTTTTTTAAAAAAAAGAGTGTGTGCAAAATGATCAGGCTGTCCCAGATTTTGCACTTCAGAATTTGCACTAGTTGTGAATCACCCCCACTGGACATGGTGTTTGATCTGCAGCCTTTCCAGAACTCATACAATAGTTCAAGCCCTACTTGGTGTTAGCTGTGGTTTTCCTGGGGATGGGATGGGGGTGTCGGCATCAGAGGTTACAAAAGTTGCAGTGTGTGAACAACCTTTTTTCTCCCCCACTGCAAAACTTAGTCATATGCCCAAAGGGTATTTAAATACATGTTGATACTAAATTCTTTATTGCTAGTGGCGTTTTCAGTTACTTAGCATTCCAGGGGTGTTTTTGGTTTGCAACTTCGAGCATTTATATTTTAAATAATTTCTTACTTCATCCTTACTTCATGCTTAAAAGGACACAGAATTGTTTGAGAAAATAGTGTATGCCTGGGGTGTCCAACTTGACAACTTTCAGATCTGTGGACTTCAACTCCCAGAATTTTCCAGTCAGCCAAGTTTAAAAGTTGCCAGGTTTGGACAGTCCTGGTTTATCCTCTACAGAAAGAGTAGAGTTCCTGCATCTGTTTTAGCACCTGGGTTGAAAAAATTATTGGCCTTCCGGCCTCACGTGTCCCTAACCCTGGCAAACAAATTTTATGAAATTTCATTGCTGGAGACGAAATACGTTTCACTTTTTAAAAAAACAAACATTTTATCCATGAAATTTAACCACCAATCTAGTCCTAGCATCCTTTAGCATTTCAGTTGAAAAACATTTTGGCCTCAGGGCCATACGCACCCCTTATCCCAGCAACACAAATTTTCCGAATTGTCATTGCTAGAGACAAAAAATGGTTGATTTTTTAAAAAAGCAAACAAGTTGAAAAATATTTTGGCCACCAGTGACCCACATCTTGGGAAAACAATTTTTAGAATTGTCCCTGCGGACTAAATATGTTTGACTTTTTAAAAACACAAACAAGAACATATTATTCATGAAATTTAAACAAGAATCTTGTCTTGGTCTATGTTTTAGCATTTCGGTTGAAAAAATTTTGGCCTTGCTGCTGCACGCACCCATTATTTGAGCAAAATGAATGTTGCGAATTTTCATCGCTGGAGACGAAATATGTTTGACTTTTTATAATAGCAACCAAAACCATCTTTCCCATGAAATTTAACTACGAATTTGGTCCCGGAATCCCTTTTAGCATTTCAGTTGAAATTTTTTTTGTCCTTGCTGCTGCACGCACCTCTTATTCTACCACTACGATTTTATTCACAAATGCAGTAATTATTGACACTAATAATATTTGCTTCTGGCCACTCCGGGAATGTTAGGTATGAAATCTGAAATAAACCTGAAACATATTGGATCCTGAATGCCTCTATTGTTGCCATTGCCATCAGTAGGGGATGGTTAGGAGGAAAAAAGGATCCAGCATGGATTAATGTGGAAGCAGACACATGTGTAGGGAGCCCCCCTCCCCCCGAAAAAGAAAATCACCTGGGGAGCAGTATCCCCAAAATAAGAAAAAGGCTCCCTTGAAATAATAATCCTTTCGCAAACAGGGAAATCGCCCAAAGCAGCTTTTCGCAACAAGCCGAGTGCCTCAAAGATGCTCTTTTCAAGAGTCAACTGGACTTTCTTGTGTTTCTTTTGAAGACGTTTCGCTTCTTATCCAAGAAGCTTCTTCAGCTCTGACTGGATGGCGGGGAGTGGAAGGATTTATATTGCTTGAAGACAGATGATCATTTGCATTCCTTTAGAGTCATTGAAACCATTTTGGAGGTTTACCTCTGTGTCCTCAGGGTAACCTGAGAAGTGCAAATGTGTGTAGAGCCTCTGCAGGAAGTTGTCTGCCCCGTGTCCCTTCAATGTTGAAAACAGGCACACAGGCTATTGGGGATGGGTCTGTGCTGTCTGAATCTCAAACTGAAGCACAAATGGTTCCTGTAGTCTGCAATATTTTCTCAAAATCCATTCATGCTCTCTCACCATTCTAAGGGTGTTCATCCCAAAGTGCATAGCTAAATTTCTATGGAGATTCTCAGTCATCCAGGTCCTGGTTGTCCCAAAGGTGCTCTTTTCAGGAGGCAACTGAACTTTCTTGTGTTTCTTTTGAAGACGTTTCACTTCTCATCCAAGAAGCTTCTTCAGCTCTGACTGGATGACTGAGAATCTCCCTGCCGCGTGAGTCCCGGAGCGCAGGAGCCATCCAGCCTGTCTGCAGCACGGCTGGGATTTACACTGCTTCTGCTCAGGAAGCGGCGGCCGGCATGTGTCCAGTGCATGGCCGGGTCATCTGCAGAGACCACTGCTCGCTGAGGAGGCGAGCAAGGACACCCTGCAGCCACTTAGAAGGGGTCAGATCCAGATGCGCGGCCCTTCCCCGTCCTCTTCCAAGGAGAGGTGCTACAGGTAGCAATTCGAAGGAAGACGCACATTCTGGCTAGGGGAGATTTTAGAAGTTGGGCATCCGATTCCAAAGAAAAGTTACTCCTGTGAAAGAGATTGCAATCGAGAGCGCCTTTGACCATGTACTTGCCTTGACGTGCCAACCTTCCCCACTTCCTCCCCGAAGTATTTCTGAGGAAATTGGTTTTCAACCCACTCCTTTCTTTTAAAGCAAAAGCTTCCTGGAATGCGACTGCCCAAACCCCGAGCCTGTTTGGAGTTCAAATCTGCTTTGCAAGCCTCTGGTTTCCATCACAGTGAACCACTGTGAAAAACATCAAGGGCAAAGTGTTTCCATCGCCAAATTTGTGGCAGAAGTCCTGCCAGAAAATAAATCGCATGTTGTGTTAATAAGGGATCCTTGGCACACTGACACCCCTCCCACCCACTCACTCACCCCCCAAAAAACCCCAGGACCCAATCCAGTAGCTGACTCTGGAGCTATTTCTGGAGCTGTTTTCCACTCTATATTAATTGAATTTCAGCCTGCAGTCATTCAAAGCATAGAAGTGTGGCTAAAAGAAGACGCATCTCGGAGTAGGAGAGTGACCCCCTCTCAGCACATCCCCCAGTCCCCTCCTCACCTTTGAGAGTAGCCTGATGGTTGGTGGAGACAGAGGGCATTTTTGCATCACCAGTTGCATTGTTGTGGATGTAAGGCAGAATGAGGGGAGATGAAGGGTGCCACATCTACTCCTTTAAAATGTGGACTAGCTGCAGAGCTGATTTCCCCTCAGTAGCCCCTGATCAGAGAGAACCAGGAATGTACCTAGGTCTTGTGGCATTTGGTGCATAAAATCCCTTTGAGAGGCTCGTGCCAGGCAGAAAGTATGTTGTTCCATGCGCCTGCAATTTTTTGCAAAGTGGAATGGAAGGCACTGCAGCCACAGGGCTTTTCAAGATGGAGAACAAAGACTGGGAGGGCCTCATCTGGCATCTGAACTTTGTTAGGTATGTAGGGACACTGAAGAACAGAACAACGGCTACTGGAAGCAGCCCAGACTTGAGGAGGAGTGGACCCACCAAAGCATCCTGACCCAGGAGGCGCACTGGAAGGAATCACTGCAGAAACTAGATGCCCTCCAGCCTACATGGTGACCATAATCACTGCCACTGATGACCACCCTTGTACGTGGGAGGATAACTAACCCCACTGAGAGCAGAGATTGGGGGGGGGTGTAGGTAGGGGTTTGTACCAAATGTAGGACCTGTGGTTATTATCTTCCTCCCCTCCCCTCCCCCCCATGAATGTTCCTCCTTCAGCTGCACCCTGGGAGGTCAGCTGGGCTGAGAAAAGCAACTAGCCCAAGGTCTCCCCAGTCCTAGCTACCACCCCACCCGCCATCAGGGAACCTTCCTCAGAAATAGAAATGACATCCTTCCCCCACATTGCCATCTTGTGGGGACAATGGGAGTTGCAGACAGCCCCAGGGCAGAAAAGAGGGTACCAGGCTGTGCCCTCAAAACTCAGTGCTCCCCGATTTTGAATTGTGCAAACTGAGGAAAATAAGGGGACCCTGCAGCCCCACAAAGCAAAACAAAGGAGTTAGAGTCCACCAGCAGGATGGCACTGGACTTCAGTTGTTCTTGGCTGCACTTCAGGTGAGTGGAGCAACGAGTGGCAGTAACTCCATCCACACTCAGCTTCTAAGGCTGACCTGTAACTCTGTGAGAATCAGTTGGAGTCTGGCCCCAGATCCACTCGCCCTTTCAATTTTAGACTGAAGTGGAATTTCTCAGTGGGAAACAATCTGTGTGTGGCTCAATCATCTTTTGGCCCAAGTGGATGTTCTTCTTCGCTATACTGGGTGCTACTTAATGGGTAGACTTGCAAGTGAGGTGCTCGCTCCCCAGGTGCAGCCCCGGGGTCAACGCACAGATCATTTACACCCAGCTCCTGGCTGTGCAAGGGAGAGCAGAGCTTGGGGGATGGAGTTGCCAGGTTACTCAATGCCTTGATCAAGCTCATGGCTGATGACTTGATCTTGCACAACCTGGGTTTAAATCAGAGAACCTTAGGGCTTGAAGGGACCCTGAAGGTCTTCCAGTCAAGTTCCCTGCCCAAAGTAAGAATCTCATACTATCCTGGACAAATGGTTGTCCAATCTTTTATTGAAAACCTCCAGCAATGGAGCACCCACAACTCTGGGAGGTAAGCTGTTCCACTGATAAACCGTTCTGTCAGATTTCCCCAATGAGTTTCTATCCATTGCTTCTTGTTCAGGTGCTATGGAGAATAAGTCCACTCCCTCTTCCCTGTGACAGCTTTTTTTAAGTATTGGAGGATGGCTATTATGTCTCTCCTAAGCCTTCTCTTTGTTAGGCTAAGCATACCTAGTTCCATACCTGGGTTCCCTTGGCTGCTCATCACACAATTTAACCTCCAGACTCCTAGTCATCTTTGTAAAGCGTCACCTCCCTGACTCTGCCTGGAATTTTCCCACTGGCCAATTTGCTGCTCCCAGCAGTACAGATGGCATTCACATTGCTGAGAAAACAGTTGGTTCCTTCTTGGCCCTTTCCATCGACAGGAGAACGTTGATTTTCAGCCCCAAGATGCCCTGGAGGGCAGACCCAGATGACCCTGCTCACTCTGATCACCGGCCCAACACCCTGGCTGAGGAATCCTTCTGTGCAGGGATCCTGGAGTCAACGTAATATCTGAACATACAGATTAGGTGTTTCCTAGACTCACTGCAGCGTTAAGGGGGCTGGCCCTGTAGCCCTCTTGGTTACAATCTGTCCTCCTGGATCTTGTCATGCTATGATCGTGAAATTCTCACACAACCATCAGCATCTGACCATGAAGAATTTGGGGTACTGGTTGACCTGGATGAAGGTGAGCTTCATTTGTGTTTTATCAGCTTGAGTCCTATGCCGTTCCCCATGTGCACTAGGAAACCTTTGCTGCCCCCATCAACCCAGTCCTGGATGTGGCTGATAAAACATTTCTCTGGTGTGAGACCAACACTGGGAAGGTGAGGGAAGGACATACGGTTTAACCATCTGGCATTAGAATTCAACTTTGTATCCGCAACCCAGAGTGTGGCTCAGAAGGACTGCTTACCAAAAAAAGGTGGCCTCCCTTCCTGTATCACTAGCAATGGAGAACATGATGCTGGGTTGCTTGGAAAAGAGCCAGGAGAGAAAGATTCCATGTAAAGTCTATGGAGATTCTCAGCCATCCAGGTCATGGTTGTCCAAAAGTGCTTTTTCAAAAGGCAACTGGACTTCCTTTTTCCTTTCAAAGGAAGAGGGAACATCAAGGAATCTTTCACGAATCAATCACAACTGCATATTTAGCCTGTAAATTTGCCTGGAATAGACAAACTGTTCTGTAATATTCCAAAGTAATAATTTTTTCCCCAAACCACTATGCCTGTTACATTTTCTTTTCTTATTGGCAGAAATTGAGCGGCAGCATGTGTGTGCATGTTAGAATCCCCTCAGTTCTCCAAAGAAATTTTTGCACCAGCCTGTAATACCAACTCTGTTGTTCTAAATACAAGAAACCTGGGACAGGGATACTGCAGACTCTTATAAGCAGGGATATAAGTTTTATTGGATTTATTTTGGGTTAATGTTGTTATTGTTAGTTGCAAAGTCGTGTCTGACCCATCGCGACCCCCCATGGACAACATTCCTCCAGGCCTTCCTGTCCTCTGCCATCTTCTGGAGTCCATGGAAGCTCACGCCTGCTGCTTCAGGGACTCCATCCAGCCCCCTCCTTCTCTGTCGTCCCCTTCTTCTCTTGCCCTCCATCTTTCCCAGCATCAGGCTCTTCTCCAGGGAGTCCTTCCTTCTCATTCGGTGGCCAAAGTCCTTGAGTTTCCACTTCAGGATCTGGCCTTCTCAAGAGCAGTTAATGTTAAGATTTGTTAAAATTTCCTCTCCTAGAAACAGCTGCTGAAATCCAGCCACTTTTAGCCTTTCTCTATCCGAGCCTGCAGATCTAAAAGTGAAGACAGAAGATGGTTTTCTGGTACCTCCATGTCGCTCTCAATTGGCTCCCCAGCCATTTTAAACAGGAAGCTGTGCAGTCCAGTCTTCCTCGCAGCCAAATAGTCATTCACATAATGGTCCCCTACGTGAGCAGCCAGCTGGGGCTCCACCTTGGCACTGTGGAGGGCTTCCAGAAAAATCCTCCGGTCTGGCTTGGCAAACCCCACTTCTTCCGAGGTTAAGACAAACTGAAAATATTGTCGGAGGTTGCACCGGCTCAGAATCTCTTGTACCCTCCAGTCAGAGTTGGAGACCACTGCCATGCGGATACCCAGTTGCTGGCACCACTGGAGTATCTCAATGGCACCTGGGATTAGTTCCCAGTTCTTTGGGCTGCTATAATCCCGGTAGAGTTTTTCAGCAATGGGCCAGAGAACACCACTGTCATGAATTCCGGCAAGCTGGAAGGTCTCGAAGACAACCCCAAGCCACCACTGCTTGGAGCTGAGGCCCTGGCCCCAGCCATAGTTGGGGAAACGCTGGCTCTGGGATGTATGAGCTTGGGAAAAGGAGTGGTTGAGCACCTCAGCAGGGACCTGGAGGCCAAAGGCCTGGGCCTCGGCGGAATAACTCTGCCCCACGGGGACCCGGAGCCGAAGCAGGGTGTTCGTGACATCCCAGGTCAAAAGCCGAAGTCTCAGCATAACAGCTGCCTGCAGCATCAGAACAAAGAGAAAAGAAGGCCTCATCCTGCCCTGATTTCTCAGGGACTGAGCATATCTTGCTCAGCAAAGATTAGAACCAACCTGCAAATTATTGTGAGTTGCAGCACTTGATCAGATAACAGAACAGATAACGGAATTGGAAGGGACCTTGGAGATCTTCTAGTCCAACCCCTGCTCAAGCAGGAGGTCCTAAACTATTTGAGACAAATGGTTGTACAATCTCTTCTTGAAAACCACCAGTGATGGAGCACCCACAATCACTGGAGGCGAGCCATTCCATTGGTGAGATCACTGAGACCAGCTTCTTCACAAGTACCAAGGAAGCCCCTGTCCACATGGACGGAAGGAGCCCACGCTTGGCCCAGGGACTCAGCCCAAAGGCATCCTGAGTCTGGGCAATCCAGACTCAGAAGTCTCAAGAAGGGCATGACTTCACTGAAGCTAGTCCCACATGGGCAACCCAGCACAGTCTTAGAGTGAAAAAAAGATACAATTTTTAGGGCCCAAGGGAGAAACGCAGGCTGGTGACTACCCTCCTCTTCAAAAGAAATTAAAAATAAACCACTTTAATCATTCTCAGCAGAGCAGCATTTTTAAAAGTACAAGCAACGAAGGAGAAAAAGACCTCGAATTATAAGCTCCCTGTCCTTTCCCTGGACAGGAGTCAAGCAAACTCAGCAGCAGGCGGCGGTTGTGCAAGGCTTCTGGACTGGGGCCAGTTTCTAACAGGGCAGAGCTACAGAAATAAACAAGCTCAAGGGGATTCAATGCCTAGGCCAGGGGTAGGCAACCTCCGCTCTTTTATGACTCCTGGACTTCAACTCCCAGAATTCCTCAGCCAGCATGGCTAAGCATGGAAACCTCTCTCTTTCCCCTCAGCATGGCTGACTCGGGAATTCTGGGAGTTGAATTCCACCAGTCATAAAAGAGCCGAGGTTGCCTCACACACACACCCCCTTCAGCCTCAAGGCAACCAGGTCAGTTTCTGCGCTCGCTGGGCAAGAGAGACACAGTCGGAAAGGGGGACGGGGACGGGGGGGGGGGGCAGGAGCCGCGCAGGGGCCGCAATGCCGACCGGATCGCCTCTTTCACCCACGGGCGCCCCCGGGCCCTCCGCGCGGGGCTGGGACGTTTCCTTCCGTGCCTCCGGGCGCCCCGTGCAGCCCACGAAGCGAGCAGCCGCACTAGAAGACGCGGGCGCCCATCGGAAGGGAGGCGAGCTCGGCACCCCGACCCAGGGCTGCCGCAGGACGGGGAGGGGGCAGGGGGGGTCCCGGCCGCCAGGCCGCCGCTTTCACCGGACTGAAACCAAACCCCGAATTTGGGGGCCGCGGGGACTCAGGCGGCCCCTCCGCCAACTGCTGCGGCGGCGGCGGGGACGAGCCTCCGATGCCCCGGGAGGGAGGGGGGGGGAATCCGTGGATGGGCAGACAGGCTGCCCGGAGGCCCCCACGCGACCCGGTCACGCGCAGAAGAGGCTCGGGGGGGGGGCCCGGAAGGCCTGCTCGTGGCTTCGGGGGCAGCCACGGAACAGGGAGCGACGCCGGCAAACCCGCCCCTTCTCCCCCACCCGGGTCCCCAAGCAGGCGGCCGCTCTCAGGCGCATCCGACGGCCCACCCGCGCCCCTCCCCCACGACAGGCAGCGAGAAGCCCCTCCCGCCGCAGCCCCGAGGCTCCTTACCTGGCCTGCGCGGACCGGACTTCCGCCCTCCGGGGGGAACCCACGGACGCAACTGAAGGTTCCGCCCGGGAGAGCAGCCCGGCCCACACGCGCCTGCGCAAAGAGCCCTTTTGCAAAAATAGGCGGGAACACAAAAATATCTTCGCGTTTCGTTTCTGGCGGGTTCTTCGCTGGGCGGCTGTCCAGAAGCCCTTCGCTGCCCTCTCGCTTCTCCCCTGCCTTCCCCGGCTTCTGGGATTCGTTGCCTAGTTGAAACAGACAATCACAAGCCAAAACTTCCAGGAGAAAACAATAAGGTGACCAACTTTTTTACAATGAAAAGGAGGACACAAATAAATTGAAGAAAAAAATATCGTAAATAAAAGAAACATTTTATTCGTTGCAACAATAATACAGAATACATTATAATATGATAAATGCATAATAAAAAATATTTGTAAGAATAATATTTTATATTGTAATTATGCTTACATGCCTATTATTTAAATGAGTACTTTACCATTCAATTAATATTTTTTGTCAATGTATCATCTTCTAACAATATATTGGAAATATCTGAACAAGAAATATCCTTCATATTGAATTTTACGACAAGTGCTGTAGCTAGAGTATCAACATTCAATCTCGATTTCTCACTTTTCAAAAAATCATTAGCAATTGAAAAAACCCTTTCAACTGCTGCATTAGTTCCAGGACAGCACAACGTAAATTGAACAAGAATAAATAAATTTTCACATGGAATATGTTCATTTTTGAAATGGCTGAATATTTCCACCCATCTTTTATCAATTTCAACGTGTTTATTTTCCCATTGTATTAATTTTTCAGAATTTAAAAATACATTCAGTCTTCTAATTTCTTCAAAGAGACAATTGTCTATTTTAATGTCTGGCATTTCTTTAGCTAAAAACTCAACACAAGATTCAATATCTGTCCAATATACCGTACTTGCGATGAAGTCAAAAAACACCATTGAAAACTGTTATTTCCTGTGATGTTTGTTTCAGACCATTCCTCGATATATTGAAAACATGTTTGGCAAAAATTCTGCACTTCTTTGATAAACTTTTCCGTTATGCCTGCATTTGATTCCTCTAAGTCTGACCATTTTCTTTTTATAACTAAAGGAAGAAATTTTTCTTCAAATCGAGTTTTATATTGAAGGATAAAGTCATTCAAAATAAGACTGACTCCTGTAGCTGAAATGTGTTCACCTTCAATCTTTTGAATCGTTTTTTGAAAAATAGAAGCTTGATTATGTACAAAATACATTAATATCTCAGATATTTCATTATTGAAATACGGTTCCAGGATTTTAGAGCATTTGTCTAAACTTAAAAAATATGAACGGAGAGGCTCAAATAATTGTAGAACACACTTTATAGCAGGTGTTAGAGCAAGCCATCTAACTTTTGAATATCCTAAAAAAATTTTGTATTGAACATTCGCTTCTTCACAAAATTGTTTTAAAGTAGCCACACGAATGGTAAAACGACTAAAATACAAATAAATGGTTAGAGGTTAGGATTAGGGGTTAGGGGGTTAGGGTTGGGGTTGGGGTTTAGGGTTAGGGTTAGGGTTAGGGTTAGGGGTTAGGGTTAGGGTTAGGGTTAGGGGTTAGGGTTAGGGGTTAGGGTTAGGGTTAGGGGTTAGGGTTAGGGGTTGGGGTTAGGGTTAGGGGTTAGGGTTAGGGGTTAGGGTTAGGGGTTAGGGTTAGGGTTAGGGTTAGGGGTTAGGGTTAGGGTTAGGGTTAGGGTTAGGGTTAGGGTTAGGGTTGTTGTTAGGGTTAGGGTTAGGGTTAGGGTTAGGGTTAGGGTT
>NW_015386447.1:1965428-1992707 GCF_001527695.2 Protobothrops mucrosquamatus | reverse complement strand
CCTTTATCCTCTTTGAAAGATGCACATTTTTCTTTCAGAGCCTATTGTTCCTGTTTTCTTTTCAGTAGAGGGCCGATTAAGGAAATAATAATGTATGGCTTTTATTCATTCCTCCAGTGATAGTAACCCAAGTGCTTCCTATTATATTGTCAAGTTCATTCCCTTGAATTTTTAAACAGGTTCACATGTGTCCAACATTCAGTGCAACTTTTCTTCCCTATCTATTGCTTTTCCTTCTTCTGAAGAGATTGTGGCCTTCCTACTGCTATACTCCAATCATGGGAGTCATCCTACCAGATTTCCTTTATGCCTATTAAATCATACTTGCCTTTCTGAACTCAAAGTTCAAGCTTATCTTATTTATTTTCCATACCCCGTGTATTAGTGCATAGAAAATTATGGCTATGAATATAAACATTTACATTTCCATATTACTCATTTCAAGAATGGCATTTGTGCAGCCAAAGACAATCTATTAGGGAAAAAAACACTGTTAATATAACCAATACATGATGACCATATTTGAATAAATTTATTCACACTGCATTTTTCAAAATTCGTTATTGTTGTGTTAATTTTTCAACCAGAGAAACGTCCCCCCACTTTTAAATATCATTGAGACATTGAATAATGCATTTTAGTTTTCCGGTGTTTTGTGAAAGCAGATCTAGCAGCTAACAACAGGAATTGAATCAATTTCTTATGTTGCATAATTTATAGGCTATCAGAAATAGAGATACCAAACCAATGGCAGGATTCATGATGAAGAATTGTTGGGGGAATTTTTCCCAGTTTCATCAAAATGTTCAATGAAGGGAATAATCTAAAGGAGCATTGGTACCAAAATGTACCAATGTGCTTATAAGCTCATCAGTGAATCTAGAAAGTTTACAAAAATTAAAATGATAGAATGCCACTCATGATTGATAATGTTGGGAGGTCAAGTGAAATAAAAAGGAGCCCAGAAAGATTTCATTTGCTCTGAAAGAGTATCAGAATGTGGAGAATCCTATTTTGTGTAAAATAGATGCAAAAACACAAATGTATTCTGAATGGATTATTTTAAAACTTTCATTATTGTAGGACGAACAATTCACATTTGTTAAAAGAGTAAATAGGTAATACTGAAATTGCCAGTGTTTTTCTTCTTCTGTACACAGTGACATGTTCCAGAGCTGAAGAATTGCTTAATAATGGCAAAATGCAAATGCTAAAAAATAAACCCACACTCCATAATTTAATGTTAGCCATATTAATTTCATTCCTTCCTTCCATCTATAATGAATCTATAAAAATATATTTTAGTCAGCATTTTACATGGCCTACCAATTAATTTATGCATTAATGATAACTTGATATAAGTCATTTGCTAAATGTCAAAATTTAATAAATAAATCTATGTACATCAGGGAAAAGAAGGAAAAGACTAAGCTAAAAACACACACAAAATACAAAATGTTTGAAAGATATATGATATTTTTATGTGAAGACCAACTATAAATAGATAGGCTGACTAAATGACAGCAAAAACTACCAATAATACCATTCTTCCTACATTTTCTATGCTGCTTCAATGCCATGATCACGTTTATTGGTAATTCCTAAGATTTTAGTATATAGCAAACAAAAAAAGCCTAAAGTATTAAGAAGTAAGAATACTAATCATTTGACCAATAGAAATATTATAACCTACCATCACAAATAGAAACAGTCAGGAAGAACACAATTAATTACATAAATTGAATTCTGAAAAAAAGGGGCATAGAACTTTATGATTGAGTCACAAAGAGAAACTGTAACCATCATAGTACAAAGCCAGCCAAATGTGCAAAATGGGTAGAGTATGTGATCACACAGGACTATGCATCTCTTTCTTTTTCTGTGCAATCCCACCAGCTGTCTATTGTTCTCTCATAGATGCCACATACAAATGTTTACACAGAGGAAGGGCAATGTTATTTCCACAGGGATGGCTTGGAGAACAATTGTAAGTAAACTGCATCTGAAGAATTGGATTTGGTAGAAAAGCCAATGGCATTAAAAGGGAAAGTTGCAAATGTTCAGCCCACTCTAGCTGAACCTGACAGGAGAGCATAACCAAACCAAGCCCATTTTTGTTTTACTCACTAGGCTGGCAACGAACCAGACTTTTCTCCTGCAGCAGGTTCATTTATCATGGAGGCGCAGTGGTTAGAATGCAGAATTGCAGGCTAATTCTGCTGACTGCCAGCAGTTCGATTCTTACCGGCTCAAGGTTGACTCAGCCTTCCATCCTTCCAAGGTTGGTAAAATGAGGAGCTAGATTGTTGGGAGCAATATACTGACTATTTAAAAAATTCTGGGGACCAGTTCTTCACATTATATTTCTCATTTCTAATAGTTTTCCATTTCAATATCTCCTTAATTCATATGTCACATTTCTGCATCCAGCAACAGCAGCAATTTTAATATTGGTATAGTAACTTCTGACTAACAAGCAAAGAGTGACTTCCTTTTCATGTATTTGTGAACCAATAACATATAAAATAATTTGGATCTATTATATTTTCCTTCTCCCTTCTCCCTTCTCCAACGTTGGGAACAGAACATGTCTCTGTTTAAATTACCATTTAATAAGGTAAATTAAAAGGTTGCCATTAAAAAAATGCTCCTTATCCTATAAAATAGAGATTTTTAGGCAAGCTTTATTTACACGATCATGAGAAGCAGGCCTTACAACTATAAGAATTAGGACCATGAACCCAGCAATATCATAGTTAATCCAGAGAGCCAATTACATTCTTTCAGGCTGGGCTACCACATCATGTTAAACTACTTTGGGGTTTGTTTTCTCCTAAGGCAGGGGTAGCAGTTTTTTTTCTGAGACGAGGCCATGTTTGAGTGATATATGAGGGAGAATAATATTCTTTGAAAAGGAATAAATAAGATCTGAAAAATTATGCTCATGAATGTAAAAATATTTTCCACCATCACTAGCATTACATTACAAATTAGAATGATTAACAACTTTCAGAGGCCTCTAGGGCTGCATCCAAAGCTCTTGGAGGTTGGACCTCAAAATATGCAATTCTAGCTTAATGAAGTATATGAGCTTAGCTACTGTGATGTATAAACCATGGTTTATGGCTCAACATTATGTGCTGAACTATGCAACAACAGTATGCTCATAAAAATGGTTGAAAACTCTGCTTTAGTATGATGTGTGAACCCAGCCAATATGTCATGCTGGGACCTGTGAAAAAGGCCTTGAAATTATTGTTTTCAATGAGGGTGGAACTTAACCTCCTAAACCTATTGTCTCTTAGAATACTCATGGTGGAATTACATAGAGTTTGCCTCATTAAAGCTAATTTGCCCAATTGTACCTAATAATTATTTATCACATTGAGAGTTCAAATCTTTTTCTTTAAGAAAGAAGCTCCATTTAGTAGTCAAGGGAACTCTATTCAAATCTTTCCTTTGATTTTACATCAAAAGAAACCTTTGGAGTTTTCTCATTTTAAAAAAAACCCAACAAAATTATATGCAAAGGATACTGGGAATACATTTCAGATAATGACCAAATATTAGCCAAAACACATTTGCTTACAGCATTACATGAAGTTTCATGCAGCATCTGAATCCCAGTTTTGTGCAGAACCAGCCTTCTAGCTGCCTTTTATTGTCTTCTCAAGAATTCTGTTTCAAAAAACTTCAGTGAAGGCTGGGTCTGTGCCCTTTTTTGGCATGACCCAATTATGCCAAAGAAGAGCAGGACAGCCTATGATACCTCAAATTAGGTTGTCTCTTAGATCTTTAAATGGCTCCTGTTATGGGTCATATGTTATTATCTGAGCCCAAAGCCTCAGACACCATTACGTGATTGAAGTAGAGATGCCTGATTGATAGGAATAAATGGTGGAAGCTTGTGCTCAACCATAATGGCCCTTCCTGTTGTCTCTTTCAAATGAATTTGGAATAGACCTGAGTAAAGCCTTCAGGCCTGAGGTCCATTTGTCACCTTATTAGAGAGCTGATTGGCTGGCTGCCTGTCACCAGGTAATGCTTCCATATTGCCAGTGTGGAAGTGGAGGTCTCTTTGCAATGGGCTCACTATATTGGCACAACTGGGATTTCCCACTCCTGATAAGACAGAAGGCATTTGTTGTTTCTGAAGCCTGTGCAGATCAGTCCTGAACTGATTCAGATTGAGAGATTTGAAATTCAGAGGTAAAAGTATTTGTTTTGCAATCCAGTGAGAAAAAGATTCAGTAGTAAGATTTGATTGTAAGTATCAAAACATGTGCAGCATCTTCAATTATATTGATTGATAAACAAAACTATGTTAAAATAGAAGACATGAACTCTGTCAGAATTTCTACCAGGTGTCTTCCAGGCTTTTACCACAATACCTTTTTGAAAAATCCCCCTTGTATCTCCAGAAATAGCAAGGATGAAGAAAACTCTGCAATAGCATAGCAGCTTCTAACGCTGTCCATCAAAGCATCAACAGAAAAAATGAGCTGAAACTGTCTAATTTTAATAAATTTTAAATCTCTCAAGTTTCCACAGACTTTTCTAAAACATCGGGCATGGCATTACTGAAGAATCACCATTGATTTGTTCTGACACTTTTACACTCTATGATCATTAGGGTTTTGGGGTGACCTGGTGAGTTGGCTAGACTAACGGCTAAACTCAAATATTTCCTCACTAGCTATTTAATAGCATCTTTCAGAATCCCCCAGCCATTGGTGTGCCAGAATTACAACAGTAAGAGCCAGACTTCTACATCTGGAACAATGGCTAAATGATGCTAGGATGCTAGGAAGATGCTGTAAGCTGTAAGCATCTTCCTAAGTGGGAAAAGGTGAGAAAATGTTAAGAGTTTTTGTATTGGCCTCCTGTTCATATACAGAAGGAAGAACTGTTACCTTCTTGCAAATGTCAGAAATACTTATTGGATTCATCCATTCAAATTATTTCAGTGTGAAGCTACAATTTAGAAAGTCAATTCAATTTGGAAATTTGATCAAATCAGCACCTCTGAGTTGAGTCTTTGTACAATTCTATTGCTCCTTTCTATGGAATAATAAAAATAGTTTCTATTCAATTATTTTAGTCATATGTTAATAAATAATGTATTGTAGACAAAGAAAGACAGAAGTACTCTGGCCTGCAATCTGCTAAATTATCTTTTAAAGTGTCTCAAGTTCCTGCTTCTTTGAATATTTTTAATACTTAGGATATTTTTGGGTGATCACTGTAATTTATGTTTTTAGTAAAAACATTATGTCTTCTTCTCTGTCATTAGCCACTGCTCTCTGCAGTTCTCTCTTTGCTCCTTTAACCATGAAATAGACAGAACTGAATATAATTAGGAAGACTTGGAGAAACTGGGACAAAGATTTCCCAGGAGGAGTTGGCAAGCAATTAAAACATTAAAGGAATAAAACACCATTACAAAACTGCATCCTCCATCATAAGCTCTGTGAGATTGGACTACATGCAGATTTTGTTCATTTACCCCCCCCCCTTCTTTTCCTTGGCTCCATCAGTGGTAATCTGTGTTTACTCAAACCATTCTACAGTGATCTATCTCTAAGGCGGGTGCAAGAATTAAATGAAAAACGTTCTTCTTAGTTTACCATGTCTCCCTGTCCTTTCTATCCTGTAATGTGTGCTACAATTCAGTGGGAGATCTGATGTTATTGCACTGTGGTTATATCTGCCCACAACTCATATTGCTGGCAAATGCAGAGTGCGTCAGAATGGTATTAATGATGAGGTCGTATGCTCATAAAGAGGAAGCGAGGGCAAATATACATTCAACAGTAGCCTCATCATGTCTTTCATAGTTCGCCCTGAGAGGATGTTCATTCCAGGGTGTACTATTCATATTGAGACAACTTGGTAAAATAAGAAGCACAAGCAGATTTGTACTTCCTATTTGTTCTGATTTTAAGTTACCTGAGGCTGTGCTTAATCTGTAACTCCCTTTTCTGCAGCCTTCGGAGCTCTTTCTAACCATTACCCCTGCAAATCAGCATGACAGTTTCCATCCTTTTCAGGTAGACAGTCCAAAAACCATTGGAAAATCCTGGCTTTATCTACATCCATAATGTTGTCCATAATAATTATCCACAATTATTGTGAGTAATTGTAGCACTGCCCTACCCACTTCAACTTTGACCTGTTGTTGAAATGTTTATGGTGGCCTTTGACCACCAAAAGGCTGCCTGCTTTTGTAATGCACGATGAAAGAAGAAGCCTGGGGTGGTTTGTTCTCACAGCAGAATGATCAAGAATCTATCACAAGAGGCATCTGTGAAAGATGAATGAAGGGGAGGTTTAAAACTGAACAAAAAACAATGTATTAATCAGTGTATGGTGGAAAGATGAGTGGTTTGCAAGGGTAGAAATATATGGCGAACTATAGCAAATGTTGTTGATGAAAACTAGATTTATCTATTTTTCCTTTGCTTTCTCTTATTGCTCACTTCCAATTCCTTTTTCTTACTATTTATTTTTATTCTGCCTTGCCAAGAGGCTTACAACCCACGATTTATTTGTTTTATTCAATTTAGAGGGCTGCCCACCTCAACAAAGAGACCCTGGGCAGTTAAAACCAATAAAGAACACAACAGAAATCCAAAATTAATACACTGTTGGCAGTTGAGATTAAAAACAACAGAAAACCATTCCTGCAACTATTTCATTGACTTCGGGTGACTCTCTGACCCCGGGAACATTAGCTATGAAAAGAAGAAGATGCAAGGAACTACAAGGTGTTAAGGCCTGGCCTGGGCAGGGGAAGGCAGTGCCATGATGGGAAAGGAAGATGTCCAGAAAGGAGAGTTAGAAGGAAGTCTATTCATCAGTTTAGGAATACAGACGTCTTTGTGAACACACATTTTCCTTCCAGGTCATTGGATATAAAACACACGGACTATCAATTCTTTCTGAACATAGCAATAGCACCTAGCATTTAGATTTATATACCACTTCATAGTGCTTTTCAACATTCTAACCACTGCGCCATCAGGGATATCATGTCTCTTGAAATGAATCAAAATAACAGTGTTTTCTATGGCATTTAGGGGGTTTCGATGTCCCAGTAATTAGCACTGGAAGCTTTACAGCAAATGGGATTTTCTATTATAATGCTACTTAGAGCAATGGGATTGAAACTGATCTGTGATCATTGTTACTTGATTCTTACTATACACAAATCTCCTTACACCATGAACAAATTCATGTCATGAGCCTAGAAGCTGATGATCTTAGGTATTCAGCATTTTAGATGGAGAAAATGAGTTGGAATCTTTATATTTAAACCTGACTCCTGGCAACTGCCTAGACAAGTCTCCTCGATTTCCTTGGCAAGATTTCAGAAGTGCCTTCATCCTAATCTGCTTCCTGGGCCCATGGTCACCCAGCTGCTTCATGCCTAAAGCAGGACTAAAAATCATACTCTCCTGATTTCTAGCCTGGTGCCTTAACCACTACACTAAACCAACTCTCCTCTCTTGGAAAATTACTATGGGTAATTTCCAGCTTAGTTTGCAACCAGCACACTGCAATCAATCCTTATATCCAGGTCAGAGCAAGCAGTCACACCAGTGAGTTCAGCTAGAAAAAATAAAGTTTGGTGTTTATTCCTTAAATATCAGAAAACATTAAAAACAGTTGAAAGATAAATAAGGCAAATGGTAGGCAGAAACAGAGAAGGAGAAAGACAAGAAAGCAAGAATGTCCATTATTTAGATCTTTCAAAAGATGCAGAATTTGCAGAATCATGTAATAACAGCAGAATAGAGTTGGAATGTAGGACACTCAGCAATCTTTCCTACATTGTTCATCATTGAAGAAACAGTTTAGTGGTCAGGGTGATGTATCCAAGAATCACAGACTTCTTTTAAGCAGATAGATTGTTGGGGAGGATGTTTTATCCCTTTTGTCAGTTTTTTTAAGGGAACATTTCACTGTGATCTTCCTCTCTTTTGTGTGGGCTTCACATGAAAGGCTGGTCATTATCTATCTCCTTCCAATTTCCAAAACCTCTAGTCAAACTATGATAAGGAATGCTTATGCATGCCGCTCCTTTAAAAAAAAATCACTTCAGAAGATTATAATAGTTGAACACTTATTTCTACCAAAAGAAGTTGATTCGGTTATTAGAAGGGTCCATGTTAAGACATTTATAAAAGAAGAAAGATATTTCAAAGCCTACATAATTAAACTGTTTGCATGAATCAGTAGAATCTTTATAAATGTGATCTTTCATACATCAAAGTTCCAAGGTTATTTTAGCTATCTCTGGTTCATTTTGTGTTCGTGTGTATGTGTGTGCATGTCTGTGTGGTAGGGATATTAAAGAATATTTTACATGTTTTCTGTTTATTTGAGACCTGTTACAATAATTGTCAGCATCACCCTAACTCTGCCTTCTCTTTGCTTTGGGGAGTTTTGTCACATGGTGTTTGCACTAATTCAGGTCAAGCTGGCAGGAGCTGCTTAAAATGTTACACTCTCATTTTGCTGTCCAGTTGCTTCTTACTGTAATTTAGGACAAGTTCATTGTGGGTAGTTAGATAAAATGTATGGTTGCTACTGGGTGTTGATAAGGAACTTGTAAGAATGGGCAATAACTGGATTGGGTCTTGGGGGAGAAAGCTGTCTGTATGCATGAGTAAGAGAGATTGAAAGAAATAAATACATCTTAAGCAATACTTACGGTGTACATAATATGTAGAAGAGAACAGTTCTTAATAATACGTTGCAGATGGATAGAGAGTCCATTTGAAAACATTAACCTGGATCAGAATTTCTGCAGGCACCTCACCCTGAGGTTTACAGCAAGTCCTGATAGCAAATACTGGATGCTTTTTTTTTCCTGTCAGAGTTGGCCTTAGTTGGCATCTATACATATTCATTAGGATATGCAATTGCAATTCAAATATATACTCTGTGTCACTCTGCGGCTTCTATGGGGAGCCCAGAGAAAAGCATGCCACTGTTTTCATAATGGCTGCTCTGGGTGGAGAACATTTCTTATTTGTTTATAAATGAAAGTTTCTAGGTCACTTATAAGATTTAAAGGATAACTACCCTCTACATGGAGTACAAAATGAAACACAGGAAGAAAAAAGCATAAAGGCTTCCAACTACTGTTGAGGAAGAGGAGATAAGCAATAGTGGATTCCCCAGTGAGCCATTGAAAAGAATCATCCATTAAGTTACCTGAATGTCTTTCTAGCTCAGGTCTCTCATGTTCTGGTTAGTGATACAGGAAGATCCAGAGGGTTGATGCTTTTTAAAGGAAAGAGTGATCACTGACTTTGTGTTCCAAAGTCACAAATGAAATTCATTTGTCTGCAGGGAGTTTCCTGAACTTTAATCTTAATAGGACTGTCATGATGCCTTTCTGGACACCTTTCCCTCTTTCATTCTGGGGTGATTGTTAATCTGAAGAAGGGCTCGGTAAAACTACAAAAACTGGCCTGTAAAGCTTGAAAATACAGTTATGCAGTATTTCTGATTCTTTTTTCACTGTTGCATTGTAGTGAATATAATTAACATCAGACTCTTTCTTCATATTTTATGTTTGCATCCCATTAGTAGTTGGTTAATTACAGGCATGTCTTTGGAAATGAAAGGGGCAACCTAGAATGAGAAGAAAAAATGGCTGCAGCTATGCTCATTGTAGAGTTGACAGTTGCTTTATTCGTCTCTGTCTGTCAGAACCATGTCAGACAGCAAATTTTCACTGCTTTTAATCTAAATTTTAAAAAAATCAAAAGTGAACTTGGAAAGTTGGATTAAACTGTCTTAAAATAAGTTGCCTTTTACTTTTATTGTTGTTGAACTTTTACATTGTAAATAATTATTGTCTAGCACAAGGACAAGATGGATTCAACAAGGCTCTTAGTTTCTTATGAAGCTATTCATTGAGTTTTTATTTTCTATACAATGCCAGCTACACCATAGTAATTATTGGGAAACTGATGTGCAAGTTTTTCCCTCGGCCAAAGTATATTACCAACTTAACTAATCAAGCAGCAATGGAATCTTTAATCTTTAAGTAATTTAAAGCTGATTTTCAAAGTACAAGAGGATTGAAGTTGGTGTCCATACAAGAAGTGAATGTAAGCCAATTCTGTCTTGTTCTAGGCTTGCAATACAGTACATATAGTGATTGGCCTGCACCAAATGGAGGCAGAAAGTTAATGAACATGAGAAAAAATGAGGTTCTGTAACATGATCTATATAATGGATTAGTGTTCCACAACCAAGTTATCAGACCTTTTCAAATATCCTGAAAAACAGTTATTGAGACAATCAGGTTGCTAAACATGACTGGGAATCTTGAACTAAGATGATGAACTTGCTATTGCTTGATTTAGAGCACTTAGCTTTTCAGTCTATTTTAGTCTGTAAAGGAATCAAAGGTCAAGAAAACCCTAACGGGCAGGTCAGGAAAGAATTTACCTTTGCTTGCAAGTTCATTTGCAATATTGGCTTTGTTTATTAAGGAAGTCAACTTAGAAGCATGGCTGTAGTATTCAACAAGCTATTATATTAGGTTACTTGAATAGAATAGAGTTGGAAGGTACCTTGGAGGTCATCTAGTCCAGCCCCCTGTTCAAGCAGGAGAACCTATACCGTCTCAGACAGGTGAATGTCTAGTCTCTTCTTAAAAATCTCCAGTGATGGAGTGCCCACAATTTCTGGAGGCAGGCTGTTCCACTGGTTGATTGTCCTCACTGTCAGGACGTTTCTCCTTAATTCCAGGTTGCTTCTCTCTTCAATCAGTTTCCAACCATTGTTTCTCGTCTTTCCCTCTTGATCAAAAGGAACTAAGACACTAACATAATACCCCCAATAATTTGAACTGCTATTGTTGCTAAATTCTAATGTAAATGTTAACAATATTGTTATTAACCTGAATCAATCCAGGATGAAGTCCTCTCCACTGAACAGAAAAGGACCAAATTATTTGGGGTGCGGACAGAAGACCCCCCCAAAAAGGATTAAATCTGGTTGTGGGAGAGGCCATTGGACAAGGGCTTAAAATGCTGCAAACTGCTCCATCCTAAATTCCCCCTTTTACTTCTCAGTCACATGGGGTAGAAAAGAACTATTTAAGAGATTAGAAAGAATTCCAGGGGTGTGCTGTGCATGCTTTCACTACAGTTATTTTAAAGGAAAAGGCAGGTATTCTTCAGTAAGGCATATTTTTCAAATGGATGTATCATGGTTCCGATAGATGAGACCAGTAAAAACAGAACTCCAAGGCAAGAGGTTTCCTTAAAGAACATATTTATTTGGCTACAAAGTATTGGCAGGAGCAAAAGTGAAACCAAGACTGAAGTTCCCTCCCAAAGGTTACAATGTTACAAAGTTGAACTTCCCACCGCAGTAATATGTCATAAATCACATTCCCCAATTAACTACTTTGGCAGGCTTTCTAATGGAAGCGTCAACCTGCCAAAATTCAGCCAGCAAGGACCTTGGTTCCCACAGGACAATTTATTGTTTTGTGTAAAATTAAAAGTACACATCCCCATTCCCAAATCTGTGGCAACCAAAAATGAAGTGGAAATGACTTCAGCCAAATTTGTTTGCAACGTTGGCAGGATGACTATAGTCTCATTCACTCCAGCTCTTGCATCACACATAGAGTATTGTGCTAGTTCCATCTCCATCTGAGCTCATAACTAATATGATTTCTCTTCTCCTTCTTTTTCAATGGACAGATTGACATTCAAGTCTCATATTTTAGGACCTATTAAAGTTATTTTTATTTATTTAACACATTTTAAAACCACCTATCTCCCTCTGTTTGTATTTTACTACATTGGACTTCCTTCATTATTCATTATTAAAGAAGAATGTTGCTTTTGAGTTAATATGATGATATTTTTTAATTGGTGCTGCGATGAAAGCAGATTTGGCCTGATACACCACTCCCAAGAGTCTAATACTTTTTTTCTGAAGTTCTAATAATTATTATTCCGGTTATAATGCTGCTGTCATTCATGAGCAGCCTTCTTCTGTGTTGGGAATTATTAAAATGATCTTGGGTATGTTATGATTCATTTTGTTTGCATAGTCAACCAGATTCAACATGCAAAACAAAGAGGAAAGTACGACATACCTACAGCTTATAAACCATTTTTCCTGCTCCACAGATTTTATTTTAAAGTCATTTTTTAAATAATCTGTGTGAGATGCATGCTTTCAGGAATATGGTGGATGAGCTTTATAAATAACGCACACTCAGTGATTGCCTTTTGTATCAAACTAAATCTAGCCATATGCAAAATAAATATTTATGAAGATGAAAATCCTTCCTCTGCATTTTAAACTGTAGTAGAAATATTCACAGTTTTCTTTCTTCTCTTTGATTGCCTTCTGCTTAAGATCCTCTCCATCCTTTGTCACTCATAGTTGGCTACCTCTTTCCCCAGCAATTCTGGGTATAGAATAAGCACACTAGCATTTGAGACAGCTCTGCTCATGAGATACCAAAATTCACATGCAGCTTCTGATATTCCTCTCAGCACTTCTATTTTCAGTGTGGTTGGAGGACTGCATACATTTCACAAATCTGTGGCTGAATGAGCGTACTTGGTAATGAGGGTCTTTTGTAAAGAAAACAAATGGAAGGAATAGAGTGTAATAAGGAACTCTGTTGAAAGGATGCCAGTTGGAGACAGAGAGTTTTCTAATTTGTGGAAGTTCCTGCCTTATAATTTTAGGTGGAACCTATTCAAGAATTCACTCAGCATGAAAAAGAGTTACTTAAGAGCAGCAGAAAGAAGTCATGAGATCAACTAGGATTTTTTTTTTAAGGGCAAGAAAAGCAAACCAGAGAAGATTGGTGACTGAACTGCAGTGGTTTCACCAAGCACTGTAGCTGAATTCAGTATTTGGGTCCTCAGACTGAAGATATCCCAAGTGATCAAACAATGCCTTAAAATGTTATTTGTTGGGAAGTAATAGTGGAAGAGGACTATATTGTCCTTCTTTTTAGGCTAGTGGGCTTCCCGAAAGGATTTTGTTGGCTACCATTATGATGGACTAGATGGGCCTATAGCCCGATTGCACAGCACTCTTTTTATGTTGCTTTCATTACCATGTCTTGAGACTGGTTGAAGGGAACTTGAGGGTGTTTAATTATCTGCTCATCTCACTATTTCCCATTCTTAGATGCTTTATAGCATGCACCTAACTATTTTAGGGACTACATGTTATAAAATGAAACAAAATATATTTACTTCTTTCTGCTCTTTACGTTGTCATCCATCCTAATAAAAGACATACTCATTCTTTGTTGGCATTACATCTCTATGCACATCCCCCCCCTCAATTTATCTGCTTAAAATCTGTCATATATATTTAAGAGTATAGAACCCATTTCTGCTACACATTTCATTATAATCTGTCCAAAAGCAGAATTATGGCCACTCCATTTCAATCCAGCTTCAGGCCTGATTTTGGAATAGAAATAGCATGGGTTGCTTTGATTAACAATGTATGAAGTGCAGAAAGGGAGAGTCCCTCCCCATTGGTCCTGCTGGTCCTCTCAGAAGTGTACGATATCATCAGCCAAAGGTCGAACACAGTACAATAGTGTTTCTGCGAACTGAGCTGCAGGACTTTTGTCTGATCTAGCTCAAGATCTTTTCTTATCTTGATTGGAATAATACAGTGGGAAAATACTCTAGTTTTCTCTCTTTATGAGTGAAAATTGATTACGACAACCTGACAGTCATATTCAAAATGCCATTTTAAAGGAGGCATATTGCCATTCTAACCATCCAATGAGTGTTCTTGCCAGCTAAGTTCCCTAAAATCTATGGAATGTTGCTTTTAGGTGAATCTTGTTCTCTGCCTACACATTACTTCATTCATATTCAGGACTTCCCTCTCTTTCAATCTTTTTTTGGCACATGATCTAATGTTTTTTTTTTTTTTGGCTCCTTTAATTGCCTTATTTTCTGTCTTTCCATCCAGTCTCCTCCATTCAGTCAGTGATGCTCTGACCTTCAGTGTTTCCCTGCAAAATATATAGTGATGCCACCCAAGCTTTCTCCCCTTCATTTCTATTTTACCTTGAGGCAGAGGTAACTATGCATATCTAATGCATTTGGAGCTGAGGTTTCTGCATAGTTTATACCTGCAGCTCTATAATACAGTGACATTATATTTTATAAACAGAGAACAGGCAATTTTATGGGTTCAGTTTAGTTGATGTTCCTGGGAAGTCTATTCCAACTATGAAATTTACTCTCCTAGGTAGAATCCTAAGGTATTTATTGTTTCTTCACAAGATTTTAACCGCTCACTTAAGACTTACAAAAAACAACCCTGCATTACCGTCATGGCCTACAGAATAAAGCAAATTGTCAATATCTCAGTAGACTCCAAAATTATTTTTTTTAACCAATAAAAATAGGTATATATGTGACACATCATTTTGTTACTCATCTTCTTAGATAGTACTGATCCTTAGAAGAGGCCATGAGTAGTTTGTTTCCAAGTGAATCCTCAGGTGAAGCGTTACCTATTTTTAAATTTCCAGAGAAGCAGCTGTATTAGCCTTTTGTAATGAATCAATAAACTTGTATTATTTTGTAGATTATTAGTGCATCAACTTTGTTTGCATTACTTTGCTAACAGCACGGAATATAATCCAGAGAAGGGAAAAGGCAAAGGAATTGCTTTAAAAGGAACCAGGCATGACATAGATATTCCTGTGCTGTGTAGCTAGTTAATATAAGTAATCTCCTATTTTAAATTTCAAGGCTATTATATTTAGAGTAACCAGACTTAGGTTGCAAATCTCTGGATGACTACAAGATGGCAGATAGACCTGAATGGAAACAGATATTAGAAACTGGAACATTTACAGTACATCATATTTGAAGCCTCTTAATGTAGCCTACCATTATTTGGCACCAAGATATAAATATGACACAGACAAGCCCATTAGTGTTTCAGCAAATGAGAGAGCCACAAATCTGCTAATAGTCCTCGGCTGCTGCTGCTGCTGCTCCACTCTTGCAGGTGCTACATTAAGCCATTTGTTCCTGGTTTCAGCCACCTGCTTTGAGAGCATCTTTTGTGTTTCCAAAGCCTATGCTATTAAGGGGAATATTGAGACTTTCCCTTTTAATGCTATCATTCAATGTACTGCCATAAACAGTGGTAAACAGGAATATGGTATCCTGCAGTCCTCCATCAGCCATCTCAAATAGTGGGTTCAGGCAAAGTGTTTTAATAGTGCACTTGCCACTGATCCAAATGTTCCTGAAGATTAATTCCAGAAGAAAAAGAAACAATTTTCTCTAACCCCAAGCAAGACAAAGGAATATGACATTGTTTTGTTACATGGGGGAAGGCCAAGACTGATGTGGCAGATCATACATTATGAAAAGAGATGGCTTTTCCCAGCTGTCTCTTTCCTGGAAGCAGGGATATAAGGGAAGAGTGACACAGGATGTGGGTTGGAGGCCAAGAGATGACAAAGTCAACTGGATCATTGTGAGGGAGCCCAAAATCTCATATGATAAACAACAAACACACACTACCTTTAGCAGGAAGTGATGTCCCAAGCAGTCAGTGAGAAAGTGTTGGTTTGGCTGCAGAAAGAATTGCTGTTGGGTAGGTGTGGCTAGGGAATCAAAGCTTCACCCTTTTTTGCATTAAATGGGGTGGGGCTTTGAACACCTGATTGCACCTGCCATTTTGACACTGTGGGAAGACAGCCCTGCAAGCGAAGGAAATATTAAAAGAGCAGAATATTATATTTCCTCAAAGGATCTTAAAGAGGCAGAAAAGCATGCCCAGTTTTTTCTTAATAGCCCCAAGTCTCCCTCCCCCAAGCAGAAACCAGCTCTGTAGAAATGCAGATGTAAATACTGTAATCCATTCAGAAAGGTTGGAGGCCCCCAGCTAGAAGCTTAGGAAGACAAAGACACCTAAAATCTACATACCCCACCCAAACTCTAAGACAGGACATAATAGGATTAACCCACAGATGCCAAAGGGGCACACTCAGACTCAGGTCAAAATACATGACACAGGAAATACAAAGCCTCAAACAGGAACAGGAAACAACCACAAGAGCCCCAGAGGATATAAAAACCTGCTCCCTACATGTGCTCTCTCTCTTTTCTTCCAGAGCCATCTTTTTGTCTGGCTCTCCTCTTCAATAAACTGCAACCTTCTTTCTAAAGTAGTCGCCATGTTGTTTATTCCCAGCTTGGACTGAACCATGATGAAGACTTTTCCTTCAACAACACTATTGACCACTTCTGGCAAATACCACTGACTGTATTTTTCATTTCAGAGATATCCACCCGGGTGAGAGTGGATAGATGTCTGTCTTTCACAGCCCACTGGCGGAGATCAACCCCATAAAGAGTTTCAGACTAGATTGCAAGAAGTACACCATGTCAATTAGAATCCACATGAGCTTTCCTTCATTTTGAGCTTAGGGACCACTCCCGCACAGGAAAATAAATAAAAGTGATTGTTAATTACACAGCAGACTGATGATTAGCTAAAAAGAGCTTACCTATGGGTAAGACAGGCATTGATGGTGGGGAGAAATACTTAACAGAGTCTGTAGGTAGTTGCTGAAAAAAGGAGAAGCCATGTTGCTTCCCACCCGCCCTCAGTGGCTCTAATGAAGGTTGTGCTTTTGTGCTGCCAATAGCTGTAGGAAACCAGCACTCTGCATCAGGACTGCTGAGAAAGGAGAAAGCAAGAAGGCTTCCCTCTGGGAATTTGATTAAGATTATTGGTTTCAGCAAAAATAGCCTGAAACCAGTAATCGGCACTATGAGGAAGCCATCCAGATTACTGAATGAAGGGTCTGGTTCAAAAGTAGTGTCTTTATAAAAGGATTGTGAGATTTTGCACCTTATCTTGACACCTTCCTTGGTGTCATCTAGGTAATTTTGCTTTCTGCATGTACAACAAGAAAGGAAGCTAAGCCAAACCACAACCAAAAAAATGGGGTGTTTACTTGGCTTTACTCCAAATATACTACTTAAAATGCATATTTAATTTGAATAGAGAAATAAAACTATTATGCACCCCACTCATTCACATAGTTTTATTGTGACCTTTTAGGCTCCATGTGCATCCTTTATGCAAAAGGTAGGCCAACAATTCTTTAATAACTTAATACCATTTAAATTAATATCTTATTCCAGTTAGGGTATCTGTCAATGGAGCCTGTCAAAGTAAGTGCATTTCTATTGGGGAGGTGTTTGTGTATGTGTGGGGGGAGTGTCTGTGAAAGATTTTTTTATTATTAAGGTGCACAGATTGGTTTTAATCCAATTCAAATAATCTATTTGATTGAGCTGCTTGTCAATCCTGCTGTCTTTCTCCCCCCTCCCTTTTTATTCATTAGGTTGGAAAAGGACTGAAAAAGGAAAAACAAATATACACCATTAAATAAACATTATATACAGTACACCATATAATAAACATTTTTGTAGAATGAAAGTTAAATTAAAAATATGATAGTGAAAAAATTGGAAAAAAAAACCAGACAAAAAAGGAAAAATTAAAAAAATTACAGAAAAAAGCACTGATTGCCTCTTTCTTTTTTCCTCACTCATTAATGACAACTGAAACATTTTTATACTATGCTTTATACATCTGTGATTATGAATCATTACTATTTGAATTGCTTTAAATATTTTTAAACAATTTCTCTTTTCCTTCAAAAGCTGCATTTTAAGTTTCTTGTCTTGCTGTGTAATATATTGTAGATAAGGGAATTGTTCCAGTTTGAATTTGATTAGACTTCTGTTGTGGATTTATGCCCATACGTTTTTCAATTTTAGTCTCCCAGCTCTGTACTGAGTGAGATTTTTTTCCAGTGTTGTGTCTTACTGATTCTTGTTGCTGTCAGTTTGCATGTATTTAGGTTTTAATTCCAACTTTATTTTCAGAATTTTCCAGAAATTTTGACCTATTTCTTTGCAGTACTTTTGTCTTTTTTGTACAACCACAACACATGTACAACATTACATACATAACATATATACAACATGTAGTTTTTCCAACATATATTGTTTATCTTGCCTATCATTATCAGAGGTAAATACCATCTGTAGAACCTCTTTCCTTCAAATTGCAGCTTGAAGTAATTTATGTTGATTTTCCCCCACAGGTTTCCTTACTTTTCAGGTATTACCTCTTTAACGTTTTATGTCCATTTTATCATACAATTGTTACAGTAATTTCTTCTATGTGTCATATTTTAATATTAAGCCTACTTTCTGATGAGCAAGCAGAGGTTGTTTCAAAACTTGGAGGATCTCAATGCGTGAATGGATTTTGGCAGTTTAAGGAGAAAATTTTAACAAATTTTCATTTTAGATGGACAGTTACAGTAATTCTCAACTAGCCTTAGAGCCTGAGAAGCATGTAAGAAATAAAAGCCTTTCTATTGACGATCCCTTAAGAAAGGTAAGCGAACATAAATGGCTAGGATACTGTTGTCATGAAGTGTAATACCTGGAACGTTAGGCCGAAAAATAGTCCAAACAAACAAGGTGCTACAACAAAATGTGATATAGGAAGGAATTCTATCTAAAGAAAAGAAAATATAAGAAATGAAAGAGTAAGACAAGTACAGCAGCATAATCAAAACCAATATGTTCTGTAATGCTGAAATTCAGAAAAAGTTTCAATCCCTCACTAAAAAAAAACATGCTGTGAGATTTCTGGGAAAGATAGAGGGTGGGGGAACAATATGCCTAAACAATGGGATAATCTCTGATAAACAGAGATGGTGCAGACATGGCCTAGAAGAAGACAAAAAAAATGATGGTGATTGGCAGCTCACAGGTCAACTTGCAAAATGTATTAATTCCATTGACAATTATCCCTTACTATTAATCGCTGTGAAGAGAAAGGATATTCCATAGAAGAATGCAATCATTTTTCTTCCCTTCCTGAAATTCATAATAGAAATGTCTTCTAAACAAGTGATATAAGTTAATTTCCAAACTTTCCTTGTTCATAAAATGTGATTTTTGTTGCATTTGACTTCATTTAAGCTTCATAGTTTGGGGTAAGAAGTAATCCCTGTTTCTTGGTCAGCATTCTTTTGCATCATTGATATTGGGTCTCAGATTAAAGGTATTTTTGGCGATTGCTGTTTTCAGAAGCCTGTTTTCACCTCTCCCATATTATTAAGAAAACCCTTCATAGGAGATTCTTTCTCTCCCAATCAAATCAAGTTCCAAAATTCCTGCATCTTTTCTTTTGATGGTTGATATATTTCTTACCTAAGAGCCATTCTATATAATATATGTGATTTTCATAGATATTGCCTTCATAAAATAAATATTTTTAAAACGAGATAACAGATTTTTTAACAAAGCCAATTTTGAACAGACTGCCCAAAACAATTGTCTCCGCCTCTACCACTATTAACTGACTCCTGTTATACAAATCAAAGATGAAGCAGCTATTGAGCCCAAAATGTCACACATCCCTAGTGAACTCCTAGAAAAGAGTCTTGTGTATTGGAAATTTAATTCAGTTCTATAAGAAACTAAAATCAGTTACAGCTGTGTGTCATTTTTTTGCCCTTGGCAATGGGAGATATTAACATTGTGTGCCCTAGTGGGGGTCAAAAACATTTCTTTTGTAGGACTCTGATTTATTAGAAGATGAACAGCAACAATGTTTAAATTTTGATCAAAATCATCTGCTCGATGTATATTCATCCATTTATTACACAGTACTCTTAAGTGTATAAAGGGATTACAATATTGGCACTTTTGCATTCTTTTCCCAATAATTGCTAGCACAGAATTTGCTTTTCTTGTAGCATGCTGAGATATTATTTCCATCACCATTCAAAGATCCTTTTCTGTTCAGTCAGTTCTATTTGAGATCTCACCAGGTTATATGTTCAGTTCACATTTCTGCTATAAGCTGTTTTGCTTCGCACCTGCCTACATTGAACTGCATCTGCACTGTACGCCACTTCCTCATTTGGAAGAATCCTGTTAAAATTGTTTACTGTCTCTTATAGTAGATAGTCTCTTTATTGCAGGCAAAATCAAAACCATATACAGAGAGAAAATTTGCCCATTGCACTACACAGAAATTATCCGGGTTTTTGCTCCAAGGTTTAAATTCTATATAGGTAATCCTGGACTTGCGATCCCAATTGGGACTGGATTTCCAGTTGTAAGTAATTATGGTCATAAGTTGATACATCCATGTGACTGGACCCAATTTTATGACATTTTTGTGGTGGTCATTAAGCAAACACCCTGGTCATAAGTGCAATCCCATTCTTCTGAATGGGCATTTTTTGTCAATCAGCGAAAAGTATCACAAATCACAGTCACCTAACCTTTGTGTGCTGCAATTGGACAGAAAAGCTAAGCACTCAAAATGCAGTCATGTGACCTAGACAGAAGTGCTTCACAGGCCATAAAGCACTTGTTCCAGACCCGGCATAATTTAGAATGAACATTAAGAAAGCTGGTGTAAGTCAAGGTCTACCTGAATATTTTTTTGGCTTGCCTTTCTGAGTCAACAAAAACCTGATTGTTCTCTTGATAGCTATGGAAGGCACTTGACGAAGTTGACCAAGCCTAGAAATTATTGGTTTCTGTCTTTCTTTACAACAGGTATGCCTTGCAAATGGTTTACTCTGTTACTCTATGTTGAGATTAAAATGATCTGAAAGCATTCTGAAAACAATTTTAATGCTGAATCATAATGAGACAAGCCACAAACCAAGATTTTTTCTAACCACCATGAGGACCACAAACAAGATAAAAACAGAGACTTAAACATATTTTGCTTTCCACTCCTGCTTGCTAATTTTTCCTTCTTCTTTTGCTTTCCACTCCTGTAATTTTTCCTCCCTCTTTTCTATTTTTCCTTGAATAATTCCAGCAAATGAGGAAACAAGGGCCACGGTGGCACAATGGTTAGAAAGCAGTACTGCAGGCTACTTCTGCTGACTGCCGGCTGCCAGCAGTTCAGCAGTTCAATTCTCACTGGCTCAAGGTTGACTCAGCCTTCCATCCTTCCGAGGTCGGTAAAATGACGACCCAGATTGTTGGGGGTCAATATGCTGACTCTGTAAACTGCTTAGAGAGGGCTGTAAAGCACTGTGAAGCAGTATATAAGTCTAAGTGCTATTACTATTGTATGGTAAGACTGGCTGCAAATGATGATTAAGTATTTCCCAAGATAGGTTTCCATCTCAGAAATCACTTCTTTTTAAGCACCAACCAAACATGGAAAAAAGTGGCTGGAATTCAGTGGATAGAAATTGTTTATTGTTTTTGTACGTGTTAGATTTGTTTATTGTTTATTGTTTCAAATATGTGTGCCTTTGCAGATCAGCTGACTTAATGTATTGAACTGTTTTTAGATCCATTGAAACTGCTTGTAAATGTGACAAATTTCAAGAAAGTAATTTGAACATGGCTCTATTCTTTGCAGACATCTTAGAATCATCTTCCATATTCATATGCTTTAATATGCTTGATTTACTATGGAGATCTTTTTATGGATTTAATGACAACAATAATTATTGGCCAGTGGTTCCTTTTGCAATTTCCCTGTTACTAATGAATTATTTAAATTAAAGCATACCCATATAAACAAATGTATACATTATATATACTTGCAAAGATGTTTTAGGGGACTTCATTTTTCCAGTGATTTCATTGAGTCTCATTGTCACGTTGCATTATTCATGGAGAACCTTGCAAATTGCTTCTCATTTCTATAGTACTTATAAATCATAGGACCATTTTCCTTGGGAAGATTTCAGCGGTAAACTTCACAGCTTGTTTTCAAATGAAAATTGTGTTCACTTTCGGTGATTTGTTTGCCATTCAAAATTGTAAGTCATTCCTACATTGCCATTTATAGAGACAGAAAGTAAGGATAAACTGGCTCCCCATGCATATTATACTGCCTCTAGCACCCATCCTGTTTGTTTCCTCTTTGTGTGTAGCTAGGGGCAGACAACCAGGGAAAAGCTATCTACACTACTGCTGGTGAGTTGCCAGAAGCATCTGCCTGGTCCCTGCTGGAGGCATCACACTAAACTGATCTTGAATGGTAAAACTCCTTCAAATTAAGCTTCACTCCTGGTTATGATTACACTGTATGGTTACATCCATTTCAAGTTTTTTTAATAAAAAAAATAACAATACAGAAGCAATACATTGCTTTCTTCCAGATTGTATTTTTCTAGCTTGACCCTTGGTTATTTTCCATCCAGGTTCTAGATAAGCCAAACCCTTAACTTACCTATTTTTGGAGCAAAGGGAAGCAATTTGGAAAGTAATAACAATAATGATTGTAACATAAATAAGTTAGTGTTCCAATGTGTGATCATTAATAATAGCAGCCTTTTTCCCCCAGAAAGCATCAAATCCCCAGAGAGAGAAATCCAAAGCAATTCTGGATTTTACCCCTAGCTATCCTAACAGTTTCAGAATGTCACTTTGTTTTGTTTTTTTGTTCAATGAATTCAAACTGCAAACTTGATTTAACACAGCTAGAAGGGTGTTTATTTTTTGCCAGATTCTCCTCTTCAGAGAATTTCTGCCATTTGCTTCCCCTGACAAAACATCAGTGACATTCTGTACTACCAAAAAGCTATCAACTTTACAAGCAATTGTCTGACAAAAGATGAAGTAATACAGAAGAAAGAGAAAGAGATTATGTTAAGGTTATATCAAATAATTAAAAGCACTAAAATTTCTCATTCCAATGAATAATGAACAATCAATTCTTGATTAAACTATTTACTATCTTCATAAGGAATTATCCATGACAGCCATAATCAAAATGCCCCCCTCCAGCATCTTTTGAGGAAGTGATAGAGTTTGCCCCCTTTTAGAAAAATCAGAAAAAATTAACTTGGGGGGGGTTGAACCAATCAAGTACAGATATAGTTGTTCTCATTTAATTTACTCAAGACTACCCCAAATTATGGCTAGCAGGAGAGGTGAGCAGCTGTTCAGGAAAAGGAAATACCCACTTACGAAATGTCGTGGCTATTCCTTATTCCTTCCTGCCTTGGCTGATGGCAGCAGGAGGCCACCGTGGGTGGTTTCAATGCCCCTCCCATCCAGAGATGCTGCAGATGGCATCCTGCCTTCCAACAGGATGCCCTCCTCAGGAGAATCTGCCTGCTGGGCCTTTCTCCCATAAGACTGAGTTTCTGGGGATTCGCTTTTGCTAGATTCTGTGCTTTGCATAACTTTGCTTATCCTGAAAGGAAATAGCAGTATTTCTCAACCTTGGCAACTATAAGAAATCTGGACTTTAACTCCCAGAATTCCCCAGCCAGCCATGCTGACTGGGGAATTCTGAGTGTTGAAATCCAGACTTCTTAAAGTTACTAAGCTTGAGGAAAACTGAAATAAAGGCTTGCATTTATTACAGTATATGCATGCATATATACCCCTACTGTTTACTCTGTGGTTGACAGCAGAACATTTTTTAGTTTCATTCCTCTAAGTTCAGAATTGAAATTCTAGTATTGACCATATTGTAGGGTCATCCTGGGTGATTTAATGGGATCAGGACGATTTTGACAAACTTTCCATGTCAGTCCATGTATCCTACATTCAGAGAGTTGAAAATATCCATTTAGGCTAGACCAATCCTTTGTCCAGTGAAAACAATTTAAATTAAAACTTCCAGACAGATTGCTTCCCGGCTCTACTTGAATTTATTATTTGCAGGGAGCCCATCCCCTTTCAGATTAATTGATCTCCTGTCAGATTGTCTTATTAGATTTTTTCCCCTAATATTCAGGAGGAAATTACCTTCCTGTCACCTAAATCCACATATTCATGTCTTATATTCTGGGATGATGGCCCATGGCCAGGTAATAACCTCTCAGGTACTTGAAGTCCATCATCCTATTCTCCCTAATTTGTCTTTGCCTTCTGCTCTAAAGGCAAAACATTCCTTTTTTATCTTTCTTCATAGGGCAGTTTCTAGTTTCCTTATCACTGCTATTTTCATTCACTGAACCTGTTCTACTTAGCCTGAATTCTTCATAAAATGTGATGCCTGGCTAGAATAATAGAATAGAATAGAATAGAATAGAATAGAATAGAATAGAATAGAATAGAATAGAATAGAATAGAATAGAATAGAATAGAATAGAATAGAGCTGGAAGGGACCTTGGTGGTCTTCTAGTCTAGCCCCCTGCTCAAGCAGGAGAACCTATCCTATACCATCTCAGACAAGTAACTATCTAGCCTCTTCTTAAAAATCTCCAGTGATGGAGTGCCCACGATTTCTGGAGGCAAGCTGTTCCACTGGTTGATTGTCCTCACTGTCAGGAAGTTCCTCCTTAATTCCAGGTTGCTTCTCTCTTTGATTAGTTTCTAACCATTGTTCCTCATCCTGCCCTCTGGCTTTTTGGTGAATAACGTGACCCTCTCTTCTTTGTGGCAGCCCCTCAAATACTGGAACCCTGCTATTATGTCTCCCCTATTTTTTCTTTTCTTTCAACTAGCCAAACCAAGATAGGATCTGACCAAATAGAATAAAATGGAATCTAGCTTCCTTTGATCTAGTAACCATACTTCTGTTAATAAGGCCTGGAACTAAAATATGAAATACACAGTGAGGCATTTTTTAAATGCAATAACATGGCCAAACCACCTGTGAATCAGACAGACCTCACAGTTTCCATTTACCTCTGCTACCTCTGGGTTCTGTACCTGTCATGAGTCTGGGAACATCTTCTGCATCAGAAACAATCCTCCTAGGGACTAAAAAAAACTGGTTAGTACAGAAGGGATGAAATTTGAGGGCTGACAGGGTGTTTATTGAGGCAGTGGGTAATGCATGGCATTCGATGGGCTCTGAAGAAGCGCAGAGCATTTTGCTGTAGTGATCTTGCAATGGCTTTAGGTTCTGGGTAGAAATAACATTCTTGAGGGAGGGAGGTTCTTGCTTCTACTACAAAATAGAAGACACCAGGCAGAATTCTTTTCTTTCCCATGTAGCATCCTCTAGTCTTTATTGATCCTAGTCTAGTAGTTCTCTCCATATCTGATCAGTAACTTCTCTTGAGAGTACACAAGGAACTGGATGCTGCCTCACACTAGGAGAGATAGAAAAAGAAGCTGAATAGTGTATCTCACACTCTTCTTCTGCTTTAAACACATATTGCTAGTTTAGTAAAAAGATGTCATAGAAAGGAGTGGATATTTGTCCGGAATGGTATAGGTTCTCCTGGACTAGAAGACCTCCAAGGTCCCTTCCAATTCTGTTATTCAATAGTCTGTACTTAATAACACAAAAGAAACCTAAAAATAAAAGTGTACACAAGAATATTTTTCAACACCATAAAGGTGTTTTCCCTAGTTTTCTTCTTTTTTCTTCATTCATGAGTTCTGGTGGTGCAGTGGTTAGAATGCAGTACTGCAGGCTACTTCTGCTGACTGTTGACTGCCAGCATTTTTGCAGTTCGATTCTCACCCGCTCAAGGTTGACTCAACCTTTCATCCTTCTGAGATTGGTAAAATGAAGACCCAGATTGTGGGGGGCAACTCTGTAAACCATTTAGAGAGAGCGAGCTGTAAAGCACTGTGAAGTGGTATATAACTCTAAGTGCTATTGCTATTCAGGGTAGTTTAATATGGCAATCAAATCCCCCAAATGTAATGAAGATTATATCAAGTATGGAATCATTTTTATTGCAGAAGTGGCATCCAGTTTTTTCAGTACACATCTAAAAATGATGCCAAATGGCGCTGCTGACCTGAATAACATTTGAGGGGGAAAAAAAATAATCAGTGGTGGGATTCAGCTGGTTCGCACCACTTCGGCAGAACCAGTAACTATTTTTTTGTTGCCCAGGCCAAGAATGGACTTCCAGAAGCGGCATCCACACAGAGAACCAGTTATTCACATATTTGAATCCCACCACTGGAAAAAATCATTAAAACTTTATTTGAAAATCAGTATTTTGCTGCAAAACCCAACCACAAACTTATTAGTATGGACAGTAGAAGAACATGGAATCTGGAAATACTGCGAAAGCTTTTGTACAGGAACAATCTTCTTATAGAGGAGAATTTCTGTAGCTCAGGGTTGAACTGTGGAATACCTGATGCTCTACTGAGCTTGGCTGTTTGCAACTAGGGAAACTGATGGTGAAGCTCAGAGAGCACCACAAATTAGTTTTCTAATTGCAAAGTGAAGAAAACAATGTAAGTTTGAAAAGAAAAAGTTCTGGGTTCCGGTATTGGTCAAACTGTTTGAAAAGGAAATGGAGAAGCCAGTTTCCAAAATTTCCATATCCAGTCTTAGCCAGGCTGATAATTTAGCTGAGAACATCAAAATTCAAGTTTTAGAAACAATCATCAGCATTATCATTTTTTTTGCAGTATGTAATAAAATGTGTGAATAATGAAATTATGCTGAGTTATCAATATGCAATATGTTGCTAAAGATAACGTGAAATAATTAATGTTGTTTTTCATGTGTAGGAGATCACCACATAAGCTAATTATGTATTTGAAATTGTATCGAATCTTCTCAAAACTAATGAGATGAATTGTAAGGAACTGATTGGACTTTTGGAAGAATTGGCTGGACTGATGGCATTCTAACAATGCTGAAATGTATTTATTTATTTATTTATTCATTCATTCATTCATCAAATTTATAAAGCTACCCATCTAGATGGGGAACTCATCAAATTTGCAGACAACACCAAGCTGGCAGGAATAGCCAACACTCCTGAAGACAGGCTTAGGATACAGGAGGATCTGGACAGTCTTGAACACTGGACGCTATCTAACAAAATGAAATTCAATGGTGAAAAAAGTAAAGTTCTACATTTAGGCAAGAAAAACCAAATGTACAGGTACAGTATAGGGGGTACCTTGCTCAATAGTAGTAACTGCGAAAGGGACCTCGGAGTCCTAGTGGACAATCATTTAAATATGAGCCAGCAGTGTGCTGCAGCTGCCAAAAAAGCCAACACAGTGCTAGGCTGCATTAACAGAGGGATAGAATCAAGATCACATGAAGTATTAATACCACTTTACAATGCCTTGCTAAGGCCACACTTGGAATATTGCATCCAGTTTTGGTCACCACGATGTAAAAAAGATGTTGAGACTCTAGAAAGAGTACAGAGAAGAGCAACAAAGATGATTAGGGGACTGGAGGCTAAAACATATAAGAAACGGTTGCTGGAATTGGGTATGTCTAGTTTAATGAAGAGAAGGACGAGT
>NW_015386447.1:1924053-1965328 GCF_001527695.2 Protobothrops mucrosquamatus | reverse complement strand
AAGGCAGGACAAGAAGCAACAGGTGGAAACTAACCAAAGAGAGAAGCAACCTAGAACTAAGGAGAAACTTCCTGACAGTTAGAACAATTAACCAGTGGAACAACCTGCCTCCAGAAGCGGTGAATGCTCCAACACTGGAAGTTTTTAAGAAGAAACTGGACAGCCATTTGTCCGAAATGGTATAGGGTTTCCTGCCTGAGCAGGAGGTTGGATTAGATGACCTCCGAGATCCCTTCCAACTTTATCATTATTATTATTATTATTATAATAGTTAGACAAAGTCAAGGTTGCTAATGCATATTTATTTTGGCTATATATTTTTATTTAGTTTTTAAATTATTTTTATTGTTTTAAAATGTATTTATTCTTTTAATTGTAGTGTGTATATATGTATATGTGTGTGTGTGTGTGCACACGCATGCATGTGTGTGTGTGTATAAGCTGCCCCGTTTGGTAAGGCCTCCTTCTTTTGTATTCTGCTATCCAGTGAACACAGAATCATACATGGATGGATTCATGCATGCATGATGCAACAAGTGTTTTTATTGTTAAAACACTTGTCTCAGAGCTTGACCTTGATTAGAGCTGAGAGGGAGTAACTGGCTCAAGGTCGCCCAGCTGGGTAGATGACTAAGGAAGGACCAGAACCCTTCAACCACAGTTGAAAACCACAGGTGGAATTTGGCGAATTATAGTTTTCCACTGATGTTCTGTCTGTGTTCTACAGATTTTGGGGGATTTAAATCTGAATTAGCTATTCTAGCAAATCATTTTTGGAGAATATTTAATTTAACTATCTCCCCTCAAATCAAGTAAGAGGGTTCTATGTGACCTTATCCTATTTTCATAAAGTTACCTTTGCAAAATTCTTTGTCTGTATCACAAAGCAGTGGATGAAGGGAGTGCTCTCCCTTCTTGTCTTGTTAGATTACTTAGCAGCATTCAATACCACCAAATATGGTTTCTTCCCAACTGTCAATGAGGATTGGGAGTTGGGAGCACTATTCAACTCCTTTCTAAGTGGGCAGTTTCAGCTGACTAATGGAGGAGAAGGCATCTACCCATCAACCATACTAGTGTGGGATGCAGCCAGTTTCTCTCTCCCCCCTGCTCTTCAACATTTACATGTAGCTCTTTGAACAGAACATTGATCTGTTGGAAGTCTTGATCCATTGTCTGGAGGGTGTAAAGATCTATATGGGGAGAAACAAACTGAAATTAAATCCCAGAAAGACTATTTGTCCAGAAAATATCAGGAACTCACTGTGCTTCAGTGATTCCCCTCTGGATATGTTGGCACTCTCCTTGAAGAAGCTGTTCTCCAGTTTGGAGGCTTGTCTAGATTTACAGCTACTGCCTGATAGACAGGTAGAGAATATGGCTAAATAAACTTTTGCCCAGCTTCACTTCATGAACCAGTTGCAACCTTTTCTGGAGAAGGATACCCTGGCCACAGTCATTCATATCCTTGTCTCCTCTACTTGTGCCAGAATGGGACAACTCACTATGGCCAACTCGCAGTGGGACATCTCACCATGGGACAATTCAACAATTCAGTTTAATTATTTAAAATAATTGAAATTGAATAATTGTCATTTACATTACATTTTCTCTCTCCTTTAGCATCCTTCCTTTAATGATTCTATTCCACCATTTTTCGATATTAGTGTAACTCTTGTCCCGCGGCAAGTTGTCCTACAGCGAGTTGGCTGTGGTGAGCTAACTGTGATGAGTTGGCCATGGCGAGTTGTCCTAGACAGTCTCGGGAGACTACTCTGAAACTGCTAGTGGTATAAAATGTACCAGCCTACATGTTTATTGAGTCAAAGTGAGTACTCACACAGAAAGTTGCAGATGTTCTTAGGTACAATCCAAGATGTTAATACTGTTAATACTGATCTACAGAGTCCTAAGTATTTTTGAGCACAGATACCTTTGTATTGTCTATTTCAATGAGTTTGGTAGACTAATAAATGTGGGCATCACACAAACCAGGAGAGGTTTGTGTGTGAGAGAGACATGTATGTTCTTATATAATAGCACCTATCCTTTGGAATAGTATTCCATCAGAGACTTGGATGTAGTCTTCACTACTGATTTTCAGGAAGGCTTTGCAAAAGTAGCTATTCCAATGGAGCTACTATATTTGGAAATTGATATCTAGTCACAGAAATTTATATTTCATTGTCTTGCTGCTGTATGATTTCATTGATTTCATTGATTTACTGAACTGTAGTTTTTTTTATTTCAACTGTGCACTACCATGAGTCCTCAAAAAATATGGCAGTATAAAAATATAGAAAATAAACAAATAAATATTTACTGAAAAAATGCAGAATGATTTTTTTCTTTCTAAATTTACTGCTTTGATTTGTTTTAGTTGTGATATTTCATTCCTTTTGAACTTTCAAATAAATTATTGGAAGAGGCAAGTTTGAAGGAGAAATGAGATGCTTGTGTTCATCAAAAGGAGTCATAGGTTGAAAATGAAAAGTTGGCAAGCTTTACTTTAAAGCAAGGTGCAACTGAAATACCAGCTGCACCCATGGAAACAAAATTCCTGCTGCTTAGATGGACAGCAATGTTCTTTCCACTTGGTTCCTTTTTAAAAACAATAACAAGCAGTTTACTGTTGCTATTGCCACGCAACAGCTGAAGGCGGTTATAAGATTTGTATAGTGCTACAGGGAAATTTTGTAGAGCTGGAGAGAGATTTCAAGCAACTAATTGATGCAATCAATTTTAAGTGAGAAATAACAAGGCATACACTATAAATATTTAATGCAGAGAAAAATGTATTTTAGGGCTTTTTAAAATAGCAAATAAAGGAATTTACTGTTGAAATTATCCTCATAAGAGATCAACGTGAAATTAATCTCTTTTAATTTATGGAATATGATATTGAGAAGGAAGGAGGGAAGGAAGAAAAGAAGGAAAAATGGAAAGGGAAGAAGGAAAGAAGGAAGCAAGGTTACATTGCCTCCTCTCCTATGTCCTGCTAAGTTCTGTTGCTACTTGTTAACTATAAAAACTGAGCAATAAATATCAGAAAAGAGATGGAATAAAGCCCTTGAAGCACAAGCAAATGTTTCTACTTTGCAGGAGTAATTTGAAAGAAAGATGATAAGGAGTCTGGAGGCTAAATCCTATGAAGAACGGCTAAAGGAACTCGGTGTTAGCGATAAAAGGGAATAATTGTAGCTCAGGGTTGAATTGGGTGTATTTAATTTAATGAAAAGAAAGACTAAGGGTAACATTATAGCAGTCCTCCAATACTAGAAGGGCTGCCCAGGGAAGAGGGGGCCAATTTATTCTCCATAGCACCTGAGGGTAGGACAAGAAGTAATGGGTGGAAGCTCATCAGAGGGAGACCCAACCTAGAAATAAAGAGGAATTTCCTGACAGTGAGAACAATTAAGCAGTGGAATAGCTTCCCTGTCAACTGTCCAGTTGGTGGATCCAGAAAAAGAAACTCCTGGGACATTATTTTACCAAGAGTATAAACTTTACTGAATAAACCACATTGGCACAGACCTAGCGAAAAAAGCTCTGGGTTTCCCGTGAAAAAGCTAGCATAGTTAATTTCCACCCACAGTCCATTACATCCACCAATCACTTCTGTTCATTTTGTTATGGGAACCAGCGAGCCAAGCTAGTCCACCTGCTCAATGTGTCCTTAGGTTGGGCACTCTCTCACCCTTGCATTCCATCCCCACTCCTCCCCTTTCTTTGTCAAGCTGCGAGCAAAGCGGAATATAGGTGAGAGTACAAATCAGTCTTGACATTGCCTTCCAGTTGTGTGTGCTTTATTGCCTCAGGTTTGTCTGAGATGGCATGAGAGCTTGGGCAGGGGAGTTGGACTGGAAGACCTCCAAGATCCCTTCCAACCCTATGCTTCTATGAAAGACTATGATAATTTTTTAAAATAGAATCAATATAGCACTGTACCAATTTTATTAGTTTTAATTTTGTTAATGCAAATGTTAATGTATTTCACCGATTCTATTTCACAGGAGAAATAGAAAGTTTTATTAGTACTTTTTTTGGTTTTCCTGGAATTTGGTTCCAGAGGGATGACGTGGGGAAAATCCTTTTATCAAGGCAGTTGGGTTCCCTTGCAGTTTTAAAAATCATCAGCCTTTCAGACTTCCACTGTTTAAGCAGTTTGGGCTATAGGACACTGTTACACAACATTTCATGCAGGTAATCCTCAACTTACAACCACAGTTGAGCCCAACTTTTCCACTGCTTAGCAAGACAGTTGTTAAATGAGCTGCACCCCATTTTAAGACCTTTTTGCCACAGCTGTTAAGCAAATCACTCCAACTGTTAAGCGAATCATGCAGTCATTCAATGAATCTGGCTTCTCCCATGGATTTCCTTGTCGGACGCCTGCTTGGAAGGTTGCAAGTGGTGGTCACAGGAGCCCAAGACAAAGCAACCATCATAAATACATGCCGGTTGCCAATGACCTGAATTTGGATCAAATGACCATCAGGATGCTGCAATGGTCATAGGTGTGAAACCCGGTCATAAGTAACTCACCCTGCCATTGTAACTTCAAACGGTCACTAAACGAAGGTTGGAAGTTGAGACTACCCATACAAGCAGATGGAAGAAAACTGTGATGGAAGAAGAAACTTCATGCTGCTCCTGATAATCTTGTGAGGTAGGCAATGAATATGGGATCTGAACACCCTCTTTGTCACAAGGAAACCTCTCCTTCATCTTCTAGACGGTAGAAGACTGAACTCACCACTCAGAGTGAAGAGGCATTTCTTTTCCCTCCTGGGGTCCCAAGTTTTGGCTTTACTGCCTGGAAAGGAGGTAGAAAGCAGCCCCTTCTCCTCCCCCTCATTAACTGGAGAGTTTGTCCAATAAATTGGAACCCATAGGTAAGCTTGTGCGGATGTGGCAAGAAAAGAAGGCAGCAGAGAAGTGGGAAAGAGAAACCTCCAAGCCCCTCAGCAGCTGGTCTTCAGACAGCAAAAGAAACAGAAAATTCCTGGAGTTGCAAGTCCAGCTGAAAGGTAGAGTTATTGTGGGAAGAATCCAGAGAAAGAAATATTTTGGGGAATATTAAAAAGGCAGAATATATTTCTCCAAAGAAATAATGGAGAAGATGTTAAAAAAGACAGAAACCAGCTCCAGCCCCTCTCCCCCAAGCAGAAACTAGTCAAAAGCCAGCTTTTAGAAATGCAGATGTGATAATCCTTTCAGAAAGGCTGGAGCCAGGAAGCTAGAAACTTATGAGATTAGAAAGACAAAGACCCCTAAAATCTACATACCCCATCCAAACTCTAAGGACAGGAAACATAATAGGATTAACCCACCAATACCAAAAGGGCACACTCAGACTCAGGTCAAAGTACATGACACAGGAAATACAAAGCCTCAAACAGGAACAGGAAACAACCTCAAAAACCCCAGAAGGTATAAAAAACCCACCACTCTCAGCTACATGTGGTCAGCTTTCCCAGAGCCCTCTGTCTGGCTCTGCTCTTCAATAAACCACAGCCTTCTTTCTAAAGCAGTCTCCATTTTGTTTATTTCCAGCTTGGACTGGACCCTGATGGAGATTTTTTCATTTTTCATTTTTCAACAGCAACATCCCTGTAGTCACATGATTGTGAGCTGGGAACTTGGAAATTGGTTCACCACTACAATGTTGCAGCATCCCATGGTCATGTGATTGCCATCTTCTAAAAGGCAAAGTCAATGGAGAAACTAAGAGGAAGTCACAAACAGTGATCACGTAGTGTTGTGCTTAATGATGGTTCTGGATTCACATAACAACAACCAGAAGTGCTGGAACTCTGACTGGTAAAGCAATGTAGTCACAAGCCTTTGCGCTTTATTGCAAGCATCACTTAGCAATGGGAATTTGGGTCCCAATTACCATTGTTATCCAAGGGCTACCCATATAATGCCCAGATAAATTAATTGCCTATACCTCTCTAGTCTGAGAGTGCAAACAAATAAGAAAAGAAATTAAATTACCATTCAAGCACTCACTGCCTTTGAAAAAGCAATCAAGATGGGATTCTTGAATCAACCTGTTAAATGTCAATGATTTTATTTCACTATTTTAAACTTTTGTATTTCTGTACGGATGAATTCCATTGGCATACTGATGATGCCAATCCCAAACTGACAGATGACCTCATCCAACTGTTTCATAGAGATCTTTGACAAGAGGAGGGAGAGCATCTCCCTCCCAAGTGAGGGATCGGGAACAAAATCTTTCCCCTCCCAACAACACCAACTGGAAATGACCATTGAGGAAAAAGAGTGAACCATTGCAACACAGCGCCTCCCACTCTGAACCCAGTCCAGAAAGATACCTCAATCAGTGGTACTGAAAGCCAATGACACATCAAGGAGATAGATGGGCCACCTCCATCCTGGTAATGTGTCTGAAATGAATAAAAAATAAATGAATATTACACATATTTATTTATTCATATTTATTTAATCAATCTATGTAGCCTCCCATTTCACCAATTGCAACTATTGATGTCTAACCTATGATTAAAATCCAACACCTAGCTGTTCACAGATTTTCATATTATCTACTTTAAAGGAAGACCCTAGTGTCAGTGAAGTAAACCCTGGACAGTTCTACTTTTGGATGATGGCCATTATTATTTTTGCTAGATATCAGGCTTTATTTGTTGAAGAGAAAACAGTGTGGGTATCTCCAGCCCCAACTTCCAAATTTCCATAGAAGCATGCCAGAAATGATTTTAAGAACTGGTTTGTCACTGCCTGCTTCCTAGGGCTGATAGAGTGTGACTCTGACTGTGTTTCATGGTCTCCCAGTTTCTAATGTGGTGCCTTAACCACTAGACCAGACTGGCACTCAAAAAAAAAAAAAACATTAGTGACACCACCACATGCAAAATTGTAAATGTTTATTGACTTTAGCTGAAATGTATGTACATTATAAACAGAGTTTACTCCTGATAATCCAAGAAGGGAATGTAAAGTTCAGCAAGACTTATTAGAAGACTAACTTAGAAAGAAACTGGGTAATTATTAACTGTCAGCAAGCTAATATTCACTTGTCTTATTTATTTGTTAAACTGCCCACTGACTGTGGCTATGTCTAATTCTTCAATCATCTCTTATTTAAACACTATGACTCAAATTAAAATAATTAACCATAGTTTCATTGAACTAAAGGGTTAAATTAAGCATGTATTTATAATGTATGAGTAATAACTAACCATTTTGAATGACAAGGATGATGATGATTGTCTCTGGAGCAGCCCAATCAGCACATACCCTTATACTTCATTTAATTTATGAATAGGAGAAACTTTCAAGGCTAGGCAACATAACTGAAGTAGCTTGAAACCCATTATTCATCCTGAATGGCAGCAGCTAAAATAAAATAAAATATATAAGTCAATTAAATAATTATTTTAAATGAAACAGATATTAATGGTTAGGAAATAAAAAAACACATTTTCTCAGTGCCTTTATTCCCCTCACATTAATAGCAGAGCAGGAGCTAAACTCTGGAATTTCATTCTGCATTGGAATCAGTGGGAAACAGAGAGGACATTGTTATTCTGAAGTCAAATTACTTAATTTTAATGGAATTGATGCAAGAACTTTTTCAGAAAACATTGAGACCTATAACGTCCTTACAGGTAGTCCTTGACTTACAACTATTTGTTTAGTGACTGTTCAAATTTACAATGGCACATAATCTGGCATGTATCTATAACAGTTGCCGTGTCCTGAGGTCATGTGATTATCATTTGTAACCTTCCCAGTTGTGTGATTCACTTAATAGCTGCAGTGATTCACTTAACTGTGGCAAAAAGGTCGTAAGATGGGGTGCAATTCACTTAACAACTATCTTGCTTAGCAATGGAGATTTTGGGCTCAGTTGTGGTCATAAATTGAGCACTACCTTTATTTTTGATGTGCTGGTTTCAGAATCATCACCAGTTATAAATCTATACTGGGAAGATTTCCCTGAACCTCCAAGATAGACTTCCCTCTCACTTCAACAGATCTTTCCTCTGCTGATGGAAGACACTCATATCCTATTCTGTCTTAGCCAATAAATCCATGGTTCTCATATTTATTTGAAAGCCAACCAATAGGGTTTCAACAATTAATCTTCTTTAGAAGTCCTCCACAACGAAGATTTTATTTTAGCCTCTGCATTCAAAGATACTCTATCTCAGTGATGGCAAACCTTTTAGAGACTGAGTGCCCAAAAACTGGCCCTGCCCCACTCCACCCCCCCCACCCTGCCCCCATCCTGCCTGCCCAAAGGGTCACTCACTGCCTCCAGGGCCCACCGCAGATCGCCCAGGCAGCCCAGCAGTGCCATGGCGGCCACACCCTCTGCCCGCACCCCGCAGCATCAACTGTGCACGATGGGGCGTGAGGACAGAGTCTTGTCTATGCTGCCTGGTTGCCATGTCCTTGGCTACTCTGCTCTGTGTGGGCCACGCTCGGGGGCGACTCTCCTCCAGGGGGGCTGCTGGTGAGGAGGGGGTCATGGGAGGAGGCAAGGCTGGGGCAACGGCACGTGTGCCCACAGAGAGGGCTTCAAGTGCCGCCTCTGGCATGCATGCCATAGGTTCACCACCACTGCTCCATCTCTTAGTAAAATTCTGTGTTTTTGCCTTGGTGATAAAAAGATCTCAGAAACAATGCTGCTTCTATTAGTGCAATTAAGAATTCCATTTATATTTCATATAGTTATTTAAGTGTTGTAGAAAAGTTTATTTTGTGTGCATTCAGAGAATATTTAACATAGCTGATAATGAACATGCTACTGTTAATACTTGTTAATACTTGAAATACTTGTTGAATTGTTATTATTAGTAGCATCAGCAGTAGTAACAGTAATAATACCGTAATATAGTATATGGATATTTAAATTTAAATTGTTAGTTGATTATGTGATATAAGGTTGAAAGATGGATTTACTTTGTGTAAGTTTTGGCTTATCTGTACATTATACTATTACTATTTTGCTTTGGGTAATAAACTGCAAAACATTTTTAAAGATATAGGCTATCGAGTCCTATGTGCACAGAATTGCATGTGTGTGCATGTATGTGGAGGAGCATATCAATTTAATATTTCATGAACATAAATAGGAATAAGAAGCAAAGCACCCAGCATACAAGATTTCAGATGTGTAAATGATTATGACGTTCAAATAAAGATTTTTTTCAGAAACTATAGTATCTATTGCTAATAATTTAGTAATGAAAGAATGTTTTGAACTAAAATAGTGTTTATGGGTGAACTCCTTTTAGTTGTAAGGTTCAAATGCATTATAGATTGCATTTACTTTATAGCATCTTTGCCTCTCTACAGAAGGAGCGGTGATTTGTGATTTGCTATATTTGTTGCAATGGAAACAAAAGTTTCATTTAACTGACTAGAACAGGTTCAACCATGATATTTTAATGGTATAAACAGTGCAATTGATTTAATTTTGATTATTTCAAAAAGAAAACAAGTGAGATTCACCTCAAGCCAAGCATTTTGATTTATTTCCCAGAGGCATTCAGCCAAAGTTCATTTTCAGGACAACGTACAGCTCAAACTGGCTGCCAACTAAGAGCGGTTTGACAGCTTGGTGTAAAAGTCCTCAGAATGGAGAATGGTCATAATGTGGGAGTCTAGGGTTCTCTGATGAAACTGCAGCTGTGTCATATTTGCATGGTTACCAAGACAGCAGAAATGTTGACAGTAATAGTCCCATTAAGCCCTTGTAAGTAACAAAATGAGGTAGCATTTCTTCAAGACATAGACCGATGGAGATCAACTTCCCTGCAAAATTATTCAAAATTGTTAGCATTGACAATTGAAGCTATTGAAGGTCCATGAAGGAGCAAGAAGTAGGGGGCCATGATGCAAAACTTGCAACTTACAAAGTTGCATCAGAGCTTGGATCATGACACTGGCTAAATGTGATAACCCCTTCCTAGAAACACAAAGGTTAGCTGTGTCTTCTTGGCAAAAGTTCTGGACTCCAGAGAATAGATTTAGCTAACTTCAAGTAAACTCTGGAGAATGGGTCTATTTAACCAAGTACACATAAAGGCTTAGCTGGAAACCAAAGGCAGGAGTAAGAGTTGTTAGAATTGAGACAGAGGCAAAAGCGTATCCAAGTAATGTATACCCATATGTATTTTGACATATTAATAAAGTTCAGATAAAACAAAGATTAACAAATATCAAGATTAATGTTGGCCCCTATGGGGAAAAAACTCAAGCTGGGAGTTGAGATGAACTAAAAATTAGATATAGAGTTACAAATTAGTTGAAATGTATACCATGGTTTAATTTGTTGTAGCCTACCCTGCTGTCCTGAGGTTAACTGTGCTTCATGTAACTATAGAAATAAATATCAGCATCAGTATATAAGGTAAAGAGTAATTTAAAAGTCAAGTGCACTTTTTATTATATATTCATTAAAATATTTATAACCCTATATCAACAGATCTTAGGCAGGATGCAAATAACAAACAGGATAAGACAGCACAACACAAAAATATCAAAGCAGCATAGTCTACACTTCAGTATACAAAATATGCCATAGTGCAATCACTAAATTTTATCAAACATAGATGGTCAGGTTTTTACTAAGGATCTATCTATTGTTGGGAGAGGAGGTTCAATAATGGGTGTGTGAAAGTCAGTGCATTCCTTTTCCAATTAGACATGTCCAAATACTAGAAATCTGCTTTGTTCTATTGTCTACAGTTGACTCTACAGTAATAGAACATTATTTTGTTTTCTTGAATTGTCATAGATCCACTGTTGTAAACACAGGAGGTTTTCAAAAACTGAAAAAAGAATTTAACTGGGGAAATTGATACCCACCCAACCCCGCAAGAGCAGATACAACCATATTACTTTATATTTAGAAGTTTTAGAAAGGAAGCTGAAGAATCTGAGGGCTAAGATAGTATTCTTATCCATCCTTCTAATTGTTAGGAAAGTGTAGAAAAATAAAAATGCTTCAGGTGAGTGGCTGGCTAAGGAAAATGTATTGATGCGAGAAGCTTTGTTTCTAAAAATATGGCCTGTATTGTCTTAATTATGACTGCTGGCCCAAGGTAGACTACAGCTAGAAAGACTAGGAAGCAAATGTGTGGCTGCAGCATGTCAAATTCACTTGTCCTAGTGTCATGTTTTCTATCACCTGTATTCTTCCAGAAAAGAATGTACCATGGAAAGCAATAATTCTGGAATAAGAGGGTTGAAATGATAGATTCTGCCTTTAAAAAACCACTGCCAAAATGAGATCAGTGAGACAATGAAAATCAAGCATAATACTAAAGAGTGCAACTTGATTCTCATAGCCTTATTGACCTCAGTGTAAAAGGACACCTGAGTTGAAATGCACCCTAGGAAGTTCCTATTATTGGTGATTAACTTACAAATCGCTTTACTACTTTCTTTACTATGTATTTTTAGACAGGCTACTAAGATAAGCAATAAAGTTGCTTTTATTATGTTATAAAACAAATGAACACTATGCAAATATTTCCTTTTCTAAACAGGAAAGAGAGAGACAGAGACAGAGACAGAGAGACAGAGAGAGAGAGACGGTACTTTACAACACTTTCCTACTAAAATCAACTTCATTAGTTATCCTACATAATTTTTACATATTAAAATTTAATGATGCTTGTTGAAGAAATATATAACTTTACAATAACTTTGTATTTGCTGTTTACATTTTTAAGAAGGCTTTTTTTTGCATTTGTTCTGGAATTTAAGAAAGTTTTTTTTAATAGACAAACATTGTTGGAGCTTGGTTTTATTTTGCTTTTAAGGGCAATTTTAACTAAATGGGTATGGAAAGGGTTAGATTGCTCGGGCAAAAAGGTGCTTTCCCTTATGATACATTTTATTGTCAGTGTTGGTAAATAAAACATTTGAGTATGCCAGTGTTTTTCAATCTCAGCAACTTTAAGAGGTGTGGATTTAAACTCTCAGAATTTAGTGCAGAAAAGAAAAAATAGAAAAGAAATAAAAATAAGAACAATAAAATAAAGAATAGAAAATCTTTCCAATTTTCTTTTTAGAAACTTCAAAAGGAGATGAATTTAAACCAGATATAAATTGGTCAGTAGTCCTGACCTTTTAATTTTTTCCTGCTGCCTTGCTAGTGAAATATATAATCCTGAAGATTTCTTTTTCTGACAAGTTCTTTGACATGAATGTGGCTTTCATATTGACCTTTGTATCAACTTTTGCAACTCACATGTCTGTTGAAGAACTTCTTTCGATGTACATCACACACTAATGTGGCAAATAAGGGCCAAGGATCATCATTACTAATCCCATTGGGGCTGGTGAGAGATGGAATCTGATAATTTTAATTCTATCAGAGTATCTCATGTAAGAAAGTCTTGATAAAAGGTGATAGAATATCTTTCTCCCTTCTTTTAGCTTTGATTATGCCAAAGAAAGTATATTGCTTCTATGAGATTGTGCTTCCAAATACATAAATTTGGATTGTGAAATTAGATTAGTTTTCTGTAAAGTTATTATAATAGTTTATTTAATCGTTGCCTGTCTTTAATCAGGAAATATTGCTTTCTATTTATCAGTTCTAACTGAGGCTGTATCAACAAATGCTTGGAGCACACGCAATGGATTGTTCATTATTTCTAAATGCATCAGTGATGTTTCTGTGGAAAGAAAAATCTTTATCAGGTCCAGTCCAAGCTGGGTATAAACAAAATGGAGACTGCTTTAGAAAGAAGGTTGTAGTTTATTGAAGAGCAAAACCAGATAGAAGCATGGCTCTGGGAAAGCTGACCACATGTAGTAGGGAGTGGTGGGTTTTTATATCTTCTTGAGCTTTTGTCTGGAGGGAGGAAGGAAGGAAGGAAGGAAGGAAGGAAGGAAGGAAGGAAGGAAGGAAGGAAGGAAGGAAGGAAGGAAGGAAGGAAGGAAGGAAGGCTATTGTTAATACATCTAACATAACTGCAAAACTGAAACTTCCAAAATTTCTATAACTTTCACATGAAAGTAATTTTGGGACCCCCAGATATATAATATAGTGTAATATATAATTCCATTATTATTTAATGTAGAAATATGTCAGGAAAATATCACAATAATTATCACAATAATTTAATACCATTAGTAAGTTGCCTTAAAGTTTTTTAAAACTTTTTTTTTAAAAAAAAAACAACCCTTAAGGCAATTTACTAATGGTATTAAAGATTTTTTAAATCCTTACACTTAAATGGTTATTAAAGATGCACAAGTAATTTTGTTTAGATTTTTATACATTCAGTACTTACTCTTCTAAAAATGTTGTTTATTTTCATTTATTATAACCCATTAACAAGGCATAAACTTTACTGATAAAGTTATTATATATAATATAATAATATACCATCCAGGCACTGGCACATTTGGGCTGGATCCTAGAGCTCACAAAGTACAAACAATTGAGATTGGATGACACTTGAACAAGCAAAAAGTGAGGTAAATTATAACAACCAGTGCCAAGAGATATGAACGGATCAAAGTGATAGAATGGAAAATCAAATAGGTTATATTCTTTAGGAATGATAGAACACAGATTGCATATAATCTCAAATTATGTATCAGATCACATCAGTGTACTGAGACTATCATTAATATACTTTGAGGTATAAGTTAACCCAGGAAAATAATTAAAGCAAAGGATCTCTACCCTGATTTTCCAAAATGAGCTGCTCTAGCATTCTCTTCCTTTCTTCCTTTTCTTCTTTCCTTTCCTGCATTCCTTATTCACATTTCCTGCATTCCTTATTCACATTTAATAAGATTGTGATGAATCAGTTATCTTAATACCAAAACCAAAACAAATATGTGGATTAATTTGCTTACAAGTAGGTCCAAATAAATAGCATTTTCACAGTCACAGAATATTGGAATGCTGTGAATATAACATACCATGACTTCAGCCAAACATTCAATTTTGTATATGGTGATATGATTAGCAGGCTGATTAATTATGGACTAAATGATATTGTTACAAGGTGAATCCACAGTATGTGAAGAATTATATTTAAAGAGTGCTTGTCAATGGCTTTCTGTCAAACTGAAGGAGAGTCATATCAAAGGAAACATGTGGAACCCATTCTGGGACCTGCGTCTTCAATATTTTTATTAAAAACTTGAAATCATAAGGGAATGCTTATTAAATGACAGATAATACAAAATTAAGTGGAATAATAATGTCCTAGAAGATGAAAATAACATTCAGATTAATCTTGATAGGTTACAAAATAGGACGGAGAATAACAACATGAATTTTAATGCAGATTAATATTAAGTTCCATACCTAGTGGAGAAAATGTACAAGTATGATATGACAAATGCAATTTTAAGTTGCACTGGTTATAGTCCGACTTTCAAATCATGGCAAGTAATCATTTCTTCTCCTTTCAGATATTTCATCTGATTACAGTGTGTCCAGCTATGGCCACCACATTTCAAAAGGGAGATAAAGAAGAGATTTCTGATGGGCAACAAAGCTAATCAGGAAAATGGAAACAAAGCACAAGGAGAGGTGGAGGGTTGCCATATATTAAAAAAAATGTCATCTATTCTGTATCAACAATCATTCTGAGTACTTGGCAGAAGAAAAAGTTGGAGTATAAATCAAATAAGGATACAGAGTTTGTATTCAAGCAGAAGTTGGCAGGCCATAGCCATAGGGTCACAAATAGCTCCAAACATTTTCTTGTGGCTGTTGGAACTTTTGGAGATCATGCATACTCTATCACATTTAGACAGGAATTAAACCATAGCTGTTGTATCTATTTACTACTAAAACTCTTGTCCTAATCTTTAACTGGCCCAAATGGTGCATCATAGGACAACAATTTTTGAAACAAGGTACCTCAAATAGGCTAACTTACAGAATGTGTCCAAAATCCACAAGCCACAACTCCTGAGAGAATCAAATTTGGGGAAGTTGTGGCTGCCTTAGTGCTACTGGCTGCTGTGCACCGCTGGGCTGCTGCTGTGATCTTCATTTTCAATTTCTGTGACAGTTTCCCAGCCAGTTTCACAATCCCCCTCTCTCCCACTGAGCAGCAGTTCCTGGAAAGGGAAGGAGGAAGGGAAGAAGGAATAGGGAGGAAGGAACCCCTTGTCATACTTTCCAATCCATGCCACCCCCATCATGTGCTCCTGAACCAGTGCCAGCCCACCTGCCTCTTCCCCACCCACACTAATCCCTCCTGCATGCTTTCCCTGACCCATGCACCACCCCTGACCACCCTACCTGTGTGCCTTTCCTGAACCGTACAGCCCATTGCATGCCACCATTTACCCTTCCTAACCCTCACCAACCCCCCACATCTCTTCACTGATGTGCATAGAACCTCCTGCATGCCCTCATACAACCTCCCCAACCCGCACCTCTCTTGAGCACCTTCCCAATCCATGTAGCACTTCTTAAGCATCATCATCCACCTTTCCTGACTCATCTTGTCTCCCCCCCCCAATATGCTGTTCCTAATCTGTATGGCACTTCTTGCACACTCTCAAGCAACTGCAGGCACCCTTCCCAACTTACACCACCTGGTGCGCTATCCCTGACTGGCACAGCATTTTTCACACACTTGTGATACCTATGCATTATTTTTACTGCCCTACCCCCAACATGCCCTATAATTTGACTTGCCTGGCATCCCTTACACACGCCCATGACCCCCCTACAACTTTCCCAATACACACAGCACCTCTTGCACACCATTTAAACTTAATTGCTTCCAGCTTTACAATTCTGTGGTACTACTCACAAAGAGGTTTACATTTCACAGGGCAGTGAACTGCTACAATTAGAATTTTGCTCTTGCTATTTGCCTCTTCATTCACTCCATCAGCAGCCATTGTGACTTAGTGCAGGGAGACCATGACATCACTTTCCTTATTTAATCTGGAGCCATTGGAGTCTCCCACCTAGAACAGCCTCCTACAGTAGCTATTCCACTGCACTGCACTGCACTATCCAATTGTCCTGAAAAAAATGATGCAGTTGAACCAGGAATTTAGGCAGAAGAACCTCAAACTAGTAGTCCTCTCAGCAACCAAAGACTAGCTCTCAGGCCAATATCTTTTCTAGTGCAGTTTAGTAGCCAGAGACAGACCAGATGCAGCCAGGCCCATCCAATTTAGTAGCCAGGTCTAACTTAATGAAGGACTATGACATAGCAAATATGATACATGATAAATTCTAACAAATCTTCCTTGTCTAGCTAGTTTTACTTTCGATCAAACATATACAAGATCACATAAATTTAGGCTAAGAACCCATTATAATAGTCTTTAGATAGGAAAACAATTGTTCTAAATTGCTACACTATGTATATATGTTAGAGACCACCTTTAATAAGTGAAGCATATTTGTTTTTTTAATTAATTTAATTCTGCACAGAATTTTCACCATATCAGTATTAAATAATTCTTTCAGGACATCTCTCTTTCTCCCCTCCCCCCTGCAACCCCCATGTCAGAGCACTATAGATTAATCTTAAACATGAACATTTTCCCCATACAATAAAATCTCTCTCTCTCTCTCTCTCTCTCTCTCTCTCTCTCTCTCTCTCTCTCTCTCTCTCTCTCTCTCTCTCTCTCTCTCTCTCTCTCTCTCTCTGTGTGTGTGTGTGTGTGTGTCTGCATGAACCTACACACACATCCCTTTTGGGGAATCTTAACTTTATTCTTTTTTTTTTTTTACAGACTTGCTGATCTCCTTCTTCCTAAGCAGCCTGCTGAATACCAATCGAGTTTCTGCACACATTTCAAGGGTCGCTGGCAGCTTGCCTTGGATTCTGTCAGTGGCTAAAATATTCTCATCAAGGGAAGAAAAACCTGCCAGAAGCAGACAGGTATTTAACGTGGTGTCAGCATTGCGGAAAAGTCAACATTTGCACAGTAGTTTACTGCCAGCTGTAAGAACTGCAGTGAAAATAGGATTGAATAAGGTGTTGAAAAAGCATAAATTAAAATGATTGGGGTGGCAAATTGGATGCCTGAAGTAAATCAACTTTCCTCCTAAATTGTTGGAAGAAAGGCACAGATTTCGGTGATAAAAGACTGACAGTAGAAAAGTGGTTATTTTGAAAAACCCTAAGCAGAGTTTAAGTTTTCACATTCAAACAGGGACACTAAATCTTGCTGTGAGAACAGCTAGGAAGAGTAATTTGTTCTAATGGAATGTTTTGTGCCTGAGGGTCTCAGGGTACCTTATAATAAATCAATTGATCAATTAATTTTTTCCTTTTGTCTATGTTTTTAGACTGTTTAGTAACTGGAGTTTTCTGGACAATGTGCAGGTAAATTAAAAATATCACAATACACAATTACAATAATATAGCACAAAATAAAATTAGCAGCAAATGGTAAAAATAGTGCATCGTGTCAACCAATGTAAAACCAGCATCAAAATAAAAGCTCTTACAATTGTCCTGACACAATTCAGTGTTATTATATTCAAAGAATAAAGATGAAAACTGAGGCACAAATGTTTTGCAAACACCTGTTGAAAGCAAAATCAGGTCCAGTTCCAAGCCGGGAGTAAGACGCTGGAAATAAAACAGAGGTTGCTTAGGAAAGAAGATTCTTGTTTATTAATGAGCAGAACCAGCAACATCATGCAGTTCTGCTGAAAAAATGGAGTTGAGAGTGGGTGGATTTTTATACCTTCTTTGGGGCTTTGTGTTCGAGATGCCTGTTGTGAAATGTACTTTGACCTGTGCTTGAGTGTGCCCTTTTGGTATTCTAATTATTGTTGCCTGACTCCCATTGTGGCTGGGAAGTCATGTCCTATCCTTGGAGCTTGGTCGGGGAATGTAAATTCTTAATCCCATCAATTGTGAGGGCTGAAGGCACTTTGTTTATGAATAGATTGGCCAAGTCTTCCTAAATAGGTCAGAAAATCTTCAGTCCTAAAGTCCAACCTCTTCAGGTTTCTTAGTTTGAAGCTGTTTTCTGGAGTACTTTCTGCCTTTTTTTCCACTGGGGGGTATATAATATTCTGCCTCTTTTTAACATTCCCCAAAATATTTCATTCTTGGGGGGGGGGTGCTGACTTTCTATACATCTTTTTAAACAAAGAATTGCAGAGTTTTCTATAACAGGTAATGAACAATCATGTTCCTTTGACCACCGTCAGTTTTCAATGTTGTGTTGAATTCTTTGGAACATGTGGTAGAAATAGGCACACATATGAGCAATTGAGTTCAACTTACCTTTCATTACCAAACTTTCTGATTATAAAGAAGAATCTATCCCTATTGCAGATATACTTCAGAGATCATGGCTCCATACCACTGTCTGACTCAGCCTTCTGAATCCTGACTTGAAGCGAACAAGACAATAATCATCTGTGTTTTTACATGAAAAAAGAGCTGTGGACAATGGGATTTTCTTCTGTTCTGGCTCCAAATCATAAGGTAGTATTCATCTTCATTTCTCTTTAGGATACCCAAGAACTACATAGGCAAGTTCTGACTTGTACCTGGAGGAAAAACAAAAATAATTCAAACTGAGACACTTGCAAACACAAAGAGAAGATTGAAGACATTATATTTCATGACCACTGTGTCAATACATTCTTGATGCTGTTTGTAACCTTTTTGCATATGCTAATGTATTCTTTCTTTATAACATTTTTATCCAACTTTTTCATTGGTTCTTTAAGAGTCCCAAACAGTGAGTATTGTTATTAATCTGAAAGAACACAACGTATGATTCTGCAAGTTGTAGTTTGTGTTGCAGCTTAGAGTAGTTTAAAGTCTGGATGGGGGAGGGAGTAAATTTGCCTTCACCTGGCCATGATCCAAACTATTTCCCAATCCATAACTTATTTGCAAACCAAGACTGATCATTCATCCATTTTTATATTCATGTGAACATTTAACCCTTTACCTGGTGAAGTGAAAAGTTCAAATATGTGATTTTGAATTTGCAGTGAATCTTCAGTGTGCTCTAAGATTGATTTGTCAGTAAACCAGAGGAAGGTTTCTGCCACTTTGTTTGAAAAGAGCTGGCAAACGCCTGCTGTGACAAAACTGGCATAGTACAAATGTTTGGGCAAGACATCTATTAGGCAAAGAAGGGGGAAATGGATTGGTCTAGAAGCCAAGCCACCCACCTCATCTGACCTGGAAGAGTGAATGACATTAGCAGCTCTACCCTCTTACTGTGTCTGCGTAACAGCCACAGAAGATGCACACTGGATGAACTGTGGGAGCTTTGTGGTGATTCTGCCATGTTTGTCTGTGTACTCTGCTTATCCCCCTTTGGGGGAAGGATGAGGAGTGGATAGAACATACATTGCCACAGTAGCAAAGAGGAGAGGGGAGGAATGTATAAGAGCTGTGGTGGCGTAGTGGTTAGACTGCAGTATTGCAGGCTGACTCTGCTCACTACCAGGAGTTCGATCTTGATTGGCTCAAGGTTGACTCAGCCTTCCATCCTTCCAAAGTCAGTAAAAGGAGGACCCAGATTGTTGGAGGCAATATGCCGACTCTGTAAATCGCTTAGAGAGGGCTGTAAAGCATTATGAATGCTATTGCTATTCCTATGTAAGGAGTGAATAGGCCTTGCTAGTAGTCCCACCAATGAAGTAACTAAGTTGACTGGGCAAATTAGACTTAAAGAAAGGAAATTGTCCTTTCCAACAACAAATAAAGATTCATGGAGCAATGAAAATTGCTCATTCAGTGTGTTTGAGAATTTTTAAAAATTCACTTATGTATTTTCTTGGTAGTAATGTTTTTAAATGATGTAGTGTTTTTGGAATCCTGCAGTTTAATAAAATGAAATTAAAGAATCATTATAAAGATTGTATTTAGAATTTTTCACCACAAACTTACTCTTGCTTCTAGTTAAGACTTCAGTATCTACCTTTCTACTTTGTTCATTCATTCATTCGTTCATTTGTTTATTTGTATTTTTCCAGTGTTAGAAAATAGTTCCACATAAATGTGGTAATTTCTATTTTGTATCATTTTTAGATTTTTTTATTCTATTTAGTGTTTAGACGGTATTATGTTATCCAGGTCACTAATAGTAAGTGAGCGTTTACGGTAGGTCTTGTCGGCGTAAGTTATATTTAATGGGATAATAATACATTATATATTACGAATGGTAACAATATATTAACATGTTAATATATAATTTTAGAATTCATTTGGCAGCTTTAAAATAGCATACGGTGCTCTTTTAACAGTTTGTTTTGCCTTAATAATAACCTATGTATTAATGTCCTGGAAAGGGATGGCAGGATATCATATTTTAATAATGAAATACTTCTAAATTCTTGCTTTCCAAATCTGATTATTCAAAATGTGTATATAGAACCATCCCATCTGAGGCAGCAGCTTGAACTCTGGCAATGATAAAGAAAGAAATGTGAGCCAAAGGGAACATTCAAATTAATCCTTATAAAAAATATGGGAATACAATCTCAGAAATGTAATGAGGTGAAGAACTATATAAATCATGCCTGGAATATTTCCATATTAAAAATGTTCCAATAAGGGCCCCCCTGATTTTAATATACTTTCCATTTAAGGAACTGAATTCTGAGTTTGGATAACTGGATCAGTCCTCCATTTATTGGCCTGCTTTAGAGACGAAGGAGGGCTGGATTAACGTTTAGATGTAAAAACACGCAGGGAACTTTGTGCTTCCTGGACTAGTCATGTTAACACTGCAAGGCAGTAAAATAAAAAAAGAATGATGAATAACTTCTACATGCTCTCTCTAGACTGGACAAATGGGTTTTAAAATGTCATATGCCAGGAGTCCCCAATCTGTAGCTCACGGCCCACTACCGGGGCCATAGCCTGTGCGCAACCGGGCCATGTGAGCAGCGGGCCAGCGCATGCACGTGCACAGCCTGACTCACATAAGTGGCGGGTACTGCGTTCGTAGCCCCACTTGTGTGAGTGGTGGGAGCCAGCACCCAGCACTCACACAAATGAAGCTGTGCTCATGCACATGCCTACCTCTTGCATAAAATCATCCCCTCTTCCCCGGTCCCCTGCACTGGGCTGCCAACCCGGGAAGGTTGGGGAACGCTGTCATATGCAGTTCAATGTAAATCTGACTAAAATGATGAGTTTGGAATAAGGAATCACTTTTACATTAATGTGATTTGAATTAGTAATGACTGACCAGAAAAGGGTCAGAGTCCCAGTGGATGTCTTTATGAAAATGTCAACCCAATGTATAAGTTATGTCAAAAGAGGGGGGAGGGGAGAGAGAGCGTGTACATGTGCGCACACAAATGCTGCATTTTCAAGCATTAGGCAGAGAATTGAAAATAGAACTGCCAATATGATAATGCCCTTAAATAGATCTACTGCATTGTGAGATTATCCAAGTGTAGATTTTTAGATACCACACCTTAAAAAGAACTACAAACTGTGCAAAAATGGCAATCAAAATAATTAGATAATTATAAAAATAATTAGGATCAGTTCACCTAAATAAGAAATTAATACAGCAGTCAAATCTTTTTAGCTTAGAAGGAAGAAAGATAATACTAGAAGATTAAGTCCATTAGAAGGAAATACTTGTTTGCATTGTGCATTGTTAAAAGTTCAATTTATTGCCAGCATTGTAATGACAACAAATCTGGATGGTTTTAAAAGATGACTGATCCATTTCAGGAGTGAAATAATTTTATGAATGATTGGACTACCATTGTCTGGTTGCTGGGAAATGACAATAGAAAGGGGATTGCCATCCTCCAGTCCAAACATAAAAGCATTTTAAATACATACAGTTGGCCACAGTAGGACACAAAATGCTGGACTAGTTGGACATAAGGTCTCATCCTACAGAGCTGTTAGGTTCCTGAACTGTTAGTACATATTAATGAACATCATGGCATTACTACAGATAAATCTTCTACATCCAATTGGAATGATAATTAAAAGATCATTCTGTTTTCTAGCACCTCTTTCTTGTTTTCTCCTGGTATAACATAGTGTCATAGAATCATAGATTGGAAAGAACATTTAGCCACTAAGTTCAATTTCCTGCTCAGTACAGGAATCCAAATTAAGGATTAAGTGTCTGGTGCTAGTTAATCAGTTTCATGCAGAACAAATATTTATTTCATTATTATAAAGAGATGACTATATAGCTGTAAAGCAAACATTTAGGCAATTAAAGAAGCATGAGGAATTTGATTTCACCTGTGCTGTATATTATAAGGTACGAACTTGAATATTATCATCACATATTTTAAATATTCAGAATATTTTTTTCTTAATTTTTATAGTTTGCAAATACTGATTTTGAGAAACGTTTCAGAAGAATCTAAAAAACCAAAAACCTAAAATCAGGCCAGTGCACTCCCCACCCCTCTTCTGACGTTACATATCAAGCAAGCCCACAAGCAGCCCACTGGGTTGAGAGTCTCTTACACAGTAACTTCCCAGCCAATAATATTTAAGATGGATTCTCTTATTCAAGCAATAGAAAAAAGCGATGTAAATTAAAAGCAACCAGCAGCATTTTTATTCATTTGAACTGTATTGTGTGATGTTCAGTAAGTTTTCATCAGTTTTCATTTTGGGACTTAATTGTTCTATTCTATTATTTGAATAACTGTTTTCCATTTTTGTGATATCCTTATTTCAGGCAGAAAAAAGTGCCCCATTTGAACAAAGTACTGCAGTGCTGTATATGTTGATACTATCAGTTACAAGATACAGCCCTATAGTCAGGCAGACAGGCAATTATCATCAGGCCTTGAATAATTAATGATAGCAGTGGCATGTTCTTCCTTTCATTTTTCCTCTATAACATCCCTTGACATGGAAGCAAAAGTCTCATTGTGACACAAGTGAAATGATCAAATGAGCAGAGGTACAGCTGTAAAATCCCAGATCATGATATCTTTCACAAGCAGAAATTGTAAAGAAATAATGACTCACTTTCAAATTATAAATTAATATTTAATATTGCAATTCATTGCAGTAATATGGTTTAAAGTTTATTTGATATCTGACATAGGAGAGAATAAGTAGGTGGTGGAATATTTAAAGGAGAATTCAAAGACCAAAGTATTTATCCTGATCACATTTCCTTGTAAACATCTTGCCTCTTGTGAACTCAACAGTGAAGAAGTAGAAACTTTATTATGGTCAATGACTAGTCCGTAAAACATCTTGCACACATAAATCTGATATTGATTAACCAATTAGATAAACAGATCAATTCAACTGCCGCACATCTTACTTATTACATGACAAAATGTAGCCACACTTAAGGAATTGAAATTATTGAATCTGAAAGTTAAAAAATTAAATAAAACTGATCAGAGTGATTAGGATATTTAATTAGGGGTGGGTTAGCAGTTCACGGTAAGTGTCAGCATAAAATGGCAGTATAATAAAACATATTAGTTGGTTTTAATGATTTCTCCACCACCCAGGCAAAGTCTGGATCTAAACGGGATGCCTTTTAACTCACTTGCTGGTTTAAGCAAACAATTGTCTTGTGGTTCAACCTCTGCCCATTCCATGCAATATAATATTACTAAGAATCTTAGTCCCACTAAATTGCCTGTAGATATCTATTTTTATCTGGGAGACCATCTCAAACAAAGATATGAGGAATCAGAACAACCTATGTGTCTCCTGTATTTGTCTATAGTAGCATACACAAGAAATGTCCTGCCTTCAGCACCTTTATTCCATGCCAGGAAGGTCAGCCTTTTGCTGATCAAAGCCTCACAAAGTCTTAATCTAGAACAGCAGCTCCCAACCTTTTCTATATCCCACACTCCTAGAACGCTTCTGATATATTCTCGTACCCCTTACAAAAGTTTGAAATAACGACAACAAATTATGCATATACACTATAATTTTGAAAACCCGTTTTCGTACCCCCTGGAATATCATCTTGCACCCCCTGGTTGGGAACCCCTGATCTAGAAGAATAATTTTCCCCTAGATCATTGAAGTAATGGAAAAACTCCAACACATCTAGTTGTGGCAGAATTAGGAACACAGGTGGCAGAATCTCTTGACCTGTTTAAATTTGCTCTTTGTGCAGCTCTAAATTAGCACTCTTCCAAAAGAGTCATAAATGTGTGTGTCTGTGTGTGTGAGTGTGTGTGAGTGTGTGTGTGTGTGTCTCGTATTACGTCAAAAGATCAGAAAACGCATATGTATAAGGATCCCATACTGGACCTTGTTTGATGAGAACTCTGGAAAGCCCCAATTGAATGAGCAGATGCCTCTGTATAGAAGCTGGATGTCGGATCCGACCTGTAGAAGAGGTCAAGGCTGCATGGAGAGGAGCAGCCTGTAACTGGAGGGGAAGGGGTGACTCACAGTAGCCTGAAGCAGCCAAAAGGAGCTGCAGAGAACCTAGTACTCCACTGTGCCAGCAATTAAATGATTAGTAAAACACATCCATAGCATACACAAAAAATGTGTTAGGGAAAGAGTGAAAACAGTTCTGGAACAACTAAAGATGACTTTAAATGCCTGAGGTATGAACTAGAGACAAAGGCCATGTCAGGAGGATGTAACAAAACAAAACAAAACAGTAGCAACTGGGCATCTTTATAACCTGGTTAAAAGTAACTGAGAAAAGCTCTTGAACTTTTTCCTGCTTTCCTTAATGTTCATATAAGCCTAGCATACATTTGACTGGATCCATATGGAATTCCTAGATTCTAGTTTTAGGATCCTGTACCCATGTACTGATAGATTTTATTCAAGATTGTATGGGGAATAAGTAAATAAGTGATAACTGAATTTTAGTACTGACACTTCTGTAGAAGGGTACTTATTATGTTCTAGATTGTGTTTTAAATTTACCAGAAGGAAGCTTTGTTTTCTTTGTGTTAGCTTTTCACCTAGCACTAGTTGACTAATCATCAGTGAGGTCCCTAAATCTCCCAAAGTGGTTTTTCAATATATTTTAAACAAACTGATATAGAAGGGGAGGTGAGTATGATAATTTAATTAAATAGTCTACTTAAAGCACTCAAAATAATTTAAAAAAGCATAGAAACAACTGGAAGCACAACTTTCACACATACTAGCAATAATTAAGACATGCTTAGATTAACAAAATAGTGTTTTGTTTATTAGTCAGGTTATCTGTCAGCTAGATTGTAAAGACTATAGGAAATCAGGTTCAAACTACTGGAGACAGAAGTGTTCTAAATTCTGATTATAGATGTTCTTGGACAGAGAGAAGGAAATTTCAATTTTGCTGATCCTAAACGAAACCCCTCCCCATCATTTCTCTCAAGGTTTTGGCAATTCTTGAGGTGACTCTTCCTAGGATTTAGCTTCCCTCCTCATTTTCCTTTGAAAGTGAAAAGGACATGTACACAAATCATCAGAGAACCAGTCCAGATTCTCCCAATGTTAAGCAGCAATTGTTCTCCCTTCAGCCTAATTACATGTTCAAGAGTATAAGTGTGATATGCATGATAAGGTTTTTCCAGGCTTGGTTAATAAAGCCACATAACTATTGTGGGGTGTCTCTGCCAGTGTTGACCTGGGACCAACAATGCTGCCATCTACTATACAGTATGTCCAAATCCAAGTTAATTCAGTGTAAAATAGGTTTCCCAACCACTGCCTCAAGATTTCAGTCCCAACATGCATTAGGAGCAGGGTTAAGATTTGATTTTGTAGTTTTATCATTTAATCTTCATTTCCCCCCCCCCTCATTTTCATTTTGGCTCTTTTGCCTTCTATTAAAGTTGTCGGGAATTTGTTTGAAGCTACAAATGCTTTTAATATAGCAGCACAAAGAATACTCTAGCAGAAATAAGATGTTCAAAATTCTGTGCATGCTTCAATTGGGTTAAAACGCCATTTGAGATTAAGCATTATCTGCAGAGTTCATCATTCCTCCACAGGTGGTCTCTGCAAAGCTGTTCTCCATGGTAATGCATACAAACAAGCTGAAAGATAGTCTGAAAGGAATGAGAATGTCACTGTGAATCTGCCTTCCCTCTCAGAGCTATACAGTTTGGTGAATTTTACCTTAATGTAAATGTGAAAACATCTAGTAAGTGAATTGACTCTTTCCATTAAACACATACACTAACTTTACACTGCAGGCCCAGATGGATCCATCCTACTAGCCAACAGACACATTATCATTAAAGTAATCATGCATAAAAGTGTACCCTGGCAAAAATAAATTATAGTTACCTCCCCTCTCTTTGAAAGAAGGAGGCACAAAGCAACTGCATGAATCAGCACTCATATGGCTGGGTGTCAGAGCAGGGCAGAGGGCAAGTCTTTACACAGCAAAATAACACTATATGTTTACTTGATTGCCCTGCTTGACAATTGTCTCCCTATTTTTTTCTATTTCAGATTATTGACTCTTGGGTTAAAATTTTATTTGCTAATTGGATTCATCTCATTGGTCATACCTTAACAGGTAATACAAACAAATGAGAGATAGATCTTCTTGATATGCCCAACAACAGAACTGCTAACTTGACCACCTTATTTTCCACTGATGATGGGAGAAGAGGAGGACAAACAGTTCTAGTGATTTATTATGTCCAGGACTTTCCATAATACAGTTCCTATTATAATTAATGACATTTGTGCTATTTTATGCAAAATCAGCTTTTCATATCTTCATTCTTGTGTAGAGGGAAATATAAATTCTTTTGGGTGTGTTAATATTAAATTTACTTAAATGTCAAAAAGAAGCAATCTTTCTGTTGGTGTCAAGCGACTGAGGGAAAAGAAAAGAGGAATCATGTAATGTTCTGATTCCAGTGGAATGCCTAGATGTATTTGGCAGAGGGGAGATACCTGGACAAAGGACTACTTCATCCTCATGAAAAATAAATAAGGGAGCATCTTTACACAAGACTTAAAATTCTACTATTCAGTTAGTCAATGTCAGAGTTGCCAGCAATTCTGTTTTTCTTGGCAGCCCAAGGGGGCTGTAACCATGATATCAAATGATACTAATCCTAACATTTAGAGCAGGGGTCTTCAAATTTGGCCCTTTTATGACTTGTGGACTTCAACTCCTAGAATTCCTCAGCCAGGCATAAAAGGGCCAAGTTTGAAGACCCCTGATTTAGAGGGAAAGATTCCAAGATGGATCCTAGGTGAGGATATTTTATCATTGGGAACAAAGAAAAGGAGATTCCAGATAGAAAAGGAGGAAATGACTGCAAGGTATGCTTGTATAAAAGGAAACAGGAAGTCATGCTGATTTATAAATGAGAGAAAGACCAAAGTATAATGAATGTGATATTGCAGAGGATCAAACTGTATTTCTTTTGTGAAAAAGCCATCAGAATATTTCTATGCAAAGGCATCAGATCCTTTTAAGCTGTAAAGTATAGAAAATCAAGATCTCACTGGTCCACCAGTCTTTGTTAGTTAAAGTAGTCAGGAAGACTTGGGAGACAAAGATGATTTTGGTGAGAGAAACACAACATTGGAATGAATCAACGTTTTTGAGGCCAACTATGAATCCCTAAAGGCTTGAACAGGAATTGGTGGGGAAATAGTTTAGTAAAGGTCAGTTTCAAGAGAACAGGAGTGTGTTATCTGAAGACTGGGAATTTATCCTGTCCCTACTGCAGAAACTTAATAGTGGCTTCCTATGTAAAAAGATTGATCCTGACATAAATCAGTGCAGTTTGATAAGAGCCAGAGCTGAGGGTGCACTTGAGCTGGTGAACAAGGACACTGTCATTTCCAGACCTATAAATTGCCAGGATAAATGTGGAACATAAGAGCACATTAGTGCCATTTTGGCAAATCAAGACATACATAGTGGTCAAATCTGGTTCCCACTGGTTTGTCTATTTATCAGACAAAATATAATGTTGTTAAAGACAGTTCAGCTTTGCAGATAATGATAAAAAAAATCTCAGATGGTAACCACAAATGTCAATTCATTGATATGCCAGTGCATCTCTTATATGGATCAAGTGCTTCAGATATAAAATAGGTAGGATATCTATCTAGTCAAAGATGCATTGGTGGTGAAGATCTATATCAGGGAGGGATGCATGATACATCTTCAATGGGATCACTTATAATCTGTGACCAGAACAGTAGTTCTTTTATGTAAGGCGGGCCCAAGAAATGAAGCCATTGGTGAAGCAGTACAAGGGTGTTACATCTATGAGGAGCTATTCCAAGACTGGCAGAATGAAAGACAGAAGTCACAATAGCCATATGGTTCAATAATTGGATGACGATCTCACTCTTTCTAAAGATGAAAAAGGAAGATGATGGTACAAATCCTGCTTATTTTTGCTATTTGACAAGAAAACTTAATACTGAAAGGCAAAAACAAAAAACCTGCCATCCAGACAAAGAAAGAAAATGATAACTGTCCAACAGGTGTCATGTGTTTAGAAGAAAAGAACATGCTGAGGCCAAATGGCAAAACTTAAAAGTGATAAATGGAACCCTCTACTATAAAATGAAAGATGAATGGCAAGGCGCTAGGAATGTAGGCATCCTGCAAATTAATAGATGCAAACTACATCCTTTCTGCAGGAATGAAAAAATGGTAAGGACTGAAATGTTCCTGAATTAGAAGTACTACATAAAACACTGAAAATCACAAAGATCCATTATATGTCTGAGTTTGCCATGCTTTTTGGAGAAGAAAGAGAACAAGTATGCAGTACTCCAGAAGAATAAATTCTATTGCCCTTCTTCATTAAAGGAAGGAGATTTCCTGCTAGAATTCTGGAAATGCTTTAGAAACCACAAGAAGATTTGACATAGGGTTGGTTAAGAGTTTACTATGGTATCCATGAGAGAAAACCTACATAGTTAGAGAGGAACACAACATCTGAAAGTGATCCAATAATCTCCAACTAAATCTATTGTCAGAGGTACCACCTAGAGCCTGGTGCTTACAGTTTTGCTGCAGATGGGTGGTGTAGGGATGTGGTGCTGCCATTCAGGACCTCTGAGTACAATATGGCATGGACACTGCACTTGAAAAGCTGATGATCTATGATCAAGGAGAAAGTGGGACCTTGAGTGGGTTTAAGAGAGGATATACAAATAGTTCTCAACTTACAGCCATTGATTTAATGATGGTCTGGAATTATGATTACCTGGAAAGCCATCACTAAACATTGCATTATCACTCCTTGCAGTCATGTAATTGCGAACTGGGTGCTTGGTAACCTGTTTGCATGTATGACCGCTTGCCCCATGATCATCTGATAACCATTTGTAATCTTGTTTTGCTAGCTTCCCTAAATAGCCAGTGAGAAAGTCAACAGGGAAGGTTACAAGCATCATGGACATAGAGACTGATATAGTGACTTGCAAAATATGTCATATGTCATAGACCCAAACTATATATGTATAAATATAAATCATATGAATTACTAGAAGAAAAAGCAAAGAGTCTAGAAGCAACTCTAGCCACTCTGAAACTTAATGAACAAATGAAGAATCCCCAACCTAAACAAGAAGACTACACCAAAATTAAACACAATAGGGAGCAAACAGCTTCTAAAAATGACCCCATATATGAACAAAATGAAGAAAACCAAAACACCCAAAGTTAACACAATAGGGAACAACTAGCTTCCAAAAATGACCTTATATAGCCTCCCCTTGGAAGAAAATATGCAGACACCTATAAAAGAGCAGTCATCAATAGTTTCTAAAAAAGAGACACAACCCAGCATTCCTGTGACAGGAAGAATAGTATCCCAGACTTTCCTACAGAAAAAAGGCAAATATTAGTGATAGGAGATTCAGTTCTTTGGGGAACAGAAACTATAGTCTGCAGACCGAACAATCAATCTAGGGAGATAAGTTGTCTCCCTGGTGCAAAAATCAAAGATGTAACTGAGAAACTTACTAAAATAATCAACTCAATAGATTATTACCCCTTTCTTCTCCTACACATGATACAATAATGAATCTAAAAACCAATGATGCAACAATGAATCTAAAAACAATAACAAGAGATTACAAACAGCTAGGGAAGAAAGTTTAAAAATTAGGAGCTCAAGTGATGTTTTCATGTGTACTTCCAACAAAAGGCCAACATCTAATGAGGGAGCAAAGGATTTTAGAAATGAACCACTGGCTTAAAAACTGGTGTTGTCAAGAGAACTTTGGTTTCTTAGACCATGGGCTGCATTGCCTAAATAAAGGGCTACTGGCAAGGTATGGAGTGAACCTCACAAGAACTGAAAAGAATATATTTGGAAAATGACTGGCTCATCTTATTAGAAGGGCTTTAAACTAAAATTGAGGTGGGAGGGGGCAAATCTTCAACACCATTAGATCCTGATTCCAAGCAAAAAGAAACTATAGCCCAACCTACCAAAAACCTAACTGTAAAAGACAGACTAGAAATAAAAATTAAAATAAGCAAGAAAATGGTTAGAGAACACCTATCTGATCTTGACAAATCACTGGGATCTGATAGATTACATTCCAGAATTCTGAAGGAACTGGCAGATGTTATCTCAGAACCATTGTACCATATCTTTCAAAAATCCTGGAACACTGGGGAATTACCAGAGGATTGGAAAAGGCTGATATGGTTCACATCTTCAAAAAAGGTAAAAAAAAAAAACCAGACCCAAGAAACAAACCTGGGAAGATAATCAAAAAAATCTGTGAACATCTAGAAACAAATAAAGTTATAAGTAAAAGCCAGCATGGGTTTGTTAAAAATAGATCATGCCAAACCAATCTTATTTCATTCTTTGACAAAGTGATTAAATTAGTAGACCAGTGAAATGCTGTGGACATAGCATACTTAGATTTTAGCAAGGAATTCAACAAAATAAACCACAACCTATTTCTTGGTAAGCTAGAAAAATGTGGGAAAGACAGCATCATCACCAGATGGATTTATAATTGGCTGACAAACCATACTCAACAAGTAGTCCTTAATGGTACTACATCCACATGGAGAGAGGTAAGCAGTGGAGTACCACAGGGTTTCAACTTAGGCCCAGTATTCTTCAATATCTTCATAAAAGATTTAGATGAGGGAATAGAAGGAGAACTCATCAAATTTGCAGATGACACTAAGCTGGCAGGAATAGCCAACACCCCAGAAAACAAGCTCAGGATCCAAAAAGATCTTGACAAACTGGAACAATGAGTCCTATCCAACAAAATGAGTTTTAATGTAGAAAAAAACAAAGTTTTACATTTAGGCAGGAAAAACCAAAGACACAAATACAGATTAGGTGAGACCTGGCTCAAAAACAGTAACTGTGAGAGGGACCTTGGAGTAATAGTGGACAATCACTTGACTATGAGCCAGCAATGTCAGCAGCAGACAAAAAAGCTAATACAATCCTGGGTTGCATAAACAGAGGCATAGAATCAAGATCACACGAAGTATTAGTATCGCTTTATAAAACCCTAGTGAGACCACACCTGGAATACTGCAACCAATTTTGGTCACCATACTACAAAAAAGATGTTGAGACTTTGGAAAAAATACAAAGAAGAGCAACTAAGATGGTTAAAGTCCTGGAAACTAAAACATATGAAGGATTTGGGTTTGGCTAGTCTAGAAAAAAGAAGGATTGGGGGGACATGATAGCAGTATTCCAGTATTTGGGTGTTTGCCACAAAGAGGAAGGGATCAACTTATTTACCAAAGCACATGTGGGCAGGACAAGAAATGGATGGAAACTAATCAAGGAGAGAAGCAACCTGGAACTAAGGAGAACCTTCCTAACAATGAGGACAATTAACCAATGGAACAGCTTGAATTCAGAAGTTATAGATCAGGGGTGCCAAACTGCTGGCCCATGGGCCAGTTTCATCATACCAAAGCTGTGCCCATCCCATTGCCAGCAATGCAAAAAGAGCCACGATACGTTGCGCCACGTCATGTGACGTGGCGAGTTTGACACCCTTGTTATAGATGCTTCATCACTGCAGATTTTTAAGAAGAGACTGGACAGTCTCTCATCTGAAATGGTACAGGATCTCCTTCTTGAGCAGGGATTTGGACTAGAATACCTCCAAAGTCCCTTCCAACTCTGTTATTCTGTATTTTGTAATCTTCCTCAAGGCTACAGAGGCAATCTTTGTCTAAGGTGGCCAGGAACAGCCAATGAAGTTAATATCCTATGTATTAATAATCAGAAAATCTTTATATTGACTAGCATGAGTGGACTCTGCCATGGACCATGACCTATTTAATATCCTAACCTGCTTAGCTACTATGATATCCTTTACTGGTTTTCATTGTAACTTTATTCAGGTTTCCCCCTGTGTTTTATTAAGAAACTTCCATTTGTGAATTCTTTCCAATCTTAATTTCTCTTAAAGGTAGCTTCAGCAGAATGAGTTAACTCTTGTGGTCAGTTGAATAATAGTAATTCATATTTCACAATACTTTTACTAATTAACTTTTCTTTCCTTTAGCTTTCTTTCTTTCTCTTTGTAAAACTGGTGTGTCGTTATCCAATAAATCTATCCAGTGCTTAACCTGTTTTATTGCTTCTTAGAATATTGCTTGTAGAGCATTTGAATTCTCTAAATGAGAAACTAAGCAAGTAGCTGCTGGGAAATTGGAGCCTGCCCAGTATGGGAAGAGAGGAACTACTGAGCAAAAGGAATTAGAGAATGGTGAACTCTCCCATGGTTGTTGTAGTTTAACTTAAAAATTATTTTCTCAGCCTTGTTAACTGATATTGAACCAAGTGTTTTTTCAAGGCAAGTTACTATATGTCATATACCACTAAGCTCTCACTCTGACCCACACTAAACATTAGGTGAAATGTGTAATGGTGTATTGAAAGACCTGCACAGATATGAATTCTTTTTTTTCCCCAATGTAGTCTATCTGACAACTTTTGTGGAAAAATGCCTACTTAAATAACCAACACAATTGAAAATAGATGTGACAAAGGTTATCTTTTATTGCCCTGCACAGTTATAGTGTTTGCTGGGCTCACAGCCAAATGAAGCCAAAGACCTCCTAACTAAGCATGGTTAAGGTTATATACCATCCAAAATGTTACACAGGAACTATAAAGAAAACAGTGATCATCATACTGTGTCCTTTACAACCAGCATGTAGCATCTGAGAATACTATGGGATGACCTTGCTATAGCTATCTATTCAACTCTACTAATGGGGCTCTATTTCCCCCAATTATAGATATTAACACCATGTACCATAAACAGTGGCATTTATTTGACTGTATACTCCCTCCCTTTATACCACACAACAGTATAGTTTCTATTAGCTGTTTCCTCTTCCTTCAGGATCATAGAATTATAGGGCTGGAAAGGATCTTGCAGGTTTTCTAGTCTGACCCTCTGTTCAAGCAAGAGACCCTATACCATTTCAGACAAATGGCTGTGCAGTCTTTTCTTGAAAACCTCTGTGATGGAGTACCCACAATTTCTGGAGGCAGCTGTTCTGTTAGTTAATTGCTCTCACTATCAGGAAACCCTAACCCTAACCCTCACATCATGTTTGCCTCCTCAAAAATAAAACAGTACGATTGGCAGTTACAATTAAATCAGTTTAAAAAACAGCTTAGAAATCTTTATCCATTTCTGTGAAATTTAGTTACTATTCCTAATGATGTACATTTTTTGCAAATTCCTTCCCATTTGAATTTAAAAATAAAATACTTCTAGCTGTCCCTATTTTTCTCATGTTAGACTAGAAGTGCAGAGATCCATTTTTCAAAATCCTGGTTTCAATCCAGGAACTAAACTTAGTGAGATTAATCCCCGAATGACTGAGAACTACAGTATTTCTAGAGGTTTTAATTCAGACCATCTAAGTTGACTGTCATCAAGTCTGGGCAACTATTGGGAGGGAAGGATAAGATGTGACCTGAAAGTAGAGATTATGGAAAGTAGGCCAGGATCCATGGAATCTTATTTCAATCTTTTAATATCCAGAATTCTTGATGCGCAACTACAGTTCTCTATAGCTCACATTCAATGCTCAACTAGTCTATAATAGGATTAGTATTGTCATTTAATCACAGAAAACAGATAACATGGAATGGTAGGTGAGCTAGAAGTACTTGATCTGAAAAAGCAGTACCTACTTGACCATTCCATTCAGAAGCGACAAAGACCAGCAAGTCAAAGAAAAGCTGCCATGATCCACAGAGTCATTATCTCATATATCAGGATACCTACCCTAGGTCAGGCTATGAGATATTCCTGTTCAGCAGCTAGCAAAAGTGGTTTGGGGAGTAGGGAAGAATCTAGAACAATTGTATACCAGGAAACCTTCAACCTAAGACCACACTGGATAGCCAGCTTGGGAATTTGAGGCCTTCATGGCAATCATAGGAACATTTTAATTAGTCACCAGCCTGACAGATAGCAAGATGTAACTTTATTACTATCTTGAAGTATAGTATAAGTAGTACCCCATGATCATGGCCAGACCATTCCTTGATAAAATTCAATTTCAGGGTAGTTTTCTTCCTGTATAAGGAAGGCACCTAAGTTTTTTCTTGAAGATTTATGGAATGTAATGGACTTCTGAATATTATGAGATTTTTGGGCAAGCTAGAGAAGGTGATGCTCTCAGGCCTTTGCTCTCTCTATGGAATGGCAAGATGTGATGAAGAAGAGACACAATTGTTCCCAGCTGGCATCTGCAGTGCTATGGAGACATAGATAGTCCCTAACTAGAGAGTTTCAAACAATTAAACAATCTGCAAAACAGGATTGCTGTGTAGAGTGGAGATGCCAGAAACATAAGTCTTGATATGAGAAAGGATAGACATAAGACATTTTGTTCATCAACTGGTTGTGAAGCCAACAAGGAGGATTAACTACATCTAACCATCCTTCACAGCTTTCCTTGGTTTGTTCACAGTTTATTGATATCTACTCTAAAAATGTCTTTTTACAGTTCCCAAACTTTGGCGGTACACTTTGAGGATATTGTAATTCACCCTCTTAATGCTATAAATAAACAATTCACAGCTTTTTTATCATCAAGTACCAAATTTAGTCTTTGAGTGGTATCGTGAGGCTAACATTTCCAAAAGAAATGTATGGAGCCAAAATAAGAACTAAGTTTGATTTCAAGTAAGTGTGATTTAACCATAAATATTATTCTTTCCAATCATCTATTTCAGGGGTGTCAAACTCAATTTCATTGAGGGCCACATCAGCATTGCGGTTGCCCTTGGGGGGGGCGGGTAGGTGTGGCCAGGGTGGGTGTGGCCTACAGGGTGGGTGTGAATGGAATGGGTGTGGCCTACTGGGTGGGCGTGGCCAGCTCTACATCATTCACGTCAAGGGTGCCTGTGGAGGCCTGGGCAGTAGTGGGACAGATCTGAGGGTCTCTGGCAGAAGGGGGTTGGACCAGGGCAAGTGCAAGGCATGGTCCATTGGAGGATCCTCACTGTTCCTCTCAGGCCATGTGGGGGGGAGGTTGGATGGTGGTGTGGGCTGCCGGGAGCCCTGGACAGCAGAGGTCAAATGCCCAGCCTGGCCCTTGAGCACCTGCGGCATCAAGCCAAGCCTACTTCCCCAAGGGGGCACCCAGCTGCACTTACCTCCTCCTCAAGGCTGCTGCTGCTGTGTTTGCTCTCCTTACCCAGGTTGCTCATGATGGGTACAAGGGCAAAGTCAGAGGGAGGCTCATTCCCTCTCCATGGGAGGAGACCTGGCTTTGTATCCAAAGCTTCTTTAGCAATAGGATGGGATACTCTCAGGATAGTCCAGAAGGAGGGGGCAAGGGGATGGTGAAAGGGCAGCAGGGTAGGACTAAAGCAGGACTTCCCTCAGACCCTCTCTCTCCTTCTTTCCTTCCTTCTTTCCTAAGTACAGAGTGGTGGGAAAATATTTGAGATGAGGGAGGGAGAAAAACAGGCAAGAAACGCAGCTGGGGAGGTGTCACCCTTCGTGAGGAATGAAGAAATGCACCATTGCCTGGAAGTGGCCAGCACATGGCCCTCACCTACGTCACATATCTGGCTTGGTGGGCTCTGGGGGAGGGGAAGCCATGAGCAACATGAGAGTCAACATTACCTGCACAATGCCACCCAGCCCTCAGCCTGCCTGGTTTCGGCAGGCAGCGGGGCGCTTTCCTCATAGTGTGAAGAGGCTGAACCGGGCGGCACAAATCCAAAAAGAAGCACAATGCCACCCAGCCCCCAGCCTACCCGGTTTCGGCAGGCAGCGGGGCGCTCTCCTCACAGCGCCGAGAGATTGAGCTGGGTGGTGCAAAGCTCACCAGTTTTGCACCTTGCTGCCTGCTAAAACTGGGCAGGCTGGGGGCTAGGCAGCATTACGCCACCCGGCTCAGCTCTTGGCGCTGTGAGGAGAGTGCCCCACTGCCTGCTGAAACCAGGCAGGCTGCGAGCTAGGCAGCCTCGCGTTTCTTTTTGGATTTACGCCACCTGGCTCAGCCTCTCGGCACTGTGAGGAGAGCGCCCCGCTGCCTACCGAAACCCCTTCCCCAGAGCCCATCAAGCCGGATATGTGAAGTAGGCGAGGGCCATTTGCTGGCCACTTCCAGGTGATGGTCCATTTCTTCATTCCTCACAAAGGGTGACACCTCCCCAGCATGCACCCAGGGGGTGGGGCCGATGCGGCAGGGGCTGGTTCCTTGCTGTTTCCAGACGGCCTTGTGGAGCTAAGACTGAATGCATTTCAGCATAGATGGCCACCACAAAATTGTACATTGGCTCCCAGCCGGCCTGGGCCAGGGCCAAGGCAGCAGGGGCTGTTCCCTCACTGTTTGCAGGATGGCTTTGTGGGCCACATGAAACCACTTTGCAGACCGCACCCAGCCCCCGGGCCTTGTGTTTGACATGTCTGGTCTATTTAATCATTTTATTTTTTTGTCACATTAAAAGTCATAAGGCTGTAGACAGCTTGAAACCTTGGTTGTACACTTCAAATCTAAATCTAGGCTGTGCAATGTCAAAGGGAACATTTGTTTTTGTGTGGTACACTGAGGACAGCACTGCAAAAAGGAAAAGGGCTAGGACAAAGAAAAGCAATCAATACATATGAATTAATTCAATACCCATACATTTGCATCAAATTAATATTGTTTGTTTGTGCTTTCCAAGGCTTCACTGTGCCATGCAATGATGGGCGGATGACAGCATGAAGCTGAATTATGTCAGACAATGACTTATCAATACTGAGAATGAACTTAAGGTTTTCTCTCTCTTCCCCCCCCCCCCACTCCACACCAGTAAAATTGATGCTAATACTTCAAATACAGTGAAACAGCTTTGTTGCTTCTTAATTTTGAAGAGAAGAGTGTCATTCCTATCTCTCCAATGAAGTGCAACTGTATCTTCACATGCCTTTGGTTCTGCTATTGTCTTTTTGTTTATTGGCTTTTACATTGGCTTCTGCAACCTCTGTGTTCAGAGATGGTGGATTCCTGAGAGCAAAAGGCTAGGTGAGAAGCTACAGATGGTGGTACAGGGTAATTCCCAGAGATATTCCTGTGGGGAAAAGAAGTGGCTGGTTGGGGCAGACAAGATTTTGTTTTTCCTTCAAAAATGCCACAGAGAATAGGACCACTGTGGGATTGTCCTGAAGTGCCAAGCCACTTGCCTGACAGGGCAGCAAAGAGATCTGTCTACTTCTAACTATCAACATACAACATAAAGATGTTACATGTAATTGGTAATCAGTAGCCTTTCTTGCTGACATCAAATTAGCCTATCTACTAATTCATTCCACTAATTAAGACATCAGGCGAGACTCTGAGGTCTAATCCTGCCTGAGGCACAAAGCCAGATGGATGACTTTTGGGCACTCCCTCTCTCTAGGAATGTAGCAAACCACTACCCAAAAATCTTGAAGAAAAAAAAACCCTGTAGGGACTAGTCCAGGAGCAATCAATGTAGTGTACAATGCTATCTACTGAAATTTCAACTACCAGTTTTACTGATTGTTATGCTTCTGCTGCATCATAAATTGTTAATTTAAAAGAATGGCTGTTATTACTCAAAATAAAGTTTGATCAGGATTTGAAACAGATCCCTGAGGATAGTGATTAGTTAAATCCTTTACTTTAGTTTTAGAAATTTGACTTATGTGAATCTGATGAAAAGATTTGCACATTTCCTTCAATCTTCCTTCATTCTAAATCTGTCTGTCTTCTTGTGGGGATTTTGTAGTTTAAAGTGTAAATACTTCTTCTTCCTTCTAATTTGAAATTATTGATTTACTTTCAGGCAGAGGAACAGGAGATAAATTTGTTGTATCTGCATTTCTATTCAAACCTACCCAATTTACATTAATTAAATCTATGTACAAACTGCCCAAATGCCTACAGTTTCCCAAATTTTATGGTTCAGTTCATGACTGAAGAGTTCCATTCAAAGGTGCACCGATTGTGAACTACAGGCGTGCAAGCTCTTTCTAATAACAGATATGCAAGGAACAGTATATTGTATAAAAATAAGCGGAATGAACTGGAAGTAGAAAATGAAAAATTATGCCAAATTAATTTTGGCAAATTTTCTTATCCTTATTTTCAGCAAACATAAACAAAGAGTAATGTATTTCACTGAAATCATTTGACCTTCTTCCACTTTTTTAGTATATCTAAGATAGACTGAAACAAATGCATCTAGGCTTAATTTGAAGATACTCAGGTGTTTATCTGTCCATTAATGTTGTATCTTATTAACCTTAATGCAATTTTTCTATAGTTAGCAATTGTAGTTTGGAATCAGATCATTTTATGAAGTAGAATGCATTACTTTAAAAAAGGTTTCTAAGTATTTTATGTTAATTTCACAATAATGGACTTCAGTCATACATTTGTAACAGTAATAATTTTCCCTGCCTTTACAAAAATTGGAAAAGAGTTGGCAATAGACCAAATGTTACTCCAAATATAAACAGCTATCAATAGCTATAATTTTTTTATTAACAATAAATGTTCAGTTACCATCTATAAAATGGTAAGGCTACACAAAACCCATTAGAAATTATGAGAAAATCAGTTTTTATTCCCCTCCACACTGATAATATCCTCTTAGCTTTCATTCAAAATGGTTAAGACTCTTTGTAAGATTTTTCTTTCAAATAATCTATTCTATTGTACACACACACACACACACACACACACACATACACAATTATGTGCAAGAAAAAGTGTAAGTGAATCCACAGCTCCAATCCAAAAGATAATCTATGGAGAAGGTGCTAGGGACTCTCCTCCAGTTAGGGGAATTGCATAATGAAGATGACCTCACTAACCACTTTTAGAGAGCATTTCTTTCTACATCTGCCCACATCTAATCCTATGGAAGCATTTTAAGTTCAGTTTTAGCTGTTTCAGTTTAAAGTAGTGTTTCCCCTCTTCTGCCAACCCAAGTCTTACCATGGATAGAATTGATAACACAACAGAAAAATATTAGTAATGATGCCATTGGGCATAGGGATCCACTCAGCCCTCCTTGACCACTTTGACTATGGGCCCTAGAATCATAGACTCATAGAGCTGGAAGAGACCTTGGAGGTCTCCTAGTCCAACATCCTGCCCAAGGCAAGAGTCCTTATACCCTCTCATACAAATGGTTGTCCAATCTTTTCTTGAAAACATAGAATATTAGTAAATGCAGTCCTAGATTACGTCAACAGATGTAGGATAGTTCAGGATCAAATGAAGGGACAGTATTACTTTATACTACAGTGGTGAGACCACACTTGGAATAATTCACCCAATTCTGGTCACCACAATAGAAAAAAAAGATGTTGAAACCCTAGAAAGAGTGCAGAGAAGAGCAACAAAGATGATAAAGGATTTGGAGGCTAAACCATATGATGAATGATTAAGGAACTAAGTATGAATAGTCTAACAAAGAGAATGACCAAGGGTAACATGTTAACAGTCTTAATTAGCCTTTACTTTACTTTAACTTAATTAGCCATTATCCTTGGGAGATGGTGGTTCTGCTTATAATCCAGTTTGATACCATGTAAGGTTTATAGCATCATGAATTGCACTGGGAAGCCTGCGAGGATCCAGTGCACCTGGACATGTGGCCAGTATGATGTCACAGAGTGCTGTTATTTTCTCACTGAAGTGGTACCTATTTGTCTACTCACATTTGCATGCTTTCAAACTACTAGGTTCCCAGGAGCTGGGGTTAGGACAGGAGCTCACCCGTCGCATGGCACTTTGGGTTATTCAATTCAATCAAACATGTATTCAAATTAAAACCATAATAGTCAATTTTGTGAGGAGGGAAAAATGAGCACATTTCACATCAGTTAACCAAATAAGTTTTCAAATCTTAGCTTTCCACTGGAATTTCCATCTTGGCTCTATGGTGACCTGCCTGAGAGAAGTGGCCAGATATATGGTCATAGGTTCCCAACAGTGTTTCAGCAAGTACAGAGACAGATACTATAATAGCAGTTTTCAAAATAGCATAGAAGATACTTACTTTGCCTGAGGAAAATATGGAAACTAGATTATGACAGCTGTCTAGAACCCCCAAGGTAGGTGTTTCTGATGCAATATGCCACACAAAGAGGAATTTGGAGTGGGGGAAAAATTAGCTGGCTGAGTAAAGAGATGGTTCAGCAGAATAATTTGCAAGCATTGGCTTGGTATCCCAGCACCAGAACTATAAGATTAAATTTCCAACAGGGGGATAGATAAGCAAGCATAAACCCAAACACACAGGGTATCTGTGTATCTAGGCCATGCTAATAAACAGCCAGGCCTAGAAATCTTTTTAGAATGCTTAAGAACTTCTTTTAAATATGTTTTAGTAATACTTCTTTGTTACAAAGTAGTAGAAGATGCTAGTTTTTGTATACATCTTGCCATCATTCAATTGTCTCACTGTCTACCCAGATTCCTGCTTCAGAAAAGGCTTATGGGAGTTCCTTTATGCTGGGATTTCAATAAACCTTATCAGCAATGGGTTTGAAATGAAGTATGGCAAGCCAAAGTGCTGCAGATTTCTTTAGTTGGTACAATAAAAACACAGGACACAATAAAATACAGCTGGCAAGGACAAGAGTCCTACACATTATGCAGGAGAATTTCATAAACATGTTCTTTTTCCAAAGATGTTTTACAAGCAATTCATTTTCTATCAAGCTATATAAGAATGGTTTAAAAAATCAAGACTTTTTCAGCATAACAAAGCACCCACATTTACAACAGTTTTATCTGCAGTACAAAAATAGATGGCAATGGTTACCATATTCCACTCACTAATTGCAGAACTGAGTGAAATTGTTTCAGGGCAATGTTTGGAGAATTTATTTATTTATTT
>NW_015386447.1:1919343-1923285 GCF_001527695.2 Protobothrops mucrosquamatus | reverse complement strand
ATACAGACTGCGTACGGTCGGTGAGGAAGGAGGAGAACCACCGCATCACGGTGCCCCCCATTCCCAACCCACCCAACCGCCGCAGCATGATACCGTGGTCCACAGTATCAAAAGCCGCTGAGAGGTCCAAAAGAACTAGGACAGAGGAATAGCCCCTGTCCCGGGCCCTCCAGAGATCATTAACCAACGTGACCAATGCTGTTTCCATGCTGTAACCCGGCCTGAAGCCCGACTGGAGAGGGTCTAGATAGACTGTTTCCTCCAGGTGCCGAGGAAACTGCTGTGCAACCACACTCTCAACAACCTTCGCCACGAAGCGAAGGTTGGAGACTGGACGATAGTTGGCCAATACATCTGGGTTCAGGGAAGGCTTCTTAAGGAGGGGCCTCACCACTGCCTCCTTAAGGGCCGTGGGGAAGACACCCTCCCACAGAGAAGCGTTTATAATTCCCTGAAGCCAGGCTCGTGTACCCTCCCGAGCCGCCAGTACCTGCCAGGAGGGACACGGATCCAGTAAACATGTGGTTGCATTCAGTCTCCCCAGGACCCTGTCCACGTCATCGGGAGTCACAGAGTCAAACTCCTCCCAAATAACAGTCTCAAGACCTGCTCCCGTCACCTCCCCCGGGGCCACCCAGTTGGAGTCCAAACCCTCTCGGATCCGAGCGACTTTGTCATGCAGATATTGTGCAAACTCCTCAGCCTTCCCCGCCAGGGGGTCCCCCCCCCTCAGTTGAAGAAGGGAGCGGGTCACCCTGAAGAGGGAGGCCGGGCGATTATCTGATGACGCAATGAGGGTGGAGTAGTAGTTAGACCTCGCCACCCTCATTGCCACAAGGTAAGATCTAATATGTCTCCTTACCTGTGTTCGGTCGGATTCGGTTCGGGACATCCTCCAACTGCTCTCTAGGCGTCTTTTCCGGCGTTTCATCTCTCTCAGCTCCTCAGTAAACCAAGGGGCTAATTGAGATCTATGCCGGGTCAGAGGCCGCAGCGGCGCGACTCGGTCCAGTGCTGCGGCTGCGGCCGCATCCCAGGCCGCAGCCTGATCTTCCACCGAGTCGTGACCTAACGCCTCCGGATATGGCCCAAGCTCCGTCAGAAACCTCTCCGGGTCCATCAGGAGCCTGGGACGGAACCATCTAGGCGGTTCCGTCTCCCTGCGGCGAGGGGANATATATATATAAATTTGAATTGCTTAGCCCCTAGGCCACAGGCTCTTTCTCACTTTGTTAGCTACAAGAGACAGGGGAAGTCCAAAGAGCTTCAATTTTATGTGACCTCGCATTCCTACGCAACTGCCGAGATCAAAATTTAATCCCCACATGCTTCCAATTGAAATTCCACTCCAACTCTGCAGCCACCAAACGCATCCTGAAAAGAACGGAATTGGCCCTAATCAGAAATGAACTTCACACAAAAAGATTCCTCCTAGATCGAATCAACAAAGATCTCCTCTCACTCCATCTCAAACTCAGCAACAAGATCCACCCCGCACTTTGGGACAAATCCAAACAACTCGCCGTCTGGAGAGCCGAAACACAGACCACCCTCAAGACAGACACACACACCAACAAACTCCAAAGACTACAAGAATGCCAGAAACAAACCCCTCCTCCCTCACATCCACACATGAAACAAACAGTACATAACATCTCAGATAGGATCCTCACCGAAGCCGAAACCAATGTCCTTTCCAAAGGATTCAACTTTGCAGTCGCTCCCAAACACATCCCCACTGAAACCATTATATGCGGAGTTGAAACCAGCCTGACCAAAATCAACCCCGACAACGCTAACAGAATCAGACTCGAAACCACCAACATCCTCTGCACCAGCAAGCCACCCGAAAGCAACTTACCCAAAGAGGAACAGACAGCACTACTTAACCTGAAAGAAGACACCAGCATAATAATCCTACCAGCAGACAAGGGCAATGCCACAGTGGTTATGAACACATCTGACTACCAAACCAAATTAACCAACCTACTCCAAGACTCCACATACAAACCCCTAAACACAGATCCCACCACCTACCTGGAAAAAACCACTAGATCCAAAATAAAAGCCTCCCCCATCAGCGAAGAGATCCAGCAAAGAATCATTCCCAGAGAGAAATCATCCAGATGCCCTAAGCTCTATAGGCTCCGCAAGATACACAAAGAAGGAACCCCACTTAGACCCATAGTCAGCTCCATAGGCTCACCTCTAAAAAACCTAGCCAAATTTCTCGCCAAACAACTACAACCCTATGCAGAATCCATCACCTCACATGTAAAAAACTCATTCCAGTTCATAGAGATCATAAAGAAACAAAACTTACAGNGGTTCCAAACCCCTTCATTAAGGCCGGCCCTTGGAATCATGTTGGGCCATGCCTGCGCGATGGGGGAGTCGCGCAGGGCCAGCAGTTCCCTCCTAGAATACAGTCCCGGGTCGTAACAGGAGGTCCAACAGCAGAGTCGGGAAGGGGGAAAGTCCTCGTGGTGGTGGTCAAGGGGTTAGATGAATTTGAAAGAAGGCAGTGAAATTCATAGGTCTTTATACCCCCCATAAAAAGGAGGGGGAGTTACAGTCAAAGTCGGCCAGCCCCAGCAGTGTAGGCCTCCAGGCACGCCAGGCCCAGTCACACAGGTCCCCAGGGCCCCCAGGCACTCACCATCCGGCATATCCCTCCGGCAAATGCCTCCCTTGGGCCCTGTCCTCCGCCCGGGCTGTTCTTCCGCCTGGGCCGCTGTGCCACTGTGCCGGCGCACCCTCCGAGCCGCTGTATACCCCGCTGCTGGGCCGGCACAACCTCCGGGCCGCTGTATGCCATGTTTCTGGTCACTTCTCCCTACAGGCCATCGGGCCACCCCAATCACCAGGCCGCTAGGCCGCCAGGCTGCCACGCCGCTAGGCCCCAGATTCTCATCGGGCCACCAGATCTTCCTCTAGCCGCAAGGCCGCCACTGCATCGGGCCGCCAGGCAGCCGCGCCAGGCCGCTAGGCCACCACAGCTTCGGGTCGTAGATTTTCCTAAGGCCGCCGAGCTGCCATCACGTCAAGCCGCTGGCCATCGCCGCATCAGGCCGCCGCCGCGTCCGGCCGCCGATTTTCCTGGCCGCTAGGCCCCAAGTCGTCCGGCCGCCGATTTTCCTGGCCACTAGGCCCCAAATCGTCGCTACGCTGGGCTTCGCTGGGCCTCGCTAGGCCTCTCTACTCGCCCAGCTTCTCTGCTAGGCTTCTCCGCTCGCGGCCCCGCTCGTGGCCCCAAGTCGTCCGGCCGCCGATTTTCCTGGCCGCTAGGCCCCAAATCGTCGCTACGCTGGGCTTCGCTGGGCCTCGCTAGGCCTCTCTACTCGCCCAGCTTCTCCGCTAGGCTTCTCCGCTCGCGGCCCCGCTCGCGGCCCCGCCCAGGTGGTCCCGTGGTTCTACGCGCCTTCTTCGCTCGCCGACCCTCTCCTCTTACCAGACTCCGGCCGGCGAGCACCCCCGGACCTTCAAAGGCTCCCCATCTCCGCTGAGGACCCCGCGGAGACTACGGAGCCGAAAACAGTAGGTCCGCCATCACACACATGCGCAGTCAAGGAATGGAGGAGACATTTCTATAGCTTGCTCAGAACATTTGAGAAAGTATAATTTCAAGGCATCTTACCATTAAAACATTCAAGTTTAAATTTAGGAGGCAGTGCACAGAGGATATTTATCTATCTGTCTGTCTGCTTCCCAAACCTGAAGCTAGAAATATTATATATATAAATATATATATATAAATTTGAATTGCTTAGCCCCTAGGCCACAGGCTCTTTCTCACTTTGTTAGCTACAAGAGACAGGGGAAGTCCAAAGAGCTTCAATTTTATGTGACCTCGCATTCCTACGCAACTGCCGAGATCAAAATTTAATCCCCACATGCTTCCAATTGAAATTCCACTCCAACTCTGCAGCCACCAAACGCATC
>NW_015386447.1:1913016-1916805 GCF_001527695.2 Protobothrops mucrosquamatus | reverse complement strand
TAGAAGCCAGTCCACAGCTGCATCATTAGCCACTTTAAACCTCTCCAATCCATACATGAAGCAAACTGACACCCACCATAAAGATGTGGCACGACCACGAACACGAAGCCAAACAACAGCAATGAAGCTCACCATCTCAAATCCCCCTGCAACTCAGACTAACCTGAGCACAACAAAGCCCCCACCCAAACAGAACACTTCCCCCATCCAATCAGAGCACAGCCAACCCCCCATCCAATCAGAGTACAGCCAAGCTCCTTAACCAATCAGAACACACCTCCACCCAATCAGAACACAGCCAAGCTCCCACCCAATCAGCTCAAACCCCACTGGCAGTTAAAAGGAAGAAACAGCTGCTATCGCACACTACTCCCAGAAGCACGAAGCTGAAGACACCAGCCTGAAGATGACGAATGTGACTTCGTCGAAACGTCGCCAAGACACTTCCAATTTTACGCGGGAGAAAACCCGAATATCCAAAGACCTACATACAAACACCCGCGAAAACCTCAGAAAACAAACACACACACACACACACACACACACACACACACACACACACACACACACACATATATATATATATATATATATATATATATATATATATAATACTGTTTATATTTTGATGCTATAATAATGAGACATGGCATGGAAATATATTACATAAAGAATTTAGAGCAAGAAACTACACTTGTGACCAATGACAGTTTTTCAAATACATGCTAAGAACCTAGAAATTTCCCTCCTGGGAATTTATTTTTAACAAATGCCATATGGTGCACAAATGTGTTTCTTCTCATTGCTGAGAGATTAGAAGCAAACCAACAGCCAGCCAGTAGTATCTCTCAATTTACTCCCAAGAAGTCAAGATCTGAACACAGATGCCCACTGAGTCAAAATTAATTCCCTATACACACAAGCTACTTTTCACTTAAACTGCCATAATGCAATCCTAAGCACACTTATCAGAGAGAAAGACCTAAGCAATTCAGTAGGTCTTCTTTCCAAAGAGATGTATGTGTTCATGCTTCATAGGTAACAAGTACATATTTGTTTGCAAACATAAATCCAGAGTTCGCTGTATACAGCATGGCCCATCTTTTATTTCCATATTCCATCTGTCTAGCAATGCAAGAATGATTAATACCCCAAAACCATTTGTAAAACAGAAACTCTCATCTGTTACCTTCATTTTGTTCTGTATTTAGATCTCGCACAAAGCTAAGAATCCTGAAAACCTGCCAATAATATTTTGCTTTCTCAGCACTGTTTATAATAATGACTTGTATATGATTATACACCAGTAAATGCACCATAAATACATATATCAGACAAGGATATACTATGTAAAAAGCATAGTTTTATCTCCCCCTTCCTACATGAAAAGGAAGGAAGGAATCCATCTGCAGTCATGAGCCATTATTATGCCTGAAGAGTAAACCAAGTGTCACTGAGAACAGGGAGACCTTAACTAATACACCCAAGTAGAGGAAACAGTGGGGAGGGGAAACCTGGGAAATAATGGGGAAATAACCAAGAATCTCTAAGAAGCATGTGAGATAGTGGAATGGTGTAAGGAATTATGTTGGGAGGGAGGAAAGGAGCTCAGACCATGGCAGAGGGATGTGGAAGGATGAGGAGGCATGAAAAATATCAGGGTAGAACAGTATGTGGTTCATATTAACTATGGTTAAGGTTATATTTGAGTAAAGCGGCATGCTCAGCTCAGTTGGTGCTGACTCAGAGCAGTGAAGTATTTTGGTTTTATCCAACTTTCTTCTGAATTCTTTGAACCATTTTTGCTTGGGATAACATAACATGGAACAAGATGGATTCTAAAGAATGCAGGAAGAAGTCTGAGAAAAGTAGATAACTCAACTCTACAGATAAGTTAAACTTTGAAGGAAATGTAGCTGAAAACAGGAGAAGGGCAAACACATTGTACTTAACTATGTTGTCTGGCTCACAGCGCTGATGAAATGAAGAATGAAAAATTACAAGTAGCCTTGCTTATACATGCTGCAGAGGGAGAAGTAGAAGGAGGGTTTAATGCCTTGTTTAATACTGTGCCTGGAGGAGAAGAAGATAAGCCAGGGATATGTACTGTATGTTAAATGATACATTTGAAAGTTATCACATAAGAAAAAAGTTAACATGGTGAAAGACATACATTTCACACAAAAATTTAGATGAGAGACTAAAGAACCATGAGTAATTGACTTAGAGCAGTCCTCTGCATGGACCGTAAACAATTGTTCACTTTGGACGAATTTATCTAAATAATTTGGACAATTGTTGGTATGTGGAATCCAGTTGAAATAGAAGAAGACTAGATGGTTGCTTTACTTGTTTGCAGACATAAAATTTAATATTTAAATATAGATACAAGAGCACAAACAAATGCATTGTCCTTTAGTATTTATTAATTTTTGTAAAATTTAATTATCGTATTAGTTATTTATTCTGGACAAACACTGCAACTGTTGGGGAAATGTGAACAGACTTTAAATCCAAGGATTTTATTCATCTAACAAATACAGTCACTCATTTTCCAAAAGGACTCTGGATGGCAAACAAAATAAAAAATACAATATGTTAAAAATATAATTTTAAACAATAAACTGAATTGAGGCCCCATTCCCATGCTAATTCTATCAACATCCTGGCCCCAGTGCTTGGGAAAAGGTCTTCACTATTTTCCTGAAGGCCAATAGGATCAGGGCCAACCATATCTCCAGGGAAGCCTGTTCCATAAGCTAAGTGCCATGACAAAGAAGGCACACTTCTGAAGCCACATCAAGTAACATTGCTTCACTGAAGCATTATGAAGTTCAAGGAGTTGATTTTGAGGTTGAATTTGTTCTAGAATGAAAGCAGTAGCAAATTAAATCTAATACAGTACTGGCAATAAATGATAATCTCATAGATACTGTACACATCCACTTCCACAATCACAATTCAACTGTTGTTAATAGAGTGGCTGTTTTTATCAGTTGCTATATCAGTCAGAAAGAAAATATTAATTATGGAATATAGTAATTGAAATAGTAAACTTCATACAGGATCTGGATTTGTGGATCTATTTAGATGAAAGCTATTGAGGATTGATATGACTGATCTAGTTGTATTGAAATATATCAACTTGAATACAATATGTTATTAGAGGGAAAAGAGAGGGTTTTTTAATGATTTAATCTGAATTTTATGAGTATGACTTTGTTGTGTGGATAATTTTATTGCCCTGCCACCACGTTGTTTCTTAAGCACTTGTCTGTAAAATGAAAAAAACCAATAAAACTTGTTTAAAAAAAAAGAAAGAAAGAAAATATTATTTTTAATCTGAGGCTATTGACAGTTTTTACCAGTTCCCTTTTATTTTTATTTGATCTTTGTTTGGGGTGGTTGGGTTTTTTCTCTATCTTTAGTTGTATTATCTATCTATCTTTCTATCTATCTATCATCTATCTATCTATCTATCTATCTATCTATCTATCTATCTATCTATCATTTATCTCTCTCTCTCTCTCTCTCTCTCTCTCTCTCTCTCTCTCTCTCTCTCTCTCTCTCTCTCTCTCTCTCTCTCTCTCTCTTCAGGCTGGTGTCTTCAGCTTCCTGCTTCTGGGAGTAGTGTGTGTGATCACAGCTGTTTCTTCCTTTTAACTGCCAGTGGGGTTTGAGCTGATTGGGTGGGAGCTTGGCTGTGTTCTGATTGGGTGGAGGTGTGTTCTGATTGGTTAAGGAGCTTGGCTGTGCTCTGATTGGATGGGGGGTTGGCTGTGCTCTGAT
>NW_015386447.1:1909645-1910899 GCF_001527695.2 Protobothrops mucrosquamatus | reverse complement strand
GATGGTGGAAAGGGAGAGGAATTGGAGGACATAGGAAGTAGGTATAAACAAAAAGGGAGGGGGCAGGGTGCACCGGACCCAAGGCCACAGACAGAAGCAATTAGTAACATCACGCACGCAGGCAAGGGAGGCAGGAGAAAGTTAACTACCGGTTTGAAGACTGTAATTAAGGCACAGCCCAACTGCCTGGGACCGGTGATGAGGTCCAGGAGCCGGGTGCAGATGATGGATGGCTTATAAAAGAGACTCTCTCATGGACTGGCACGTAACCCTGATGATGTCGGAAGGAGTCCGACGAAAGCTTGGTGTAGTTTTGTTTTATGTTTTGTGTTATTAAACTTTTTGATAGTTTGATATACTCCTGGTGTTCACGGTTTGTTTTTGGGAAAATGATTACACCCAGGAGTCACTGTTTTAGTTTTAGTGTTATTAGAAGCATATATATATATATATATATATCATCTATCTATATCTATCTATCATCTATCTATCTATCTATCTATCTTTCATCTATCTATCTATCTATCTCTATGTATCTATCTATCTATCTTTCATCTATCTATCTATCTATCTCTATGTATCTATCATCTATCTCTTTCTATATCATCTATCTATTTATCATCTATCATTATCTCTCTATCATCTCTATCTATCTATCTATCTATCTATCTCTATCATCTATCATCTATCATCTATCTATCTATCTATCATCTATCTATCAATCATCTATCATCTATCTCTCTATCTCTATCTATATATCATCTATCTATCATCTATCTTTATATCTATCTGTCTGTCTGTCTATCTATCTATCTATCATTTATCTATCTATTTATCTATCTATCTATCTATCTATCTATCTACCTACCTACCTACCTACCTACCTATCAATCAATCAATCAATCATCTATCATCTATCTCTCTATCTCTATCTATATATCATCTATCTATATATGATATATATCATCTAGATAGATGATAGATAGATGATTGATAGATAGATATAGAGATAGATGATAGCATCTATCTCTATATCTATCTATCAATCATCTATCTATCATCTATCTATCTATCTACCTATCTATCTCTATCATTTCTATCTATCTATCTATCTATCTATCTATCTATCTATCTATCTATCTATCTATCTATCTATCTATCTATCTATCTATATCATTTATCAATCTACCTCTATGTATCTATAATCTATCTATCTCTATGCATCTATCATCTCTCTCTCTCTCTCTCTCTCTC
>NW_015386447.1:1904473-1907845 GCF_001527695.2 Protobothrops mucrosquamatus | reverse complement strand
CATAGTATTGTAGAGTACACTGCTATAACTTCAAAGGCTTCAAAGGTAGGCTTAAAATAATGAATTAAATCAAAAGTTAAGAATGAGTGAAAAATTAGACTTGGGGTGCCCATTGGTTGTATTTGTAAAACATGGTATAAAGAAGAGAAATGTGTCAATTATTTAGAAAGCATGATGGGGGAAGAAAACATGAAAATGATGCATGAAACATCATTCAGTGGAGCAGTGCTAAAATGGTATGCTCAGCAACCTTCAGGTAGTGTTTATATTTACTAATAGCAAACCACATGAAGACAACATTCAAAGCCAGTATTGGGGAGATGCAGTGATTTTGGAAATGTCATGGTATTGTTAACAAGTGAACATTCAATGAAACATTGAGTGCACCTATGGAGAAGACAGACCCCTTCATTGAGGATGTATGACTCATACTGTCCCAAATTTACAATGCTGTGGAGACTGGTGTGTTCTGGTTTTCAGTTCCCCTCAAAGGTCAGACACTTGAGCATAACAGATCAATAGTAGGAAGAAAAATCAGCAAGGAGTAGATCTTGTGTTCTTTTTCTGCAAATGCCAATGGACTGCACAAACACTGCTGGCCAGTCACTTTGTCCAAGAATGCTGAAAGACATCATGCAACAACTGCCAGTCATATATTATAATTCACCAAATGCATAGTTTACGTAATCAAGATTGTGTCTTCAGTTTTTCTGTGCCAAAATCAGACCGTATCAAAATGAGATGCTGAAAATATCATCTGCTAAGTCTTGATAATGCTCAATCAATCAACAAAAGCACAAAAAATGCTTGTATGTTTTTGCCTCAAAATATAACTTCAGTAATGCAGCCCATCGACCAGACATCAGTTTGGTAACTAAAAGATTTTATAGGAAGAAATGTGATGACTGTGTTGGAGAATGAATCTGATAAAGAAAGAAACACAACAGTGCATGTACTTCACAAAGCTTCAGGAACTATAATTTTACTGCATTGAAGAGCAGTTTGAATTATAATATTGGCACATGATTGGAAAAAAAACTTTATAATATAGAAGAAGATCTGCAGTCCGAGCACACACATTTTGAAGTTATCGACTACCCCAGAAGCATACAGAGAGCAGGAAAAGAGCAGGCAACTAAAGACTGTGCCCCACAATGGATGAAGGTAATCCTAGTTACTAGACATTGACTGAGAGTAAGATAGCCGCAGAGGGGAGGGGAGGGGAGGGGAGGAGAGGAGAGGAGAGGAGAGGAAGCATGAGAACATGGAAGAAAAATTGCCAATCCTCTAAATACAATTGTTATTGTTGAGATCCCATCAAAATAAATGCAGTAAATAGGTAAAGATTTTGACAAAGGAGAGGCACTGGATTCATATTATTCTACAGTTGCAATTCATTTTTTTTTATTTACCTCTTTCGGATACACCATTTTGGAACAGTTCTGGTTCAGCATCTTTCTGGATGCAATCAAAGAAGGGCCCAGACTGATTTCCATAGGGAGGCTGTTCCAAAGAACTGGTATTCCTACCAAGTAGCTTAGCCTTCTGGCCTCAGCTTTCTTTACCACCCCAAAATGAGACATTAGTAGCAGTTTGGGGCCAACTCTGGTGGGAGCAACCATATATACCCAGGTGCAAAGACTTAAAGGGCTTTATAGACCAAAAGCAGCACTTTACATTGCATCCAGAAGCCAGTGCAGGACCTGTAGAAAAGTTGTATAATATGCTTCCAACAGCTGGTCCCAGATAACACATTGGCTGCTACATTGTGGACTAAAAGCCGCCCCAGGTAATACTTATGGCAGTGAGGGTATCAGTGAGGGTATCAGTCATGTAGTGAGATTCTCTTGCATCTGGCAAGGCTACAACAACTAAAAATGGACAAAATCTTCTGTAGCAGGACCCATGAATCTGGAATCCCCACATTACAAATCTGCTTTTTCAGAGATGGTGCTCCCCCACCCAAAATAGCAATGGCATCAAAGGAGAACCTTGACATAAATAAATGCCTCCATCTTCTTTGGCTTCAGCTTACCTTGTTCTATCCCATCCAGATCCTAACAGCTCCAAACACGGGGGGGAAAAAAGACATCAACAGCACCCCTTGCTGTTCAAGTTTTCAAAGATAGAACTTTAAGAGACAACTTTTAATATTAAAAATTATTTTTGCCAGGAAGAGAAATAAAGTTGTATGAAAAATTAAAAACATATTAAAATTATTAAGATGATTTAGCTATTCAAAGTCAAATGTTTAAGAATCACACAATGACTGTATCAAAAGATTAAAACATTTGAATTAATAAAAAAACAAAATTATGAAGTTCATTTGGGTACTGAGCTTTGTAAGAGAAGAGCTAAAGATGCTGTTTAATGATTTGGTATGGATAGATATATTGCTGCATGTTTATTCCCAGACTTTTAGAAATACCTGGAATGTCTGCACGAAATACTATTTGCCTGCAAGCAAAATAGGCAAAGTAATAGAAAAATGAATATAGAATTCAAGCAGACAGAGAGATTAGGTGCAATCTCAAAACAACTGCAGCACCACTTCAACATCATCTACATTGACAAAATCACCATCAGCCAATTGCAAAAAGCAGCTTTACTTGGAACAGCTTAATCTTATAACAATACCTTTAACACCGTGAAGCAATCTCTGCCTATGCGAGGTCCTTGGGAAGGACTAGATATGCTGATAAAAATGCCAAATGCAGTCTAAACATCTGAATGACTGCATGCCCAACAACAACAACAACAGTAAGGAACTTGTGGGAAAACATGTGTTACTTATAAAAGGAAAAATTGGAGCTATCTGAGTTTCAGAAGAGAGACTATCACTTGATGGTGAAATTTAAAATTAAATTCAAAATTTGTGAAATTTCTTATTTATTTTATTTTGATGTTATTATTTATTTTATTGTATGTATTTATGGAACTGTTATAATATCTGATTAGTAAAACTGTTACAATACCTTGTCATTTTATTTTTGTGGGTAATAGAACCCCTGAAGCTTGGTTCAGAGGAATGTTGATCATTTACTAAAGACTTCATACTTCTTCATATTTTGTTTAGCCAAATAGAACGATAGATAAAACCGTACAAACTCAGAATAATAATAATAATAATAACAATAATAATAATAATAGTAAAGTTGGAAGGGATCTTCGATGTCATCTAGTCCAACCCCCTGCTCAGGCAGGAAACCCTATACCATTTCAGACAAATGGCTGTCCAGTCTCTTCTTAAAAACCTCCAGTGTTGGAGCATTCACCGCTTCTGGAGGCAGGTTGTTCCACTGGTTAATTGTTCTAACTGTCAGGAAGTTTCTCCTTAGTTCTAGGTTGCTTCTCTCCTTGATTAGTTTCCAT
>NW_015386447.1:1890958-1904287 GCF_001527695.2 Protobothrops mucrosquamatus | reverse complement strand
CTAGCACTGTGTTGGCCTTTTTGGCAGCTGCAGCACACTGCTGGCTCATATTTAGGTATTGTTGATGATATAAATATTTTGATCTTTTGGCTTATAAGTCACCAACTCAATTTTTAATAGTGCAGCATTTAAGAACATGTTTACCATTAACCACAGTCTTGCTAAAGCTTTAAGATGATCAAGAGAACGTATTAGAATAATTGAAACTGAGACCAGAAAGATTATGATCACTATTTCAGAGTTATACTTCCTTTAGAAGTAGAAGATAATGTTTACATAAATAAAATGGATTGTGGAGGCCTGATAATGTAATCAGCTAGTATAAAACACCATGGTTTTATTCAGTTCAAATTAATGATGGAACTACAGAAGTAAAAACACAGTATTTTTTTCAGATAAGGTGCAACATTCAGAACAAAAGAAAGAAATAAACAAAACCAAGTGATACGAGTGTGATGGAATTAATACAGATCAGGATCTCAATATTAAACCCATATAGACTTCAAAAAAGTGAGCCATGGGAAGCTTCTAAGTTGAAAGTAGTTGGTTGCAAGTCTGTTGAACTGTTTTTGTGTAAATGGCAAACACACAATTATTTGTGTGTGTAGTTCAGCTGCCATTGACTGTGACCAGTAGAACATTTTGATTACATCCTGACTGTATTTTGAAATATTAGAATGCTTCATATTTAAGCAGGGCAAGGGGATCAATGGGAAGGTGGAGGACAATGATGGGGCCCCGGAGAAAGCTACAGAAAGCAAGGAGGGGAGAGAAAAGCCAGTGGCAGGTAGAGTCAAGTGAAGAAAGCCAAAGGTCAGGTTACCAGTGAAGAGAAGGGTTGGTGGGAAGAAGCTGGGTCAGTAAAGCAATGCAGGGAAGAAAGGACTGGCCTCAGGCTTTCTGTAGGCATGACATGAGATCTCAGGAAGAGTGGATCTTTCTGAATGGGTTTGGGTTTTTTTGGTTTTTGTTTTTGTTTTGCAAATTACTAGAAATTTGTTTTGTTTTACAAACTACTAGAAATTCAAGTAGTTCATTTGCAATATAATGGCAAATTAGCTATTTCCAGGATCAGTCTATCTTTCTTTCTCTCTTTAAAAAGCAAATGGTTAGGAACACACTCAGTCTTTTGACACAACATGGAAATTAGTAACAAAATAAATAAATAAGAGCACGTTTGAGAATTCAATTAGCACAGTATTTTTTTTTAATTTTAGTTGATACGTTTTACAGTACTCTTATTTTTCCATGCATTTATGCCATTGTTAATAAAATGTATTTTTGTATATATTTATGGAATGCTATTTATATATTTGAGCATTGTTTAATTAATGGACAGGTTTCTTAGTTGCAATAGCTGCAAGAAAAGCAGAAAACTGAGGTAGTTTGATGTTTTCTTCACAACAAATTTGCTAATTCAAAATTTAAAGCCCCTCACCATGCAATGTATTTTTCTTTCTAAATTGCCTATGAAATCTTCATGGTGTTTTGTCTCAAAAGGATTGACTGGGTTGGGCTTGAATCTTATATTTGATAAAATTCATTGGGATTGTGGATCTAAAGAACAGACAAGAAATGCTATTTATCAAGGCTACCTTAGAAAGACATTGGCACTATCTCTCCTGTGTATACAGATAGGTCAAATAATTGTGCAGTCAAACTGGTAGTCTTTGGCCCAATATATGCAATATATAAGACCACGATCAATTGCCTCCTACCATCACCACCACTAATAATAAAAACTGTTTTGATCTCACCAGCAGAGCAAGGGAATACTTAATATTTTCCTGCATGAACTGTTTTCCCATTCATAATCAGTTCCAGCTGCTTTTTCTACATAATGAAAATGTGTTTTCTCTCCATCTTTTTGTCTGCAGGGGAACAAGCAGCGTGAGAAAGGCAATTTTGATTAGAAGATGGCTTGTGGATAAAACTATTTAGCATCTCTTCTTTTTCTGCTGATGTTACCTTGGGAAAATTTGCAGCAGTTTTAACACCTTTGTTTTTATAGTTTAGAGCTTCAATTTTTAAAACTTTGTATCCATCTGTTGTGGTTTATTAAAAAAAAACATGAGCAATCATTTATACAATTTACAGCTAGATGGCAGTAAAGAGTAACAGTTTTCTGTATCTCCTTGCTGCCCTCTTGTAGTCATCTAATTTTATGCATCTATAAATGTCAGTCTCTCTCTTTCTCTCTCCCTCCCCACCTACCCCACTTTTAATATTAAGTGGATATCAGTAATTCCTATAAAGATATTTTTTTTTTTTGCAGGATGGTGATGGTGGTAAATGCTGCTGCAAAGAAAAATGGTTGAGTTGCATTATGACTTTGCTGAAAGATTTGAGAAGAGAGACAACCAACCTCAATATCTTGCAGTTCCTGAATTGCTCGCTGGAAAAAGAATTATTATGAAAGTTGACCTTACAGACCAATACAAATGCAACAAAACTTGAAATAACTATGACTCTCTTCTCTAGTGCTATTATCTTCTCCATACACTGTGTCCATCCTTCGGTTCTGCCCATTATATGGATAGCACTTTGAGAAAACTTTATGATTTATGAAACTGGACAGTTGAAGCGACTAAAGTTTCTAAGTACTATAGAATGAAAAGAAAATACAAGCTAACTGGGGCTTAAAAAATGACACTAAAATTCATAAGATTAGAAATATTAACGGAGATCTTTGAAGAATGGAGCCAGAAATGTAGCTACAATAGCAACAGTGTCAGTAATGATATGTGATTCTATGGATAGATTATGTTCAAAATATATCAATGAGAGAATGACAGATGTGGAAGAAAATTAATCTGACAAGAAAGAGAAAGCACAGAAGTGGAATTATAAATGGCAGGCCAAGAGAATGAATTGGAAAAGGACAATTTATTAGATATGTAAAAGAAATTAACTTTTAGTTTAAAATTTTAAAGGGGAAATACAAATGACAAACCAAGAGAATGACTTGGATTTTTTTTCTTAATCAGATCGACAAAGGAGGCTCGTTAAACCCCTGAAGAGGTCTATACAATGGAATAAAGAAGAACTGGAGAGAAATCAAATCCTATGACAATATTTAGATGAACTAAAGATTAAGATTGTTAGAAGTGGGGCTTCTGGTTTCGGTTCGCGGCGGTGCGGTCTGGCGAAGGGAGTCATCCCTTTGGCGATTGGGTTTTCCCTGCCGGTAGACCCCTTAGAGGGTTGAAAAGATGCTCTGGAGGAGCATCTACTGTTGAGGAGGCTTCCCAGATAGTTGCAGAGGAGCGGTGATCTTTATTTTTGTTTTAATGGTTGATTTTATTTTTGGATATTGTGAGCCTCAATATAATATATAATATTTGGAGAATATTGTTTGCTTTTACCTTTATGGTGTCTGGAAGGATTGAACATCTGATTACTTTCCGGGGGACACTCTCTGACAAATTTATTCATTGTACTTGCTATTTTTTCTTTGCTGGAAAGGCTTTCATTTTGTACAAAGGAAAAAGTCAAGGAAACTGGGAGGAGATGGATATTGTGATTTCTTTTTAAATATAGTCTCCTTTAAAAGGATAAGGATTTGAAAGAGAATAAAGATGGAGGAAACTGGTGTAGATCTTACTTATAAGTATATTTTGGACAACATTTTGGAAAATACGGAGAATATAATTGCTTGCTCAAAGGAGATTTCTTTGTTTTGACAAGGCAAAAGACAAGGACTAAGTGAAACATCAGTTTATACACAAGAGGCTTGTGCTCTGCCTATTGAGGTGGAAGAAGCAAACCCACAGCTGGACAATCAATTGATTTTGGAAAAAAGACTTGATATTAACGGACAAAGGACTTATGCTAAGGAACTGGACGATCTTGCTTCAGAAGAACAAGTTGGACTGCAGATGCCATTTGAATTTGAGATAGAGAAAACAACATGGGAAGAAGAGAAACATGTGATCAAAGAGGACGATATAAAAGAAAGGATTTTAAGTGAAATCTATTCAATGTTAAAAGAAAGGGGAAATGATGTTCTCTATGAGTCATTCAGATTAACTATAACTTTTATATTAATTTAACCAAATGCACAATGGGAGCTCTCTTTTTGGAGTGTATAGGGTGGCAGGTGGAGGCCCAATTATGGAAACCTGTTTGGACTAGAAAGAAACCCAGAATAAGATATAAATATTAAATTTGATTATAGTAACATGGTAATGGCCTTATAGTGATCTGGATTGATTTGGTCTTGGACTTTGTTAAAAGGGTTTTATATGGTATAATGAGAAAAGAACTGAAATATGGGAAATGATGGAATTAATTATTGGAGATTTGGAGAAATAGTGAAAAATAATAGAAGATTGGTAGAAAGAGAAGAATTTTTCTTTGGAGTTAATAACGCTTAAATAAAAAACACTTGGGGCACCTGGATAGTAAATGAATAGGTTAGTTTAAGATTAAATATTTGCAAAATTAAGAAAGCATGATACAGGATCTTTGGGATGGATAATGAGTTTGTAAACTTTTATTGATTAATGAAATTTATATAGAGTGATATATTCAATGAAAATTGGTTTTAGAAAGGTTTTAACGAGCCTATAATAATATAAATAGATAGAGAATGTTAGTTTATCTTTAATTATATAACTTGGATGAAATGTTATATTAGTGAATGAACTGGTTTTAGAAAGATATTGATTTGATTATAATGTTTTAAATGAATGGAGTTCATTAAGCTTAAGTTTAAATGTTTGAAGAAATATAGGTTTTTATAGATTAAAATTTTTTATTGATTAATGCAGTTGATGGTTAGACATAGTAATGAATGAATTTATTTGAAAATGTATTAATTTGATCATAATATTCTATATAGATAGAGAGGGACATTTTTAAGAAATAATGGGTATATATTTACTATGTTATTGTTTGTGTTTTTTAAAAAAATTGGATCACCATGTTTCCACATGAGTTCTTAAGCTGTGTTGGTGTAAAATGGAAAACTAATAAAAATTGTTTTGGAAAAAAAAAAGAAGGGAGGGGGCGCAGCAGTTTTGCCGAGGTCCTTTGCCGCAAAGGCAATGCTGGTTGGGGCTGATGGAAATCCAAGTCCAAACCATCGGGGAGGTTCCCAGGTTGTCCGCAGCTCATCTTTTTCTCTTGCTCTGCGAACGAGGGAACAAAACTAGCTTGTTTTGGAGGCGGTGCATTCTAGCTTGTGAGCCAGCCAGCGATGCTGATTATCTAAATTCCGTCCGGGTTGATTTTGCTCAACTCTGAAAAAATTCAAAGATCACGTTTCTCTTTAAGAAAGTTAGCTGGGTGCCTTTGATCAATCATTCTTGCTCAGCCCAACTTATCTTGCAGAGTTGATGCTGTGGGGGAAAATAGGCAGAAGCGGTTTTAGGTATGTTTGTGGCCATCAGTTATTAAAAAAATAATATAGGCGAGATTAAAAAAACAAATTAAAAAGTTGAACTGGAAAAAAAAGACTGTTAGAAGTAAAAGGAAGGAATATAAAGTTGATTTGTTTATCAAAGTTAAAATAAGACATTTACTTGCAAAATTCTGGCAAGACTTTTTACAGACTTTTTGCTGATACCAGGATTGAAAAGTTGATGTTTTATGGATTTGCTCATAGATAAGGGATGGAATACAGGGTGAAGAAATATCTGTAACCTTATAGAGGATGAAGATGTAATGAGGATTGGAAATCACTTCTTTATATATTTTTATCATATTTTTCTCTTTCTTTTTCTTTTTTCTTGCACTTTTATTCTTTCTTACTATTTTCTTTCTTTGAGGTTAGTTTGTATTAGTTTTTACTATGGTAATCAAAATCTTTAATAAAAATAAAAATTATACAAAAATTATTTATGGTTATTTTGTGCATATCCCTCCTTTCTCTACGGGCTGCCTTTAATTATTTTATTAAGTTATTTAATTGAAGGGTAAAATTGGGGGAAAGGATATATTTTCTAATATTCTCAAGTAATATTGTATTTCAATTATACATAGGTTTTGTATTATTTTCTAAGATGCTTAGATGGGTTAACTGACATAATATTTCAGATAAAACAAATTTCTATTCCATCCCTTCATCATGTCTGCTTGCTTCACTACAAAGAAGGAGTGAGTGATTGTTGCTTCCCTTTCCACTCATTCTGAGAAAAGATGAGAAGTGAGACTCTTGCATCTCTTCTTAATCAAATCCCTGAGTCACAGAGGTTATATATAAGCAGATTACTTTTGGCTCTCGAGTTTGATCAAATCACCCTTGTTCTTCACATACACTGCTGTTCACAAGGATAACTATCCTGAACCTCCGTTTTATCAGAAAACAGCAAGGGTTCCTTTTAAACTCTGGAATGTCTCTTCGGCAGCTATTTGGAACTGAAAGTTCCCCATTGACCTAATTATTAGTTTATTTTGAACCACAGGTCTTTTTCAGCACTGCAGGCCATTGGCCAAGGCTGGATAATCCTTCATGAAAAGAACACTGATTCCCCTAGACATGCCACAGACAGGCAAGGGAGCTCTCTAAATCTTGTATGAGATCTCCTACAGCTTCAGTTGGCCAAAATCTGCTTCTTAAGAATTATCAATATCCTTTTCACAGTGTTGATGCTCCTGATGCTACCAGTATCAAATTCCTGCAGATTTTCCACTGGCACACAGAAAAGCAACCCTCAAATCAGAGTTATGTCCTTCTGAAATGCATTCCTTCCTAAGACCTGGTTGTTACTTGTAATGAGCTGAGAAGGACACATTAAAGTTGTGAAGAAACATAGGAAGTATACGTAGGAAATGCCCATAGTGAATTGGAGACAGAGATGCCTAAAATCAGGGCAGAAGCTTGGAGGCTGGTGGTTAATACTGGCTGAAGATCCCATTTTCCCTAACAGGCTTTCTGCTGCTAGTTTCTTCAAACTAAAAAGATACCATAGAATAAGAATTGCATCATATGTGATCTGAAAAGCATTTTAAACATCTCAAGGTTATGAATAGTGATAATCAGTTACTGAAACATTACATAATATGGAGGATCAAGCTGAAATCAACAGACTGTCACATAGCAACTCAACTAGGATTGCAAAGGTTTTTTGGAAATTGACAAAACACTTAAATACTCTTAGCTATTTGTTTGGAGAATATATACAGGCAACCATCTTAAATAGATAATCTTGGATAGCTGACAAAAAAAACTATACACATACAGACACATCCACACACCTTAAAACACAAATTTGAAAATAATCCCAATGAACTCATAATACAGTTACATTTATATTGGGTTCAACTAATAATTCTCCATTTCTCCTAGGGTTTGACGGACAGAGATCCTGAGATCCTGACCCAAGCAGAAAATCTAACACTACAGTCTTTGCTATTCTGTCAACCCACAACCAACCAACAATAAAGGTAGGGAGCTCCAATTTCACCCTCCTGCCACTTACTGGAAGAAGATAGTGATCCTGTAGAGGTGTGGAATTCTTTGAGACACCAGCTAGCCTTTGGGCTCCTTATCTGCACAAATGTCTTTGAGAATAATGCCCAGTTTAAGGAATGAAAATTATTTCTAAGTCAAAAGGCATTGGACTATCAGACTGAGCTCTTAAAAGAATCCATGCTGGTTGTTTTCCTGACTGCAAAAAAGAACAATACTTTCTGCAAAACAGCAACTTGAAAAAGGCAACCTGGAAGCTTTGCAGGAAAAGAATTAAGCATCTCCACTTTCCCTGCTGATGTGACCATTGATAAACATTGCAGTTAGCAATGTCCAAAGTCAGCTGCAATGATACCTACAGTACATGACAACACATGTGTAATAGCATATCATGCAAATGCCACCACAGCATCTGCCACAAATACATAAATTGCTGCTTTTTCCTCTCTTGCTTCCCCCCATCACTGCCTCCAATAGATGTCCATGACTGCAGCAACCTTCTCTTTCCTGACACTACTTTTTAGAGGATTTTGATCTTTTTTTTAAAAAAAAAAAAAAAATCTTTTCACAGATTTCTCACAACTTATCTAATTTAGATAAACTGTGGGTCAATGCACCCATACTTAGTGCACAGCATGTAGCTGATATTTTGGGCTATAGTGCAAGGTAACTCCAATTTAAGATTACTTTCCACATATTCACCGAAGCACAGATAGGAAACCCTTTTGCCTCTGTCAAGCACCTCACAATAGCTCACAACCTGGAAAGTAAGATTGTTGCATTCTGAAAAGGCATGATTACTTCAAGGGAAAATGGGTCAGATTACAAAATCTTAGAAGCAGAATACGTTTCCAGGCTCAAAGAATTCCATCACTTTCTCATGTGCCTCCAGATTCTTTTTGTGGGCTCAGAACAACACCCCAAATAAATAAATAATAAATATTTATAAAGAATTGCCTTGAACCACAAAATGGATAGCAAATAAAATTTGATAAACAAATAAATAAAAATAAATAAATATAGGGCCGTGGTGGCGAACCTATGTCAGAACCTCTCTGTGGGCACGTGCACCATTGCCCCAGTCCTAGGCCTTCAACTGGGTTTTATAAAATCTTTTCGCTTTAGGCCTCCGCTGCCATGTGCAAAAAAAAGTTTCAATCAATCAATTTCAACTTTTCACGGGGAAAAAAAGATCTCGCAAAGTTGGAATTTATTGATTGAACTTTTTAATCCCACCCAGTCTGTGGTTACCACCACAGCCACACCCACGCAATGGGCCACACCCACCCAATGGGCCACACCCACCCAGCACCTGACGATAAATAAGTGGGGTTTAGGTTGCAGTTTGGGCACTCGGTCTCTAAAAGGTTTGCCATCACTGATATAGGGTCTCTTGCTTTAGCAGGGGGTTGGACTAGAACTCCTCCATGGTCCCTCCCATCTCCAGTATTCAACCTTCAATTCTGGAGTCTGATTTTAGGGACTGCGGTTGATTGTCTGGGCTAAAATGGGTGTCCTGAACCTTACAGGGGCTTAGAACGTAACTATCCAATTGCATAAAGCTCTATTCTGTGCTATTGTATTGTTGGTAAAAGTTAAAAATAATTTAGTTTTGAGCCATGAAAGGACTGAATTCTATGAGATTCAGATATGAAAGAGTTCATCAATCAATTCTAAACCTGTCAAGGTAGACAGAGACCAGCAAAGCCCAGGAACCATAATCATGAGCAGCAATGTTTCCCTCCTTCTTAAGTGAGTTACAAGGAAGAGGGAGGTCTTTTTCTTTTTGCCTTTACCACAGGGAATGTTTGTGTCTTATCTTTTTGATATTTTATCCTGCCTTAATTATTTTTTTAAATAATTCAAGGCAGCAAATTTACCTATTTTCTACCTATCTACCTACCTACCTCCTACTTCCTCATATTTTCCCCATAACAACAAACCGGTAAGGTGTGCTGAGCTGAATGTATCCTGACCCAGAGAACAGATGGAGAACCCATTCAGGGAAACTTGGCACTAGAGGCAAATTAGGGTGGTTTTAGGGGGTTTTTTTGGGGGGGGGTTGTTGTTTTTTGGCATTATGGATTGAATTGTTTCTTTGCATCATTGGTCCGATTTTATTCTACCAAGTTGGAAGAAGATGGTATTACTGCCAGGAAGATTAGTGATGAGTTAAAATCTGTAGAGCCTATGAGGTTTTCCTTTTCATACAGTATCTCCCATTTTCATTAACCTTCAATAAGCTCCTTAACTTTAATCTACATAAATAAACCACTTCTATCTTTTGAAATCTGTAATCTCATTCTGATAGGGAATTTAGCCTTCCATGAATCTTGGTCACTTTGTTAGTTACAGAAAGGAAAGCCAAAAGCTGGAGGTAGAGTTCAACCTATTGCAACCTGGACTATTGCAATGCACTCTTTCAGGGCCGCCCTTGAAGGTACAGTTGGTCCAGAATGAAGTGGCAATGGGTAATCAGGGGTGCATTTCAATACACCTGTGTAACACTTCCACTTTGCAAGCTGCATTGACTCCCAGTAGGCTTCCAAGTAGAATTCAAGGTTCTGGTTATCAGCTTGACAAATCCTTCATGATGCAGGAGCAGGTTAATGCCTGTCTGGTTATTTCTGCCCATGCCACATGCTCCACCAGAATGGCCACGATCCAGTGTTATTTGATAGGACACAGGAGGCATGCCTTTTCTATCATAATGCTTGACCTGTGGAATGATCTCCCCCATGAGAGTCAATTGGCCCCGACTAGGAAGGCTTTGAAGTTTTGGCTGTTCTCTCAAGCATTGGGACCAAGATGTTACATAAATTTATCTTGGAAGGTGCAATGTATGTTGCTGGAGGGGACACAATAGCTCAGTGGCTAAAGATGCTGAGCTTGTCAGGTTCAAGACCTGAGGGCTGTGTGATGGGGTGAGTTACTGCTCCTGCCCACCTAGCAGTTCGAAAGTATGCAAAGTATGTGAGTAGATAAATAGGTACCACTTCAGTGGGAAGGTAACAGGATTCCATGAGCCTCTGTGTATAGTCATGCTGCTACATGACCACAGAACTGTCTTCAGACAACACTGACTCCCTCAGTTAAGAAACAGAGATGAGCACTGCCCCCTAGAATCAGACATGACTGGACATGGGAAATCTTTACCTTTATCTTTATGTTGGTGTACCTCAACTGTGTGTTTGCAGTTGTTGATTCCTGGTCGTTTTTTGTTTCTGGGACACTGTAATTCTAATTTTATTTCCGCATGTCACCACTCATGGAGTTAAGTGGCCATATGAGTCCCCTAATTAAATAAATAATACATTTAATGGTAGGAAAATGTCATACATTTCCAGAATGGTGGGATTAAAATATGGGAAGAATGCAATTTTCACATCTTCCCAAAGGTGTGGCCCAAACTTTGTTTTTCCTTTCCCCCAATGCAATATTTGGAATCTAAAGATCAGTGCTTTGTGGTTTGAACCTGAAAGTTAGAGAACCCAACAGGCCTTCAAGAATGTGGTTGGTTAAGACCTGTTTTTCCCCCCAGCCTTTGAGCAGAGTTCCTAGTAGGTGAGTTGTAGTAGTTTTAATATTATTTGTCATGTTATTGTTTAGTATGTTTAATGGTGCTATGTTTAATAGTACTATAGATGTGCATGTGTGATCTTTATATATCACAAAGAACCTCACTATTAGAGTTGGCCAATGGTATAAATCCATAAATAAATAAATGTAACCCCCCACTTGGAAATACATCTCTTTCTCATCCTTTCTTGGCAAGGACTGGTAGAGACCTTTCTGTTTTCCCACAATTAATCTGACATTCCCAGTTTGCTCTTTTGGATGAAATGTGCTCAAGGCTTCTATGGGAACAGGCCTGTGAAATCTGGGTATGCCAGGGAAACATTCTTGCTGTCTTCAGATGCCTCCTAGTCTTCTCTTTGAGAATGTGACAGGGCTTTGGTGCTCTTAAGCCTTCAGTTCTGATCATCTAAAACCATAGTGCACACCACTTCAAGAAGTTCTTACATAATGACAATATAAAAATATATTATGTAAACACAAGTAAATAATAGAATGGGTAGTTCGATGATAAAAGCCTCTTCTCTGAGGATTTTAATTATATGTCTCCAAAATAAAACGAAGACTTCAATGCCATTAATTGGCTTTAGGAAAAAAAAAGATCCTGCTTTTGAGATGATATTAATGTGAGAAATAATGAAAAGAAAAATAATTTCTCAAAATCATGCCTGAATTGCCATATGACCACAGGATGTTGATAAATTTATGCTTGCTAATTTCTTAGTATGTACTCAAACACTCAGATTTAATTTAATTTAATTATTTCATCCCCTGTAATGTATTGCAGTAGTGACTTGAGCCTGCTTAATGCCCCTAGTTTGGGGGCTGCAAGGCAAAAGTGATTATAACAGTAGAACTGCAGTATAGCAGTCAAAATACCAAGGTGTATCAACCAAAAAACCGGTCTGGCCGGAAAGAAAAAAACTGTATATATAAGATTGAGAGTATCTTGGCGACGTTTCGACGAGGTCTCACTCATCATCTTCAGGCTGGGGTCTTCGGCTTCGTGCCTGTGAGAGCAAAGTGTGATCGGAGCTGCCGTCTCTCTATAAATACTGGTGGGGGTGGGTGGAGTGCTGGCTTAGTTGCTGTAGGTGGATTGGTTGGCTGTGTGGGAGCCATTGTTTGTGGATTGTTTGGCTGTTTCGTAACATCCTGAGTAGTTGAGGTGCTGGCTGTGTGACCATTAGTCTTTTGTGTTATAATGACCTGGGTAATGGGTTGTGTCATTACATCCTGAGATCTAGTGTAGTGATATCCTGAGTTTTGTGTTGCAACATCCTGGGTGGTTGGCTGTGTTGTAACATCCTGAGCTTTAGCGTTGTAACCTCCTGAGTTCTGTAATGTGATGTCCAGAGCAGAAGGCTGTGATGTAACATACCGGGCTTTGGTTTGGCTCCGAGTTTGCGGTCTAGCTCTGTGTTCATGGCGTGTGTCCATTTGCTTTGTGTGGGGTTCAGAGGGAGGTGCAGCAGCTGGTGATGTCATCGTGGTTTGGCTTCTGGATGGTGGTTGCATTTCGTCTGAGGGATGGGTTTGGGCTTGGGTTTGGGTCTGGTGAGGGTGAATGGTGGTGGCGTCCTGTGTTGTTCTGGGTCCGGTGTCAGTTTTCGTGGCTGGGACTCATTTGTTGATTAGGGCTAGTTTCCAGATGTCTGGTAGGCGGGAGGTATCGTCACATTTATTCATGTTGTGGGGGTGTTTTTCTATTTTGACACCAGACCCAGAACAACACAGGATGCCACCACCATTCACCCTCACCAATATTTATAGAGAGACGGCAGCTCCGATCACACTTTACTCGCACAAGCACAAAGCCGAAGACCCCAGCCTGAAGATGACGAGTGGGACCTCATTGAAATGTCACCAAGATACTCTCAATCTTACACGGGAAAAGACCTGAATATGCCAAGACCTGCATACCTGTACCCGTGAAAATCTACGAATATACATACATACATATATATATATATATATATATATATATATATATATGAGTCTTTGGTCATTCGGGTTTTCTCCCGTGTAAGATTAGAAGTATCATAGCGACGTTTCGATGAAATCACATTCATCATCATCATATATATATATATATATATATATGTTATATGTAGGTCTTTGGATATTCGGGTTTTCTCCTGCGTAAAATTGGAAGTGTCTTGGCGACGTTTCGACGAAGTCACATTCGTCATCTTCAGGCTGGTGTCTTCAGCTTCCTGCTTCTGGGAGTAGTGTGTGTGATCGCAGCTGTTTCTTCCTTTTAACTGCCAGTGGGGTTTGAGCTGATTGGGTGGGAGCTTGGCTGTGTTCTGATTGGGTGGAGGTGTGTTCTGATTGGT
>NW_015386447.1:1869107-1890417 GCF_001527695.2 Protobothrops mucrosquamatus | reverse complement strand
CAGCCAGACATACCCTTCTGAGATTCGAACCTGGGCTGTCTGCATGTTAAGCAGAGATGTTAGCCACTAGGCCACAGGCTCTTTCTCACTTTGTTAGCTCTTGTAGCTAACAAAGTGAGAAAGAGCCTGTGGCCTAGTGGCTAACATCTCTGCTTAACATGCAGACAGCCCAGGTTCGAATCTCAGAAGGGTATGTCTGGCTGATGAAAACCAAATAAGGTTTGAAATAGCTATCCCAGTTCTCCCTTAATTCTTTGTTATCAATTCAAATTTTGGAATATATATATATATATATATATATATATATATATATATATATATATATATATATATATATATATATATATATATATATATATATATATAATGCAGAGAGTCAAATTTTTTGGGTATTATATATATATATAATACCCAAGAGTCGAATTTTTAGTCTACAGTCTGAGAGTCCAGCCTTCTGTTATCTCAGTTTCCATTTTTCAGAGTAAAAATGGAGAAAAGGTAATTTCTTTTTAAAGCTTTACACATTGGTCAAGTACCATCTGTCACTGGATTAAAATTAGAAAATCTCACACTTCTGTTTTCTCTCTTTTTTAGTGTGTGTGTTTTGTGTGTGTGAGAGAGAGAAGTATGTGTGTGTATAAGAGGGAGAGGGGGGGAAGGATTCTGGCAAGAAGAAGCCTACAATTCAGTTAAAAGCAATATTCCGGTGGTTGTTTTTTTTTTGTTTTTTTTTTGCTGACCCAGCTATCTACTATTGGTGCCATATCAATGGAAATCAGAGTGGTAAAATGCCACAACTTCTTTGCTTGGTTTTTAGATAGGCAGACCTAGAAATGCACACATATTCCATGTTTTGGGAGTATGGTTTTACCCACATCAATCTGTCTCAGGAAAATGCATATTGATAAAGATGTTTGACACAAGAATATTTTATGACCTGGGAGAGAAAATGGTGTTATCGCAAGTTATCTGCTCAGAAATATCTGTCAAATGTGAGATACAAACGATTAAATGAATATTAGATTAGAAGTGTATAAAAAGGGAAATGAATATTGAAGTCAATTGAGCTGTCCAACATGTATAATTCAGACAGAACTATTAAGCAAATACTTTGCTAGAACACAGAATAACAGGCTTAGAAGGGTCTTAGAGCTCTTCTAGTCCAAAGATCCTGTATTATTCTGGACTAAATGTTGTCCAATCTCTTCTTGAAAACCTCCAGTGATAGAGCACTCTCAACTCCAGAATGCAAGTTGTTCCATCAATTAATTGTCCTCACTATCAAGAAATTTCTCCTTAGTTCTCTTTAATGAGCTTCCACCCATTACTTCTTGTCCTGCCCTCAGTGCTATAGAGAAGAGGTCAACCCCCTGTTCTCTGTGACAGCCCTTCAAATACTGGAAGACAGGTATTATGTCACCCCCTAATCTTTCTCTTTGATAGAGTAGATATACCTAGTTCTCTTAACCATTCATCATACAGTTTAGCCTCCAGACCCCTTATCATCTTTGTTGCTCTTCTCTGTAGTTTTTCCTAAGTCTCAGCATCTTTTTTGTGTTGCAGTGACCAGTACTGGATGCAGTATTCCAAGTGTAGCCTCACTACTACTACTACTACTACTACTACTACTACTACTACTACTACTACTACTACTACTACTACTACTACTATTTCTTCTTCTTCTTCTTCTTCTTCTTCTTCTTCTTCTTCTTCTTCTTCTTCTTCTTCTTCCATATCCGTTATCGGACGTTGGCGATCATGTTGGCGATCCTGTTTTTATCAGCAGCCGCACGAAAAAGTGCTGCTGAGTTTTGTCCAAACCAGTCCCTTAGATTTTGAAGCCATGATGTTCTTCTTCTGCCTGGACCTCATTTGCCTTCAATCTTTCCCTGGAGGATTAAATGGAGTATGCCGTATTATCACGTGTCTGAAATATTCTAACATTCATTTTTTAATTGTTTTGATGATTTCCCTTGACTTTCCCAGGCAGCTTATCACCTCCTCATTTCTGACCTTGATCTGATCACATTTCTTGTGATCTTGATACTAACTATCTGTTGATTCATCCTAGGACTGCATTAGCATTTTGGGGAGCTGCAGTACATTGGCTCATATTTAAATGGTGGTCATTTAGAACCCTTTCACAGTTACGACTGTTAAACTGTATATTCTATACATGTGCATTTTATTTTTCCTGCCTAGGAGTCTTTCTTTTTCTCACCATTGAACTGCATCATGTTGGATAAAGTCCAATGCTTAAGTCTATGAAGATCCTTCTGAATCTTGAGTCTGTCTTCTACAGTGTTCACAATCCCTCCAGCTTGGTGTTGTCTGCAAATTCTGCAAAGTCACCTTACTGAAGTTTAAGTTTACTATGACCACAGCATTTCACTGCTTCACTAATTTAGTCACTTTTATCAACAAAGGACATAAGGTTTGTCTGGCATGACCTGTTTTTAACAAACCCATGCTGACTTCTAGTAATCACCTTGTTCAAGGTGCTGACAAATCCACTGCTTGATGATCATTTCCAGTATTTTCCCAGGTATTGATGTCAGACTGATTTGTCCTGACTAGCCTTGATGTAGAACTTTTAGTGATTTGATTGTTTGAATGAAACTAACTTGATAGACTTTTGGAACCTTCTATAACCTGTAACTGTATTGTGTTTTAGTAAAAGGAAAGATGGTTTTTTACTTCATAGAATAATTTGAAGAAAAATACTATGCATTTAGGTCCCTAAACAGACATATGTTCTTAGGGAAATTTGAAGGTATTCTTCAAAAGCTCTAAATCCATCTGTCAACTGGTAAAAATGGCATAACTAAAACAGAGACATACAGGGAAATATTTGAAAATAGAGAAATTTCTCACTCAAGTACTCCTAGATATATATAGTCTGCAGTTTNTTTTAACAAGCCTGCCATTGCAAAAAATGAGACACATGACAAAAATATGTCTCTTCTATTCCATTGTTTTGTGAGAAAGAAAACTCATACCGCCATTCAGTGTATTTAACAATGAAATCCAATCATGACTGAGAGCTTTTCTGATTATAAAGAAAAAGGCAAGATGGCCCTTTTTTATTTTTCCCTTGCAGAGAGAGGCTTCCTTATTCACTCTAAACTGAATGCTTTGTCTGTGTCCCCTCAATCAGCATTGACTGTGTCTTACAGAAAAAAATTCTGAAATCTAGAATTTTAGTGTTGGTGACCAAGCAATAGCTTATCTAAAAAAAATATCAGGTAGCAAAAACAACAGGAGTTCTGTTTTTTTGGTTTTTGTTTTTGCTCAAGTCTTATCTCATGAAAAAGAAAAAAAGGAATTAGGGGGAGGGAAGCAAAGAAATGAAAGAGCTTCTATTAAAACTGTTAACAATGAAAAATTACCCTGCCAAAGTGAAGAACATCCATTATCCATACTGTATAGGCAGGATGGGTGTAAGCATTATGGATAAGCATCCATTTGCAAATAGCCTTTAGCCATTTCCATATTACTAGAAAGTCAAGAAGAAAAGTAGTGAAGCCCACTGTCCAGGAATTTAGACCAGAAGAGGGAAATGGGATTTGAAGAACACTTGGGACATGGATAAACACCTCTTGGCACTTCTTTAAATCAGTTGTGATTTTTACCCCCTTGGATTGTGGCATAAGCTCAGCTTGTTTAAGAAGTGGCTGGCAGGAAACCCACATCCTTCCTAAATCATTCATTTGGTCTTCACATCTGGGGTGTCTAAGTAGACCTAGTGTGTTCTTTTCCAATTTGTTGGTATGACTGGTAGTTTGCTTTTGCTTTTAAGGAAAATGCAGCTGGGGACAACTCTGTGACCCTTAACAGCAATGTAGTAACACAGAGGAAGTTGAGAGTGGAGGAAAGTATCCAGGTTACAATTTCAGATAAATAATGGATTTTGTTTTCTAAATAGTGTATTATGTATTCCATTTATATAGGCAGAAATCCTATAGATATTTGTGAGCAAGCCCCATTAAACTGAATATCCTTACTTCAGAGCCAATATATACAAGTTTATATTGTTCCTGGTGGAGGTCTATGTCAACGGGTTGTGTTCATATCTTGATCTTATTATGAATTATAGAAATTGGCATCTGTCTTCAGGATTTTGCTCCTGTTCCAAAATATCAATACGATTAATCTGAAAGTAGGCACTAGATATATGTGTAGACAATGCAGAAATTGGCATTTTACATAGTAAGGATTATATTTAACTGTTATGTTTTTCAAGTATATTATTTGATAATTCTATTTTAGTCCATGTATACCCTGCCTCTTCTCTAATACCTGAAAGTTTCTTGATATTATCTTTCCCCAGTTGCCTGAGTAAAGTTCGAATGAGTGTTGAGACTGGCCTAAGGCCAACTTTGAAGAATACAGTTCCCAATCCATATGAGACAGCAAATGCCTTGGTCCAACTCAATATTTCCTGCCCTTTTAAACTGATTTATGTGGAAATGAGTCCTTTGGTATAGATATGTTCACATGAGATTTTAACAAGGTCTGTTAAAGATCTAGGATGTCATGTAAATTTAGTAACCTGATTAATTCTAAGTTGCCTTGTGATCTAGAGTATCTGAAAATACACAAGGTTAATTGTGTATTAACTCTCTTAACCAGGTCAGGTCATCTAAACCTGAAAGAAGGAATTAAGTTCTCTATTCCATTTCAGAATCACACAAATAAGAGTTTAGCTTAATGCCACAAAACCAGAACCATTCTAGATACTTCATTTGCACTTTTTAATTTTTATACATCTTTGCACCATCCATCACTGCTATTGTCTGGCAGGTTTTATGACTCAGATAGAAATGCGGACTTTGAAATGGAATGATAAAATATTACACTTCATCCAAATCAGGAGAGTAATATTGAGGATTAACATTATGATAAAACCAGAATTATTTCTATTAGGTTTTATGGACGTTGAACTAGAAAAAAAAATACTGCATGGGCAAATATTTCATAGTTAGTCCTTGACTTACAATCACAATTAGGACCAGAATTTCCATTGCTAAGCAAAGCAATTGTTAAGCAAATTGCACCCAAATTTTTGCCATGGTTAAGGAAATCACTGCAGTTATTAAATGAATTATGTAATTGTTAAGCGAATCTAGCTTCCCCTATTGGCTTTGCTTGTTGGAAGCTGGCTGGGAAGGTTGCAAATAGTGATCACGTTAAGCCCAGGAGGCTGCAACCATCGTACATACATGGCAGTTGCCAAGCACCCTAATTCTGATCCCGTGACTGTAGGGATGCTGCAATGGTCATAAATGCGAGGGCTGATTGAGTCACATTTTTAGTGCCATTGTAACTTCAAACGGTTACTAAACAAATGATTGTAAATTGATGATTACCTGTATATTGCGGTCACTGTGGCAAGATTTTTGTATGCACAAAGATGGAAAAACAATGGAATGATCACTATAAAAGACTGGAATATAAAATTGATGGTGTTTGTGAAAATAGCAAAGCTGGCCAGTTTGGTCAGGAAAAAAAGAATAAAGATTTTTGAAAGACTGGGAGTCTTCCATGGATTTATTGTTAAAAGAAGAAAAATCTGAATTGATTTGGGGACTAAAAAGAGTTAAAGAGGAGAAAGGATAAGATGGAAATTACTCAGTAGAAAGACAGGCAGAAGTCATAATTCTATATTTTCTTTATTCACTTTTTCCTCCCCTTCTCCTGTCTTTTCTTCAATTTTTAATACATTTTGTATGCACCAATTTTAATAAAATAAAAATAATAAAACAAAAAAAATCAAATCAGAAGAGTAGACCTCCTTATATGTTTGCTTGGTTGCAGGAGTTCATTGGCCCTAATTGGTGGAGGCAAATTATTTTTTTCCATGGGGTGGATGAAGCAAGATAGCTATTCATTTCAGAGGCTCCCTCTTCCTGAATGAATTTTCCTTTTTGAACCTAGATCATTAGTAGAAATTACCACCAAAAAAAAGAAAAGATCGTGAAATAACCCTGTTAGGAACCAGCAATGCAAAAACAACAATAACAAAAGCCAAAGGAACAGCTAAAAATCTTTGGAGGAGAATTGCTGCCTAGAAGGAAGGGCTGTGGTGGTTCTTCGGATTTAAAGGCAAAAAGATACTTCAGAACAGTGATGGAAAAGGCAAAACACTCAAAAATGACTGCTGGGTTGTGCTTTTCTTTGTGCTAGAATCCTGCTGTTTCACATGTTTGTAGAACTACAACATGCAATCTAATTTTCTCTTATATTCTTTATATTGGGGTTAAGAGCTTAAACTGAATTAATTAGTTGCAGTACTGTTCTTATTATCTCTGCTGCTCTTCTGAAACCATCATCAGCTCATTCAAATGTCATTGTGTATCACACAATGTCCTCTCTCTTTGTGAAAAAGTTGCAACCTGCTTGGTGTGCAGTCATGAAAACACATGAAGGAAATTGCTTTTGTGAAATGTTATGGCTTTAATTAGTAGGAATTGTCTATTTTCCATTAACATTCATTCTCATGGATGGGAATAGGCAAACTGTAAAATTGCTTTCATCTGGGTTTTTTTTATAAAGGGTATTTTCTAGGTCTATCAACTGATTAAAGACCTTTTAGTTGATTAACTCTCTGGCTTTTAACCAATTAATCAATTGATTGATTAAACTTGCATACATTTACATATTGCTTTGCTTCCACAAAGGTATTTCTTTTTTTTAAAAGAAGTCTGTGTAAAGGTTCTATTACCCATTATTCAGAAAAATAAAGGTTGTTGCTCCATATTTTTTTCATCAAACTTATGAAAATGACAGCATTTGGCACCTGCTACTTAGAGTCTAAATGTCATGTAGCATGTAAACAGGGCAAAAAATAACTTGGAGTAGGAAGAGACTAAAACAGTACTGGAGAAAAATTTTGTTCTTCCCCATTGCTATTATCTCCATCCTACTCACTCCTCCCAGTCTACACATTTATTTTAAAACATGGGACATCCATCACACATGTCCACTGTCTCATCTCCTTAGACTCTGAGATTGCTAAAATGGGAGAGTCTTCTAATGTTCAGCTGCTTTTTTCTATCACAATTTTGAATTCATTACTACATTGATCCCATTAAGGTTATGAGATGATGAACATAATTTGCTGTTGCTATCAGCGAGGCACAGCACTCTTTCATTTTTAGCTGCTTTCTTGATTGTGCTGCAAATTTCTTTCCTCCAGCACATGTATTCCTAGAGGCAGAAAGTCATATTCCATAAGACGGGCTCACTTGACTGATCTAACTGAAATATCTTTTTCTAATTTGGTGACCAGAGCTTTTGTCAAGTCAAGGTTACACAGACCTGGGCAAATGATAGATGACAAGTTTGTCCCTGGATCTACGCTGACAACCCTGCTAAAGGACATAATGAGATTACCCCATCAGGAGAACCATATGCTTTCTCATCCTTGATTGTGGAAAGGCTGTCATGTGTCAACAATGTCCTACTACAAATGACATTGCACAAACTGTCCATTCTCTATGAGGAACAATAAGTCAACATAAATGTGGTAACAGAAACCAGTGGAGAACATTTCAACTCCCTGTGGCGTCTTTTCTCTGACTTAAAGAAAAGCAGAGAACAATTTTATCATAAAACAGCTGAACTGAAATACATTAGAACATTTAACACTATTTTTTACAGACTAAACTAAGAGCAGGATTTCTGACTATACAGCATACATCAACTAAGTTATTCAGTGTAAGAATGTCTGTATCACACCTTCATTTTGTTGGGTCACTTGTAAAGCTGTTTTGTCTCTCACCTCTCCTTTTACTTTTCCCTGCTTTCCCTTCCTTTCGCCCTTCAACAAGAGCTTTTCATACATGCATGCATGCATGCATACATACAGTACATACATACATACATACCTAGTGTTTTAACATTTTGTTGTTTCTTTAATATCATAATTTTATGCTTTATTTATTGCCATTACTATTTTGCCCTCATGTGTATCTTGTCTGTCATTTGATTCTTAAGCTGATGTCTTATTTTTACAATATTGTATAACAATTTTAATAATCTATTTTAACTGTTCACCATTCAGGAAACTCTTGCTATCAGATGCTATAAAAGAAAGGGCAGCATTGAAGCTTGAGATGGATAGACTTATGATTAGGAAATATCTATTTCATTAAAATAAGTTTAAACCTCCAGGGCTGAATTAATTCCATTCTAATGTAATGAAGGAATTTGCTGTGGTTTGATCAAATCTTTATGTATTAACTTTGAGAAGTCCTGCCTCTTTCTTCAAAACATGGTAAAAAGAGCCAGAGATCTGCAGAGCAGTGTACCTCATATTCATAGCTAGAAAGATTCTAGAAGAGGTCATAAGGCCTTCACTTTGTAAGGCCATCAGAACAGTCACTGCCCTCAATGCCTACTGCCAACTGGTGTTGTCTTGATTGTTCATGTACTCCAAATGACAAGTAAACCAGATCCCCCCCCCTTTCTTCAACTTGCCTTGCTGCTTCCCCAGCTTTCTTTTACACTGTTGAGTGCTGTCTGAGCTATTTCTTAGTCATTTCTTTCTTTTGGTGGTTATTTTCAAAAAGATCCTACAAATACAGTAGCTTAATCCCACAGCTAGGTTCTTTTTGCTCCTTAATATTTCATGTAGAATCAGATATTATCATGTAGAATCAGACAACTCCCTTTGCTTCCTTCTCAGGAAAATAGTCTTTAACCACTTCTTTAACCTAAAATTGGCCTGAAATATAAAGTATTTCCCAAAGAAGCTTGTGGATTAGATCTTTCCTTCTACTTTGGTATCTAGCTGTTCTGGATCTAGATAACATAGAAGAAATCTTATACTAGATATTACTTAACATATGAAAGCATGCAAACAGACATATCATATAGGTGTGTTTGCTGCTACATGATAACACAGCTGATATCAACCTTCATCAGAACAAGTATCAAGCAGCAGTAAAACACACTCCAGTTGTACCAGTTTTAATCACATTTCCTGCTGCTAACCACCAATGGCCAGCAGAGGGGAAAGCCCCTTTCTTCCCCTTGCCTGTCTTCCCTTTTCCGCACATCATCAGCTGGTAAGAGGAACAACTTGCAAGTAAAGTACAGCAGGGGGAGTATTGTCTGTCATCGCTGCACGTCATCCTGGATCCTTACTCCTACATCCCATTCTGTTCACAACCCAAGCTGAATAAAATAATGGTGTCTCCAAAGAGCTGAGTCACAAGAATCATTTTTACTTAGCATTTCTTCCCCTTTGTATTCTCTATGTAGGCAGAATGCTAATTTCAAGGATTCTTCCCTCCTCCTCTGGTCAGAGAGCAATTGGGGTGAGGTAGAGCCAAGATTGTCATTCTACTGTTTTACTATTTTATAACCATCAAACCTGTGCTGGTTATAAAATTAAAGTGCTTACCAAACTACCACTAGCTAAGTAGTTTAGATTATTGCACAGTTCTGAGAGTATATTAGCAGAGCCATGTGTTTAGAGGAATAATATGAAAATGGTAGATAAGATTAACCAATGACCAGAGGTTTGTACATTGGCTTGCAGCCATTGGTCCGATATTATCCAATATTTGTTATTTGACTGTGCTTCCAACATAATGGGTGAAAAAATATAACAAATGTTACTTATCTTGTGGTTGTCCTTGGATGCTCTCACTGAAAAACACTAGTTTATCCTTGATACGACTAAGGATGACTTAAGCCAGTCTCATATATGGATGGGGTCAAGATGAAGAAAACGTTATGGGGATATGGCAGAAACAATATTGCCAGAGTATGCTTGCTCCATAATTAGGTGCAAATGGGAAAAATCGCCAGTAAAAAAATGACATGCTATGTGTATTAGCCTTCAACATGCTGCAGCTGTTTTAGAAAATTATTGGCCAATCTCCAAGTTCCTCTTTGGGGAGAAGATTGCTGAGAAGGAGATGGGCCTGCAGCTGGGTAGGACTCTGAATGTACAGAATTAGTTTCAAGTTTGTGTTTAGAACTGAGATTACAGTGATCACTTTTCTATATGACTTGTGACAGGACTGAGATGGGACCTCTTGCTCAGTGGCCTTTGACACCATCAATCATAGTATTCTTCTGTGTCCCTTGCAGGGGCTGGGAGAATGATTTTATCGTGTCCTTTCCTTTCTGAGCAGGCAATTTCAGCCAGTCTTAGTGGCAGAGGATGTGTAGTGCCAGATGGCTTAATTCTTTTACCACTCCTATGTAACATCTACATGAAACCATTGAAGAAGGTCATTCACCAGTACAGAATCAATCAGTATCTTGACTCAGGCAAAATAAGGGAAGTGGTTGAGATTTTGTTCCATTGTCTGGAAGCTGTTAAAGACTGGATGAGAGGAACATGGTTGTATTTGAATTCCAGCAAGATGGAAGAACTCTGATTTCAAAAATCAACCAATTCCAGAAATGTTCTATCCTGACCCTGGATGAGCTTACAATTCCTCATATTGAAATGGTTTGTAATGGGGTTTCTTCTTGAGCTTGCAATTCTTCCTTAAAAAGCAAGTGGTAGCTATGGCCAGAAGGTTCTTTGCACTATTCCATGTGATACACCAATAAGAACAATTTCAGGTCTGGAGGCTGTTGCTCACAGTGACTGATTCCTTGGTTGCTTATTGATTGCGGTATTACAACACACTTGGAAGCTATAGCTAGTGTAGAATGAAATGGCTTAATTAGCTAGGTGCATAACAGAAAGAAGGCAGAATAGAAGAGAAAGAACTGAAGAGAGTCACAAAATACAACAACCCGGAAATAGAAATAGAACACCTGTGGTGGCAAAGAAAAGGAAATACATATACCAATAGTGCTAGGCACTTTGGATACAATCTCAGAATAACTGGAACACCACTTAAACACTATCAGCATCGACAAACTCACCATCAGTCAATTGCCAAAAGCAGCTTTACTTGGAACAACAGCATTGTGTGACCAGACTTTTAACACCATGAAACCACAACATTTGCCTATCCCAGATCCTTGGCAAGGACTCAACAGGTGGATAAAAATGCCAAATCCAGTCTAAACGTCTGGCTGACTATGTGACCAACCATAATTTATTAAATTTATATGCTGCCTGACTGCCAGCAGCTAATACATAGCAATATCTTGATTTCAGGAAAGCATAGACAAAGATTGCTTACCAATGGTTCCACATCAAACTGATGCACGTATCAAATAGGGTGCCACAATGCTCTGCTTTAAACTTTTATTTGTTAATGTTTTTATAGAAAACTTAGATAAAGAGATTAAGGGAATGCATATAAAAGTTCTAGAAAAATCACTAACATTTCAAATCAATAACATTTAGAAAAATCTTGAAGGGTTTGAAAAATGAGCTAAACATAACAGAATGGAATTTAACAAAGAAAAACATAATGATCTGCAATTAGGGGGCTAGAAACCAAAGACTGGAGGAATTTGGGATGTTTGGCGTTGAAATGACTGAAGTGGGATAAGAAACCAAATGTACAGATGTAGAATAGGCAGAATCTGGCTCAACAGGAGTAACTGTGAGAGGGATCTAGGTGTCCTAGTTAAATATGTGTCAGCAGCATGGATCAGCTGCCAGAAAAGCCAACACAGTCCTAAGTTGTATCTACAGAGAATAGTATCAAGAGCATAAGAAGTGATAGTACTGCTTTATTCTGTATTAATAAGACCATACTTGGAATACTGTGTCCAGCTCTATTAACCACAGTATAGAACAGGTGCTAAGGCCCTAGAAAGAGTGCAGAGAAGAGCAACAAAGATGAGTAGGGGTCTGGAGGCTAAGCTGTATGATGAACAGCTAAGGAAACTAGGTATGTATAGCCTAATTGAGAGAAGGATAAGGGGGTGACATGATAGCTGTCTTCCAGTACTTCAGGGCAGTCACAGAGAAAAGTGGATAGACTTATTCTCCAAAGCACATGATGGCAAGTCAAGAAGCAATGGGTGAAAGAGAGATCCATCCTGGAACTAAAGAGAATTTTCCTGACAGTGAGAACAATTAGTCAATGAGCCTTCTGCAATTGTGGGTGCTAGACCACTGGAGGTCCTTGAGAAAAGATTGTTTTGTCTGGGATGGCATAAGGACTCCTTCCTTGGGCATGGGGTTGGACTAGAAGACCTCCAAGGTCCCTTCCAGCCTTATGATGCTATGCTATGCTATGCTATGCTATGCTATGCTATGCTATGCTATGCTATATGATAGGATCACAGCTTAATTTCCTTGCATGCATCTGATTATTTTTCAATATCTAAAGGTTTATGCAATCAGAAATTAGTTATGACAAGAAGGCCTTTTATTATTACATAAATTGATCAATTCAAGGTATTAATGTCAAATTTAAAAATGAGCATGCTGTGGCCTTTTCCCCCATTAATTTTTGGTTTACACATAGAAAGGTGGGAAGGGGGATTGACAGGTCAAAATATTTTTTTGTCCTGTGGGAACCAAGGTCATCAGCTGTTCCCAAGACTACAGGCTAGGTGTTTCGTGAAAAGCCCGCCAAGAAGATGTATTGGGGAACGTAGTTGCTTGCATAGTTTTAGAGGTGGGATTTATTGGGGAATTGTTTCATGTGTCTTCAAACTTGGTTTCACTTTTGACGTGCCAATACTTTGTAACTAATAAACATGTTATTTGAGGAATTTGCAAGCCTCAGATTCTGCTTTATTTGTCTTTGTCTGTCGGAACCATGACATTAAACCAAGTCTCTTAAAACTTCGTTTTCTCAGAGTGCTGGGTTCCAACCATCTACCCACTCACTTTTGGGAGAGCAGTAAAGACTCGGCAAAGACTCAGGATGGAGGAGAAAATTGAAACCGCTGCTAGCTGCAACCGGACTCAGGCTGTTGGAGTGCAGGTAGGCGCTCCAGCCACCGAGGAGGCATCACTGGCAGCGGCTTGGCTGAGGACCAGGGTGATCCAACCTGGGAAGCTGGCACCACAGGAAGGAGCTACAACCCTAGCAGACCTCTTCCAAGCTGAGGCTGCCCCTCAGTGCAGAAGCACTCCTGCAACCGCTGGAGAGGAGCTCCTATTGCTGCCGTCCCAGGGTTCTTCATCTGCAGATGGCAAGAAAGGAAAGAGGTCGATGAGATGGGACAACTCTGGCAAGCAGAGATTTCAGTCTGCAGTCCACAGCCCCTCACTCGAACAGCTGAAGGAGAAGTTCAGCCTGCTGGAGGTAAGGGATACAATCCCTGTTGCCCGGGAGATGGGTGCCGTGGGGGGAAATGCCAAGAACTACCCATCTCTTCCCCCTCCTTGCTGGAGCTCCAGCCCAGCTGCCGGAGTCCATACTGCTTCGCCCAACCCCCCACTAGCTGTGATACCAAGCCATGTGTCCCAGCCAAGTTTGTTGCCACAACCTCGGGATGCCAGTCCTGGAATACAACCAAGAGAAGTCTGGAGAGTGGTTTGGCCACATCCCCAGTACCAGCAAGCCACCCAAACCCAACAAGCACCCAGCCCAGCCTCAGGTGCAGGTGGCTCCACCGAGGTTCGAGCTACCTCCCAGCAAACCACCTTTGATGGGGATCCTGAGAAGCTCACCTTCTTAAACTATGTGTGGGCTCATTTAGATCGCCATGCTTATGCCTACCTGGATGGGGCTATGATGGTAAATGCTGTGGCCGCAAATCTAGAGAGAGAAGCGGCCGACTGGGTGACCAGCTTCCATGATGAAGGGGCTCCTGAATTGCATGACATTAATCTATTCATGGAGCAACTGATTTTAAATCCCTCAATGCTGTCAGCATGGAAAATACATATCCCCTCTCCCTGATGATGGACATGTTAGCCCATCTGGCTAAAGAAAAAATATTTACCAAGCTGGATTTAAGAGAGGCTTATTACTGAATCCAGATCAAGGAGGGGGATGAATGGAAAACAGCGTTCAATTGCCCATTGGGGACTTTCCAATTTAAAGTGATGCCTTTTGGACTGCAGGCCCCCCTGCTGTGTTTATGCAATTGATAAATCAAGTGCTTCATGATCATTTATACAAGGGAGTTTTGGTTTATCTTGATGACATCCTTATTTACTCTGAAACCATCGATGAACACTTCCAAATGGTCTGTATTAAAGAGACCATTGAAAGCTGTTGAAGAGACTGTTGAAAGCCAAACTGTACGCAAAGCTGTCAAAGTGTGAATTTCACCAGAACCGCTTAGATTATCTAGGGCAGGGGTGTCAAACTGCAGGCCCACAAGCTGAATGCGTCATGCTGAAACCACGCCCACCCCATTGCTGGCAATGGAAAAAAAGTCACGATACGTCGTGACACATCCCATAACATTGCGAGTTTGACACCCCTGATCTAGGGTATCGGATTTCGAATGACAGGGTAGAGATGGACCCTGCCAAAGTCAAAGCAGTATTGGAATGGCAACCCCCATGTACCCGCAAGCAGCTTCAAAGTTTTCTGGGGTTTGCAAACTTTTATTGTCAATTTATTCTCTCTTTCACAAAGATAGCCATGCCAATCACTGATTTACTCAAAACAGGCAAAGAAGGGGAAAACCCCTGACCTGGTCAGTCATTGAAATGGTCATTAGAATGCCAGGCAGCATTCAAAAGACTAAAGAGACTCTTTGCAGCTGAACCAGTTCTTAAACACCCTGACCCTGGACAACAATTCATCATTCAAGCTGATGCAAGCAACATAGCTATGGGGATCATTCTCCTACAAAAAATCCCAGAGGGAAGTTACAACTTTGCACTTACACTTCCCAGAAATTAACTGATACCGAGAGGAGGTGGGCTGTTTGAGAGAAAGAGGCTTTTGCAGTTCGTTGGGCTTTGCTGACATGGTGTCATTTCTTGGAAGGGGGAAAATAACTTTTGAGGTATGGACTGATCACAAAAATTTGGAGGCTCTCAAGACCCCCTGTAAATTATCCCCCAAGCAAGTTCAGTGGGCTCAGTACTTCAAACATTTTTATTTCACTTTAAAATATTTTCCTGGAGGTAATAACTTTTTAGCTGATGCCTTGTCTAGAATGCCCCAGTTCAAGAGCAATCGAGAGAAAGTCATTAACTCCATTATTCCTCCACAGCAATCTGCTTCTCAAATGACAACCAGATCGCACACCCAGGGACCCTTGCTGGTTCTGATGATTGCTTGCTAAAGGAATTAAAGGAGAAGTTAGAGACTGATGCCTGGTTTAAAGATAACAAATCTATATTAACCTTAAGGAGAGGGCTAGCTTGGAAGAGTTCTAAGTTATACCTCACAGATGGCCTCAGGCTCCAAGCATTGCAACAAAGTCATGACGCTAAGCAAACAGGTCACTTTGGTTTTTTTAAAGACATTGCATCTGGGGCAAAGGAAATTCTGGTGGCCAAGAATGAAGGAGGACATTGAGAGTTATGTTAAGATTTGTGCCACTTGTGCTGCCATGAAGAAGCATCCTGGAAAACCAGCAGGTTTGTTGCAGCAGGTGGCCGATCCTTCTCAACTTTGGGAGGAGATAGCCATGGTGGAATTACCTGAGAGCAAGGGGAACACTGTAATAAGGACTGTGATTGATCTATTTTCTAAACAGGCACATTTCATCACTTGCTCTGGACTTCTTTCTGCCCAGAAGCTAACCAAACTATTTTTGAAGCACATATATCGATTCCATGGTGCCCCAAAGCGGATTATTTCTGACAGAGGGATCCAGTTTACTGCAAAATTTTGAAGGGAGTTCGTTAAAATGATTGGGTCCTCCCAGGGGCTATCATCAGCTTTTCATCTGAATACTAATGGAGCTACTGAGAAAGCTAATGCAATGGTGGAACTTCAGATGCTATGTAAATTACCAGCAGTGTAATTGGGCTGACCTTCTGCCTTTCACAGAGGTAGTCTACAACAATATGGTGAACAGTAGCACTGGACTCACCCCATTTAAAATAGTAATGGGTCGAGACTTTGTACCCATGTCTGAGTATCCACAGGAGCCATCTACTTCCCAGACTCTGACCAACGGGTGACATCCTTTCAGGGGGTTTGGGTGAATGTGAAGAAGGCATTGACCAAAGTTACCAAGGTTTACAAACAGCAAGCTGACAAACGACATTCCCCTCATAAACCTTTTCATGTTGGACAATTAGTTTATCTTTCAACGAAATATTTAAGATTAAAATTACCCAGTAGAAAACTGGGGCCAAAGTTCCTTGGTCCTTTCCCTATCACTAAGATCATTAACCCTGTCACAGTGGAATTGAAACTACCATGATTGTTGGGAAAAGTTCATCCTGTGTTTCATTGCAGTCTATTGAAACCTGTATCAGAATCCTCTTTGAGACCTGTCCTAAAGAAGCCACTGGGTCCAATGGTGGTGAAGGGGGAGACACATTATGAAATAAAAAGTATTCTTGTACAAGGTTGTATAAGGGAAAGTTACAATACCTTGTTCAGTGAAAAGGTTACCCCCTTTCAGAAGCTACATGGGTGAAATGTACAAATGTGATAAAGAAGATTTATGATAAATACCCTCACAAGCCTCAAGGGAATGCTTAACCTGCTTTTTCTATTCCTTGCAGGAGACTCTTTCTTTCTGATGGGGAGCCGAATGTCAACTTTAACAATGAGCATGGCTGTGGTCATTTTCCCTATTCATTTTCGGTTGACGCATAGAAAGGTGAGAGGGGGGATTGCCAGGTGCTTGCTAATCAAAATATTTTTTGTCCCATGGGAACCAAGGTCATCGGCTACTCCCAAGACTACAGGCTGGGCATTTCATGAAAATGCTGCCAAAAAGATGTATTGGGGAACGTAGTTGCTTGCATAGTTTTAGAGGTGGGATTTCTTAACTTTGTATTGGGGAATTGTTATGTGTGTCTTCAGACTTGGTTTCACTTTTGACCTGCCGATACTTTGTAACTAATAAACATGTTCTTTGAGGAATTTGCAAGCCTCGGAGTTCTGCTTTATTTGTCTCTGTCTGTCGGAACCATGACATTTAATTTATCACCATCCCTCTCTTTTTAACAATTTATAATCTAGTTTTTATGACAGATCTTTCCAAGATAATATACAGTAACATGCAGTGGTATTAAAATGCAATAAAAGGTATGCTGAAAACAATAATAAAATAATTCTTTCTCTAATCAAATATAGTCTCATGTGCACTCCAACTGAAAGTCTCAAATGGCACCATTTCAGTGAAAATTAGACTTTTATCAAAGGCTTCTCTATAATGAAAGATTGCATTTGGGGAGGGAAGGGGGCCTTGTTTAGTTATCAGCGGTACTGCAAATGAAAAAGTGTGCAGTTTATAAGATTAAAAGGACAGCTGGCATCCTTGTTTACTTAAAACATCTGCTCAGATTTCTGCTTTTCACTCATTCTTCAGAATATATATTTTAAATGATCACGAGTCTCAGCAGGGTTCCTCATGATCCAGGTTTTATCTTGTCTACCTCAGTGCAAAGCAGTGTGTCAGTTTCTCTGCACCATCTACCTATCAACATAAGGACCCAGGGATGGTTTTATCTGTTGGCGTTCTCATTTGTATTAATTCTACTTTTATCTCAAGATTCCAAAGGAACACAACCAGCATTTCAGATGTATTTCAGTAAATTAGATGCAAGAAGAACCAGATAGCTTATTAAAGTCAGCTTTTCTCCATGGCAATGTTTAATTAAGAGCTCACTAAAATATTTCTCTGGAAATGACACTGCTCAGAAGGTTTGGAAGAACAATAAAATTTGTTGGATTTGCTTTGGAAACAGATGTGGGAGCTTTAAGTTGCTGCTAATTTGATTATGCTGCAAGCACTGTGAAAGCCAGATCTCCATCGGCATCCTGGGTTTTGGGTCAGGTGCAGTACAATAAAAAAGGCATAATCAGAGTGTTCCCTTCCTTGCTGCTTTCCCAATCAAAAAAAGGGTAACAATAATTAATTTTATAGATCAAAAAACAACTTGGAAACCAAATTAAATAGCATTTTAACAGGTTTGGAGGTCGTAGGTAAACATAATCAAGGGACGCTGACATCTATTTTGGAATTAATTTCTTCTAGGCAGGACCACCTGTTTCCTTTCCTAAACACTGTCCATCCCTCAGTGTCATCTTTTGGATAGGATTTTTTTTTTTTTTGGCAGTTGAGCAAGTACCCCTCTTCCACGACAAGGATTGGAAATTACTCCTCTTAACTAACCATGTTTAAGCTGCAACCAACATTCCTTGTCTCTTCCTCTGTAAGCAATCAATCTGACAATGCAGTCCAGATTGTCCCATTGTACTCATTCAAGCCTGTTCCTTAATGGGCACATCCTAAGTGTGCTTCAGTTGGTGCAAAATCTAGCAGTCAGACATAATGCTGGTATCTAGCATGATGAAAGATGAGTACAGAAGCATGGAGTAAGTCAGAAAGGGTTCTTAGGCCATTACAGCCAAGCCACTACATAGTGCAGAAAGTGAACTTAAAGCATTCCTCTGTATAGTAGGATTAAGAACAGTATGCTGTTGAACATCCGACTGCAACTCTCCTCTCCCCATTTGCCTAAATTGCTTTTCCTGGAATTGCCTTCCAGAACTGTTGTCTTGGGAATATGAGAACTGGAACTCCTGTCTCACCTATTAGGCTTTAAAGGCTTGGATGGGAGCCAGCCCTCCTTCAGCACATTTCTGATGTACCTCTGACAGGAACTTGTTATCCTTTGGGCAATTGGAATCAGAGTAACTCACACATGAGCTGGGTGGAAACAGATCAATCCTTATTAAACATAATTGAGGGCACTTCCACATGGCAAGTTTCCACTCCCCAATCCTTCCAGAGCATTTGGAAGCCAGCTATGCTATTTTGAAGCTTCGGTGAGGAATGGCTCCAGGAAACAGGACTCTCTAAAATGGAGGACAGAAAGGTAAGGAGAGAGAGAGAGAGATGAGATATATATCAGGATGACGAGCATAGATGTGGTAGAGAGAGAACTGTTCTCTTGCGATAGAAGAAGATGAGATGTTCTAATTGAATTAAATACAGGGCATCATAGAAGGAAATACTTGTTTATATGGTGCAGAGTAAAGTGATGCATTTGTTGTAAAGGGATAGGGCATGTTCATTAGGCTATCAACATCTACTAACATCTACTAACACTAATAATTGTGATGGGTCCTTGGTGCTCTCTGCGTTTGGTTGTTTTCTTGCAGACATTTCATTACCCGAACTAGGTAACATCATCAGTGCAAGCCTGAACTACAAATATTCTCCTTCATTGGTACTGATAATTGTTTCATGTCTCCTAAGTCATAGCTTGCAGATAAATGACAACATAAAGGCTATCACACTCCAATCCAGGCTTATGGGCTTCCCCAAAACATTCATTTGGACCTCGTGAAACACAGAATGCTGAACTAGATGGCCAAATCCAGCAGGGATTTTCTTATGTTCTTACTTTTACTTCTGCTGACCTTAAAATATCGAGTCTGGCATGGGAATACCATGAGCCAATCAGTGTTCCTTGCAACCAACTTCTAGAAGAGTGTTAAAATTCTCATTTACCCCCTGAGCTATGACAGTTCCTGTAACAAAAAAAAAAAAATCCACTCATCCTCCTCCACAAAAGAAGGAGGAAAAATAAATTTGTCCCTCAGTATTTTCAGTATATGCTGCATGCATTTGTCTAGTCACTTTGCAAAAAACAATCTGAGCTGTGGGGACAATGTTTGGCTGTCAGAACATCAGTCTTCCTCCACATTTATTCCCACTTAACTGTGATGATGATATGGCACTGAGTTTCCAGCAAGGAACCTTCTCTGTTGGCTGCAACTGCAGACTGAAGCACCAGAGAAAATAATAGCTTGCTCGAGCCAGAACCTGGAAGATAGCCTCTTCTGCAAGAGTTAATGAATGCTGCATATATAATTAGAAAAAAAATCAAGGTAGGCAGGTTTTTCTAAAGAGGTATTACAAATCTGACTAGTAGGATTAAGATCAGGTTCACTGGTAAAGTGGACTATGAAATCTGCTAACAAGCAAGCTTTGAGTTCAGGAGGTGAGGAGGTAAGCTAAAGCAAGAATTCCGGCACAGGGGAACATGCTTTCTCCCCCCCCCCAAGCCCTGCAGAGGTTTAGCATCACTAATTGCAGAGCAGACAACTTGATATTTGACCTGGCTGCAACTGAACAGGAAGGAAATTAATTCAGTTGCCCAAGGGAAACTACATGGAGACACAGCAACATGGCACCAGCGCTGGGTTGATAAAAATGCCATGTATGGTGGAGTGATTTGATTCCCACTCTTCAGCTGAGACTGAATGCGATGTAATGCAATATTAATAATATATTAGATAGGTGGTAGTTTTTATTGAATCAAGTAACTCAACTCAACATTCTTCATTCCTGAACTGCACACAATGTACAAATAAAAGTTCCCATAAGTGAAACCCAAGACCTATACATTTTGTTTACAAATTGCAAAATTAGGAGACCATTAACATGAGAACTATGAGAACTTTATGGTACTATATTATGGCAGTTTTATACACACACACACACACACATACACACGGATGCTTTACTCAAACTCAAATTTGTGTTTGTATGTACTGTATAATGCATTTTATTAGTGTTCAATATCAGTGATTGAATGACCTGTGTAGATGCCATATGCTAAATAAACCTGAGAACAGTCAAATGTGGCCAGCTCTTAAAATCTTATATAAGATGTTTGAAGAGATGAAAAAACATTTGAAATGCCGGAAGACCATGCCTGCCATGGCTTTTAGTTTAGATTCTCTCTATTACAGAAATCCAATAATACAGAGAATCCCTTGAGGTAGAGAATTTCATTATTAGCCTTGTCCTATTTCTTCAGTATAGGACACATCAAGATCTGGCTCCGGTCATGCCAGGATCATTCATGCTTTCCATGGCAGCCCCTCTGGGAATGGCTTCTTTTTCCACTTGTGTGGGAGAGAAAGAAGGAGAGGGTAACCCAGAGGGGGGGAAAAGCTGCAACTTCTGCCCACTCTCAGAACCAGCCTTCAAGCTGACTATTTTTATAGCACAGTAGCTCTTCATCAGAATGGGGTCATCCTCTGGAATAGATAATGGCAGATTACAAAATTAATTTTGAATAGAGAGTGTAGCGCTACCTCTTTAGAGGCCGCCAAAGCCCAGGCCCTCCCAGCCACAACCCCCCTTGTCCAGCCTTGCGGTAATGTTCTTTAGAGATCGGTGAGATGTCTTACAACCGGAACTCATGCAGCATTGATGGGTGGCAGGCTCTTCTTGTTGAAGCAGGACTTTCAGGCACGAACTTAACCGGTCACAATGGTTGATGCCCCGAAGATGTATATAGCAGCTCAGGGCT
>NW_015386447.1:1833690-1869049 GCF_001527695.2 Protobothrops mucrosquamatus | reverse complement strand
TACCCTTGATAGAAAAATAAAATAAGCTTCCAGACCTTCTCCTCTCAACTCCAACCACACCGGCCTTCTCCTTTCCTTTCCTTTTCTATCCTTCCTCCTTCCACTCACGCCAGCCACACCCAAAGCCAACTGCAGCTGTCCCAATCTTTTCCTTCCCAGTCAAGCTCCTGCAAGCACTCTCAGGCAGTCCCCGCTACAAGAGTAAGAGGAGGCATTGGATTTTGCCAAAGCCTGATATGAATCAGACCATTCTAAAAAGATGTTGTGGCTCTCTAAAGTGAAATAACATTATCTCCCAAGAAATTGGAACACAACCTGTACTTTCTCACAGCAATCTGATATTTCCGAGCTCTCTAGAAAACAGCAAGACCTGCTTTCACTCTGGTATTTATAAACATATCAAGGCTCATCTAGGCTGCACTTTTCATTAAAAAGAAACCATTTACCCATGGTCTCCAATTAAGGTATTTTAGTGAAGGAATGCTGTCCTGTTTGTTGTGATCTTTTACTCAATTTAGTTCTGTTACCTAATATACATGAGTCATCTCTTTTATGGAAGAAAATCAGGTTGCTGAGGAGGGCCTGAAATTTTCTCAAGAGATTCTTCAGGTAGCTGAAGCAATTATTCATGCTAAATCAGAAAATGGAGATCAGGGTTCCTCTGTATGGTTTTCTTATTCTTATCTTAAAGGTCCTTTTTTTTTCTTTAAATCTCTATTGGTATAGACATATTTTAGGGCAACAGCTTCCTAGGAGCCCTGATGATGCAGTGGTTAGAATGCAGTATTGCAGGCAGATTTTGCCCACAGCCCGGAGTTCAAGCCTGACTGGCTCAAGGTTGACTCAGCCTTCCATCCTTCTGAGGTCATACCCAGATTGTTGGAGGCAATATGATGACATTGGGGGGGGCATTATCCTGACATTGTAAACCACCCAGAGAATGCTGTAATCCACTATGGGCTGGTGTATAAGTCTAAAAGCTATTGCTAATCCTCAGCAAAAGGCAAGCTGCCTTTTAATTGACCTTTATTTTTAAAGTCTTAAATCTGGGTGGCTTGGATTAATACTGGTTGCTTTCACAGATTTATTTTGATGGAAAAAAATGATAAACTGCTCATGTGGAAAGAGAGTGTTGAAAAGATGCTACCTTCCTTTAACACTAATTAAAGTGAATTTGAAAAGTTAAAAAAGCATGTTGACAGTTCCAAACAGTAATTTTGCTAACTGTTCTTCAAAGATCATGATAATGCTATAAGCTTGCAGAATCATGTGAGATTCCACATTGCTCACAGGTGATTTCTGGATATCTCAGGAAAAGATACAAGATATTTCAGCAGTTTCATATAAAACTGCAGGAGATTTCAGATTGGTGAATTATATGATATTTTGATTATATTTAAATATTTTGTACTTATGACCAAACTACTTGGGATCCCTGGAGTAAGTCATAGGAATGAACAAGTTGCTCAGATCTTTGTTTCTTTGTTTCTTTCTTTTTTTTAAAGAAGAATCATAATAGGATACAGTTGCCTTGATGCTATTCCAGAAATAGCTCATAATTTGGAACCTCAGAATCTATGACTAGAAAGGTTACTATGGACTCTGGTTAATTTTATGAAATCTGCTCCTCCCCCCCCCCCACTTAGTTTCATACTCATTTTAGCTTAGCACTAATTATAACTGTGCAAAAAACATTACATGCTTTACAACACAGAAATTTCATTAGCAGTCTGCTGGAGTGTGACACCACATATGCTAGCAAAATTGTTGGCATTCTTACCTACTACAAAACCAAGGAGAAAATTAGTTTGCTTTCAACATTATTATTCTATGCAGTTAAGATTGTATTTCCCAATAGAATCATTAAAAGGCAGCCTAAGACATTTTCTGCAGCTCTTTACATTCTTTAGAGAGCAGTAATCCACGAATTTTAAACTGTGTAAAGCAACATTTTAAAAATTTGATGATGGTGATGGTGATGATGATACAAAAACATCCTAACTTGAGAAAAAAAATCAATACAGTTAATCTTTTCCAATGAATTGAATTTCCTTATTATATTCAATGATCAGAAAATCTTTTTTCTGATATGGCATAAATGAAAACAATGCACAGAGGGTCAGTGCGTGGCCAGTGGGAATCCTGCTCCTGTCAGTTGCCAGCTCGATCCACAACTTAGGTTTTTGCTGCAGCTCAGTTTAGTGTGCTCAGAAAGTTAGCAGAGCTGTGTGAGCAGACAAAGGAAAAGCGAGGAAGGGTGTCATTCCATCTCGCTTCTCTTTAGACTGTTTTGCTTGCAATTTTGAGGGGATAATGGCAGTCTGTTCGTATCTGCTACTGTTAACAGTGACAGGAGTGGGAACGGAGCCTATTTCAATTTTCTTCAAGTACCTAGCATGTGTCCAAATATATGCAGGCAAACCAGATTAAGTGCCATTAGGTGAAGGGCACTTTATCACAATATGTTGATTGCACTAGCCAACCACCAGAGCTATGCCTTGGAAGAAGGCCCCTCCTAGGCTCCACTACTTTTTTGTTTTGTTTTGTTTATTTTAAGCTATTCTAACATACTTTTTTAAATAACAAACTCAAGATGGCTAACAGATCTACAGGAAAACAATAAACCATATGTTTACCATAAACAATTAACAACTATTATAAAAAAAATAAATCAGTTTTTTTTAATTTAGCAATTTGCTTTATATCACATTTAATCCAGAAGCACAATTGTATATTTTATCAAGAACATTTTTATAATGATTTCCTTCTCTCTTTCCTCTTTTCTCTCCAAAGATAAACCACAAACACTTGGAGACTGATGAACCCAAAAATGACTCCATCTGTAGGACAACCGTGGGGCAGGTTATGTGCCAACCCATATTTTCTATCCTGCCTCACCTTCATTTTGACACAGCCTCTTAAAGTAGGGTGATATAAGCATGCATGACTGATCAAATGAATCAATAGGGACTGATTACCATTTAAGAGTAAACATTACTCAGGTTACATATAGTGTTTTGCTCCATCTGATTTGCATGTGTTTCTCTGTATTTATAACCCTACCTATAACAATAAAAGAACGTATCTGACTCACTTCAATAACTCTCTGAAATGATCCCACATAGCACATTTGACCAGGCTGCTTTGTTTTAGAAGTCGAGTCCACTCACTAAACTGTTTTTCAGGTTGTTCAGCATGTCCATATCCTGCTCAGTGGGCTAGGTCTCCAATTCTGGCCATATTAGTGCTGCAGGACCCAACACAGCCTCTCACTTTATAACTTCAATTAGGGATTACCAGATTTCCCTGTATCTCTAATTTAGAACATATGAGATACATCAAGCAGCTTCAACAACACCAGGCTCTCTTTCATCCTTTTCTTTTTGCTTGTGAGTGAGCTTGTGATGCAGACTTTCCAAAGGCTTCACCCTGAGGGGTTCCCATCAACGACATAAAAAGAAGCTCAAAAGCAAATGACTTTCAGTTTATCCTTGATTCTTTTGCTGTTCTTCTTTCAGGCATTCTCTGAGGAAGGAAGGAAGGAAGGAAGGAAGGAAGGAAGGAAGGAAGGAAGGAAGGAAGGAAGGAAGGAAGGAAGGAAGGAAGGAAGGCTCTAATATCTAACTCTAATATCACAATGCTAAAATCAAAGAGACCAATGGCATTCATTCCCACCACTCATTAGTACTTTGCCAGGTTCTGCCAATCACAATATCAGCATTTATAATTCATCAGGAACAATACACAAGTACTAATTAGCACATGCATGCTAATACTTGGTAATAACCTGCAAGTAATCAATACAGAATTTTCTGTTTCTTAAATGTACATTTGAGCTCAGTATCGACAAACACAAGAGGGTGCATACACACTAAAAGCTTGGGGGAAAAATTGAATTTGATAAATAAATGGAACCAGCAAGGATTCTTATTTGCATTTTAAATGTATACTTAATACTTTAGATCCGCAGGCAGAAGAGCATGAACAGAATGTATACACATCAAAAAAAATAATCAATCCAGTCCAAGATCAGAGTAGATAGAAATCAATCTGCTGGTGATCTAGTCTCTTCCCTTCATGTGCTATGGGACTAATTAACCATCTTGCAGATCATGAAAATGCTGGTTCAATTTATGGAACTGACAAATCATGCCAGATGGCTGCTTCGCTTGCTCCAAGTATGCCAGGTCAAGTATCTTGTTGTAAAGTAGCATCTGTCTGGGTCAGGCTGTACTTGTGTCTACAGCCTCATCTACTTGGTCTTGCCCAATCTTCATCAATACATAGTGAGGGCAAGGCAAGCCGTGTGTGCCCCACCTCAACTAGACCATATGATTGATGTGAAATGCATTCTTCCCTGTATTGATGATTGAGGGATAGCTCCCCTCTGCCTGCTAAAAATAATGCCTAAATAGATCTACTATTAGAAGGCAAACAAATGAAGCAGTCAACTGGAATCTGGCATGGTACACAGTCCTGAACTGATTGCTCAGAGCTACATAATAGTGTCCGATGCCTTTGGACTACCCTGTTCTTTTCTTCTGGTGGCTGATTCAAACTGGTGGTGGAATGGAGGAAATTTTAAAGGCAAGTTTCTATTTAAAAGTCAGAGGAAACTCTCTTTAATGTATGTAGCTAACAAGCAGCACAGCAATGCTATCGCTACTAAGTACATGGACAACACGTAACTAAAAAAATTAAGTCCGTGAAAAGCAGGCATTCATGATGGAAGTTGGAAGGAAATGTTATTTCAAATGTTAGAGGAGTGTCCCTCTCTTTCTTTCCCCTCTAATCATCCAATTCACTACAATAGTTTAAAACAAACAGCATAGCTGAACATAATCTTGGAGGGATAATGAAGAGATGGCTCTTCCAAACTAGGTGGGTAAATGAGAACCACCCACTGTTCTTTGGTAATATCAATGATCACTTCATGATCAATGATCACATCAGCCTTGAGATTCAGTTTCAGGTTGGAAATCATTTTCAAGGTGCATTAGGAGGAAATGGTGGAAATATAGCTGAAGGTTTTTCCACAAGGACCACCTTTGCCACTGATCTAGTGGGAATTCTGAATTTTTCATTATAGGTCCCATTGTACCATTGTAAATCTGTGCTCAAGAAATATAGCCTTCCACTTTTTCCATCTAGTCCAGATGTTCTTAAGTTCATACGTTGTCAGCCTATCTGCAATTTAAAGTTGGGCCAGAAAATTGAGCCAGTGAAATTCATTGCTAGTTTAAGTGGGGCCTTTTTTTTTTTTGAAAAAAGGTTAAAAGTTAAATTAAAAGAAAACAGATCTTTGGTCATTTGACAAAATAAGATGACCTCTTGTCTACCCCTTTTAAAAGCAGAGTGATCATGGTGAGAGAATAGTAAGTGAGTACTTGGTTGAGAAGAATTAACCTTCTTCTCTGGGCCATATTTCTTTGCCTTTTCAAATTGAATTGTATACCACCCATTGTTCAGTCAGTCAGAATTATTCAAAGAAAAGTAGAATTAGCTCCCTTCACTTGGACACAGCAGCTTTCCTGACTTGCTTTCAATATAGTGAGGCAGATGAGAGGAGGGGAATGGCAAGCTGTTCTGGCTACCTTTTCCTAAGGAAAACTAGCTAATTGCTCCTGGAAAGCAACTGAACTAAACAATAAAGGGTTTGGCCTTGGTACTGCCTCTTGCTAGTTTAGACTTTAACTCAGGACCATAGACAATCAAACTAATTAACTCAGGACTTTTTTTTCAAAGCAATACAAAAAGACAAAGTGCAGTCCTGCAGTCCTGTATGGAAGACTCAAAGCAGTGCAACACAAAAAAGTTGCATTTGAGTATAGGACAAGAGAGCAAGATTTATTCTAAAACTTTCAAAAAAATCTTTTTTTTGACAGAATGCTCAGAAGGATAGGATTATTGGGTGTGTCTGTGTGTGCAAAACAGTGCATGCCTTCTGCACATCCCTGTATTGTACTATGATCTTAAAGAATGCAGAAGCAGGGTAATGGATGGTTTCACAAATGCTTCTATCAATCTAACTGGCACTATCTTTCAGGCACCCAATGAACCAATTAAAATCTGTTTCCTGTCAGCCAAGATGGGCAAGTGGCAGACTCCATATGCCCACACAAACCCCTTTCAGTGCATGTTGTCCTAGGATTATCTAAAGATACTTGGCTCTTCCTCTGTCACAGCAGAGGGTGTTTCAGAAACTCTTGCTGAAGGGTGGAAAAGAGATGTTGTGCTCTGGATTTTCACACCGACATCTGGTTGGACACAGTGAGAGATCTGGAGAATACTGAGAAGAGAAGCCATTAGGAGCCCAGAAGGGTCTTTCCCCTCCCTATTTTTAGAATAAAGCCTATGAGTATTGGGCAGTCATGATTTTTTTCCCCGTTTTGTGAAATGAGATGAGAATTTTAAGTGGGGAAAAGACAGGTAGGGATTATTCACTGATTAAAAGAGAACAACCTATATTAAAAGAAAGGAAATGCAAACCACACAAATCTTACTATAAAATTCTGTAATTAAGCCCTTTCATCAAAGATAGATTCCTTCCCACTTCATTCTATTTTGGTGCTGTTTTAAACATAGAAAATATTACAGCAGTTAGAGGGAGGATTAGTACAAACAACAAAACATATGGTATCGAAGAAATATAAAAGAAGCATAGACAAGTATTCTTTTTTATTTAAAACAAAAGTTTGAGAATAGCTATAATTTCCTCTGAAAAGAATAAAAAAGGAGCTCCTAATGATGTTGATATAATAAAATAAATCTTTATCACCAATTAACACTCTGAGGCAATCAGTTGAAAAGAAAGCACAATTCAGTCCTTTGGAATGTTCTAATGTTTCTCATAAATGATGGTCATTGAGAGAGGTCTGCCTCTATTGTCATAAGGAACCACTGAATTCAGGAGAACAGCATCATGCTCTTTATTGCTCAGATATTCATTATTTTAATAGCAATTTATTCCCTAGAATTCTGTAAAAAGGAAGCATGTGACTCAGAACAAAAAAGTCTGCCTTTTGAAAGGTAGACTTGACATCAGTCACCCAAGTGAGATGGCCAGTGTAGAAATTTGACAAGTAAATAAAATATGCTATTCAGTGGTATACTTATGTGCAAATATGAACAGTAAATATCCTTTAATATCATGGACCCAATGGTGGGATTCAGCCAGTTCACACCAATTCGGCAGAACTGGTAGGTAATTTTTTGTTGCCCAGGTCCAGAATGGACTTCCGGAAGCAGCATCCACACATAGAACCAATTGTTCACATATTTTAATCCCACCACTGCATGGATCCTTTAATATCTCCTCTTAATCACTGACTTGAATGCAAGAGATCCATAAATGAAGTGGCAATAGGTAATTGGCTCAACTTCAAATGGATGGATTCACAATATGTGAAGGTAACCATCTAACCCTTGATCTTCTCAGTCTTTTCAAGATTCCTGCTCCACCAGCCCTTTTAACCATGTCTTCTGAGAGTCTGGACTCAGGATACTCCTAGTTAATAGCTGCACTTCTATTTTCCTTCCCTATCTTTCATTTCCCTTGTTCTTCTTTTATGCCAATTACTCTGTCATTCCAGAAGATTTGTTCTCACATAGACACTGTGACATGGATTAAAATGATCATAATAATTGAAGATAAATTAAACAAATAGAAGACTTCTACTTAATGGAAAAATATCTGAGAGAAGAATTAAAAAGACTAAGCAGATTCAATGTACTATTATCTATTCATGGGTCCAAAACACTCCATTCTACTGATAAAATATTCCAAGAAATATTAGACCTTTCCATTTTTCTTGAAGAAAGGATCTATCTGGTCGTAGAATCATAGGGCTGGAAGGTTAGCTTGGTCATTCTAGGACTAGTTCCATAATTTTCCAGAACTAAACTTTCCAGAAAAAAAGTAATATAGTATAAAGGGATCTTCATAGGATTGGAAATTTGTGAGAAAATGCAATAATTTATTCTTAAACCCATGATATTTTACAAATCAAGGTCATTAGCAATATATCAAAGGTACATATAATTTAATTTGCAATCAGAATAGCTTTCATATTATCCAAAGCTTTTATAGTCCATATAAGGGAGAAAAGTCAAACAGTTTCTAGGCAGCAAGCAAACAAGAGTTTGGAAGTGAAATTAAAAAGGAGGATGAGACAAGGAAGAGGAGAGTAATCAGATAAACTGTGTGTTTCGAGGAACTTTGTGCTTAGCTTTATAGAATGAAAAGCTTATCTTCTGTGCAGCTGTTATTGCAAGGGATGTTCTTGAGAGATGCTGCTTGTCCATATGGATGAGTGACTGCTTCCTGATGTGTAAGCAGAGGAAGCTGTGGAGGCTGTGGAAAAAATATAAGGCTTCCAGGATTTTCTTTAAGAATCACTGAACAGCCAAATGTTGGATGGAGGACAGCCAAAAGGGGAGAGACTTGGGGGAATAGGTATGGGGGGGGGAGATGAAAGGGAGCCATTCCCTTGCCTTGGAAGAATTGAGACTCACGTTTCAGTTGAGTCTTGGATTGGGGTGAGTCCTTGGCTAACAACTGGTGAGATTCAGTTAATGATGGCAACAGGGAGTGCCAGGGCTTACTGTTAGTAAGTGATACAGTCATGAAACATCATGTTTTATGACCACATTGCTTAGAGATGAAAGATCTGATGCCAATTGCCATCTTAACTGAAGGGCTACCTGTAATTATCCTGACATCTGTTCAGAAACAGATGTTGCAAGGATGATCCTTCATGGAAATTACTGACTTGTCTTGGTGATAACTTTCTTCTTCAGAGGATGAAGAAAGGCTGAAGAAGACCAGCTATCCTTCACTTGATACTTCAGTGAAAGTCTTCAGTAACAAAATGGAAAAAAACAGAAACATTGAAGGAAAGTGATCATATAATGAAGAAGCTCTTGCTTTTAACTATGAAGCTTAACATATTTAAAAGCATACATTGGACTTCAGGAAAGTAGATTTTTATGAACTCTAGGGTAAAGCTAGTAGGATTCCATGGCAGGAAAAACATATGGAAAAGAAGCTCAAGATAGGTGGGAGGTTATTATTTTTTAGATAAATACTAAAAACTCAATTACAAACAATTCCAGTGAGGGAGAAAAAGAAAAAATGCTAAGATATCTTTTAATAAGGAATGCTTGAATCTATATATCTGATTTTTCTCATGATTATACCTCAAAGAGAAGTATCATACAAGATGTGACTGATGACTTCACTGTCAGAAACCTTTATTTCAGAGGGAACCAAGCATCCTCACATCCTAGTGAAATATTATATTTATCATAGCCAACAGTTCAACACAAAGTGGCACTTCTTCACAGTGTTTCAATCAAATTATATGGTTCTGAAATGTGTTGCTACATGCTTAAAAGATTTCACCTGGTCAATGATATTCCCATCATATCTTCACTATTTATTTCCATAAATAGCTAGAACAGCAATATTAGCTTCTGTTAATTCAAAGACAGAATGAAATTATAGATGTGTGTACATGTACAATTGTATATATAACTGTGTATATGGTGAAGTTTCTCTCTCTCTCTCTCTCTCTCTCTCTCTCTCTCTCTCTCTCTCTCTCTCTCTCTCTCTCTCTCTCTCTCTCTCTCTCTCTCTCTCTCTGTGTGTGTGTGTGTGTGTGTGTGTGTGTGTGTGTATGTGTGTAGACTCACACACATACACAAGGCAGGCTAAGAGGTAATCTTACTTTACCCCTGCTGACATTCAGATATTATTGATCAAATGCCCATCTGAAAATATGCGTGTTTTACAATTTGTGGTCTATGAAGAGTCTTATTAAGTATAAGCTGTCTCTCATCAGTGCTCAAGGTAAGATGTTTATTTTCCCCAAAAATCTCTATGAATATTATCAAGGACTGCTCTCAAATCAATAAAAGCAGCATAGAGTTGAGATTTAGAATGTTCAGTGAATTACAGGTGAAATGATGGAGATTGAGCCTTTGTCCTGGTGACTGAGGGTCTGTGTTATCGGAAAACTGCTTGCTGAGAGATACAGGGCCTTTCCAGTCAATTATTTTTAATAAGAACTTGGAGTAAATCTTTACAAAGGATGCAAAGGAAACTATTGGAATAGTACTCACCAGGATGAGATGTACTTCTTTTCTTATAGATGAGGATAATAAAATGACATTCCAACTATTAGTGAAATAGACAGTATTGGCAATCTTAGGTATATCAAACCTGATTGCCACCAAGTGAGATCCCTAAGTCAAATTCCACAATATTAGCTGAAGAGTAAACATGTATAGAGGTATTCTTCCCATCTCCATTTTGATATTTTCATTGGAAGCCCCAGAGAATCTTGGCCTCCAATTTTAGATCCAAAGAGGAATACTTTTATTTTCCCAAAGTATTAGCTGGTATAATTTCCTTGAATCTTATTCATCCTTCATATTATTTTTGTTTAAGGTTCCATATGGACCTTGACTATGGACTATAAAGACTACGGACTATATGATCCTGATTATAGCCAGTTGCTTAGTTTTATATATATGTATATCTCTATCCCATCAAAGATCTTAATTTCATCATACTTGGGAAACCAGGCAACTTATACACTTTTCCAGATATATTCTTTCTATCTCTTCTTCTTCTAAAAGGACTACAGGTAGTCCTAGACTAATGATCACAGTTGAGCCCAAAATTTCTGTTGGTCAGCAAAACAGTTGAGTTTTGCCCTATTTTACGATCTTTCTTGCCACAATTGTTAAGTGAATCACTGCAGTGGTTAAGTTGGTAACATGATTGTTAAGTGAATCTGGCTTCCCATTGTCTTCGCTTGTCAGAAAGTTCAAAAGGGGATCACATGACCCTGGGATACTGTAACCATCATAAATATGAGTCAATTGCCAAGCATCCAAGTTTTGATCACATGACCATGAGGATGCTGCAATAGTGTGAAAAAGTCACATTTTTCAGTGCTGTTCTAGCTTCAAACAGTCACTAAATGAATGGTTGCAAGTCAATTAAATGAATGGTTGCAAGTCAAGGACTTCTTGTAGGTTGGAAGCTTGAATGAAAGACATGTGGAAATTATTATTTTCTTCCCTGGCATTTTACCAAGTTTCCATGGAAATCACACAACTATAATTTATACTTTGGTATCTACCAGGCAATATGTAAGTATATTTGTTTGGACTATCTTGAAATGTATTTTGTGAATAATATAAAGATCAACTTTCTTAACCAATTAAAAAACTATGAAATGTTTTTCAGTTTCATTCTATCTTGAATTTCTAGAATAATTTGATATCTGGCCAGGATCCCAAAATGAACCTCATCTATCAGCCTAAACAAAATAACTCATTCTATAACCATCTCTGAAGTTACAGAGTGATAGATCCCCTGATTTCTCTCCTCTACCCCGTCCACAGTATGTGGATGTGTAAATTAATGCTGAATACTTAATATTCTATCAAATTATACTAATCTAAACAAGTATTACTTCTTTGAGGCAATGTGGTGGTCTTGCAAAGAACCATTGAGCACACAGTTCAATATGATCTTCACCTCTAACCAACAAACCCTAGCCAGTTGCATTCCAAGATACACAGTATAAAACACACTCAAAAATATGTGGAGACATCTGAACAAGTTACCCTCCAGAGTTTCTCAGCCACTTGTAATCCACTTGTAATCTACTTCACTGGAGAATAGATGTGACTGATCCACAACTGAGGTTGGTAGATATGTAAAAGTTTGCTTCTCCAAATTCAGATTCACTTAATTAAATCTTTTTGAATCCTTCCCAGTTGATGGATTGCTTCATCTGAGCCCTTTTGAGGGAAGTAGGCTCAGTTAAACTAGAAAATACAGTTATTGTATTAATCACACATGACATTCTGAGTGTGTTAAAGTGATTAATTAATCTAGGTGATAACCTCTTCTCAAACCCTTGAGGTAGAAATCTTTACCCCATCTAATAATCCCTCTAAAGCAGTATTCTTTTGTTGCAATGCACTGGGGACTTGGTTAAGATCTTTCTGATCACCCTCATTTCCAAATGCACTGTAGGTGTTAGCTAGCTATTGGAGAGTGATGCATGGATGGGTGCGTGCATTCAAATAGGATTTCATAACATAATGATACAAGAGTGTTAGAATTTTCAATTTGCAAATAGTCTCTTTGGAGACCACCTTTGCAACAATCTTTTAAAAACATAAATGATAGTGGCAGAGTTCACTGTCATGGAAACTAAAGACAAAGCAACAGCGGCTAGAATGAGGATTGGGTGAATTTCTCCACAGAATTGCTAAATGGGTTTAGCTTTTCTCAAGACTGCATAAGTACTATTAGTTGTATGCTTGCAGAATGAAAAGACCAATTGTGTCATTTTTCTGTCAATTGACTTTATATAATACGACTAGCAGAAACCTGTGTCATTGCTGTATACAATTATCTTTCCCATTGTTTTACAATGAACACTAAATCCCAGCATGTGATGACATGCTTTGTTACTGGGAAATCATTCATGGGCAGAAAGATAAGAGATAGGGAAAAAGAGGAGTGATTCATTCACCATTCTTTTCATGAATATCTCAGCATCAGGGCCCATAATGCCGTTTGCAGTTTTGTGTGATGAATCTAAGCTTTCATCCATAAAATATAGCTGTAAAATTGAACAGATTCATGTCTTATTTTTCACATAAATCTAGGGGCAAAGGTTTTGGTGTCACAGTTACAGCTACCTTCAATCAGAAAGACAAATGTTGGTCTATTTTGCTTTTTAAAAATGAATATTTTGTTATAAAAATATAACAGATAACATAAAGAATAGACAATAACATACAGCATAGATTGGGCTTTTTAAGAATAAACCATCTCCAAAGCCTTTAAAAGTAATGCTCAAATTAGACGTCCAGGAAAGCAGTATCTTTTGAAGTTTCTCTGTAGATACAAAGATTCCCATCTACAGATCAGATTTAGTCCAACTAATCTCCAGGGTAGCTTACTGAAGTTCTATCCTTTTACCAAAATCCTTCCTATTGCCCAAATTTACACTTCTTGTTTCCTGTCCAGAGAAACAGATTCCAGAAAAAACATATTACTGACCAGTAGGTTGGGCCGGGAGGGGATGGGAATTACCCTGGAAATACAGTATGACCAGCTGGGTTTAGTTTGGCACGAGTCAAGAGCCCAGGGGAAGAGGGGTAGCAGTTGTAATCCAGCAATCTCTGGTGGCTGTCAGGGGCCCTGTTCCACAAGCTGCCAGTTGTGAGACTCTGTTCCTGAAGTTAGGCTCACAGGAGCAGTTGGGATCTAGCCTTCCTACTGCATAGCAACTTCGCTGCCTGAATTCCCCAGTTATATAGTCCAGAGGGACTTCAACTTGCTGTCCCTGGGGCAGACATTCGAAGTGCCATGGGAGCTCATGGCCTCATGGCCTCCTAGAATAGAATAGAATAGAATAGAATAGAATAGAATAGAATAGAATAGAATAGAATAGAGCTGGAAGGGACCTTGGAGGTCTTCTAGTCTATCCCCTTACTCAAGCAGGAGAACCTATACCATTTCAGACAAGTGACTATCTAGTCTCTTCTTAAAAACCTCCAGTGATGGAACGCCCACAATTTCTGGAGGCAAGCTGTTCCACTGGTTGATTGTCCTCACTGTCAGGAAGTTTCTCCTTAATTCCAGGTTGCTTCTATCTTTGATCAGTTTCCAACCATTGTTTCTTGACCTGCCTTCTGGTGCTTTGGAGAATAATTTGACCCCTCTTCTTTGTGGCAGCCCCTCAAATACTGGAATACTGCTATCATGTCACTCCTGTTTCTTTTCTTTAGACTAGCCAAATCCAAGTCCTGCATCTGTTCTTCATATATTTTAGTCTCCAGGCCTTGGATCATCTTAGTTGCTCTTCTCTGATTTTTTTCCAAACTCTCAACATCTTTTTTGTGATATGGTGACCAAAATTCGCTGCAGTATTCCAGGTGTGGTCTTACTAGGGTTTTATAAAGGGGTAATAATACTTCATGTGATCTTGATTCTATGCCTCTGTTTATACAACCCAGGATTGTATTAGCTTTTTTAGTTTCTGTTGCACACTGCTGGCTCATAGTCAAGTGATCGTCCACTAGGACTCCAAGGTCCCTCTCACAGTTACTGTTTTTAAGCCAGGTCTCACCCAATCTGTATTTGTGCCTTTGGTTTTTCCTGCCTAAATGTAAGACTTTGCTTTTCTCCAATTAAAATTCATTTTGTTGGATAGGACCCATTGTTTAAGTTGTTCAAAATCTTTTTGGATCCTGAGTTTGTCTTCTGGGGTGGTGGCTACTCCTGCCAGTTTGGTATCATCTGCAAATTTGATGAGTTCCCCTTCAATTCTCTCATCTAAATCATTGATGAAGATATTGAAGAGTACTGGGCCTAAGACGGAACCTTGTGGTACCCCACTGCTTACTTCTCTCCATGTGGATGTAGTGCCATTGAGGACTACTCATTGAGTACGGTTTGTTAGCCAGCTACAGATCCATCTGGTGATCATGTTGTCTATTCCACCTTTTCCTAGTTTACCAAGGAGTAGGTTGTGGTCTACCTTGTCAAATGCCTTACTGAAATCTAAGTATACTACGTCCACTGCGTTTCACTGGTCTACTAATTTAGTCACTTTATCGAAGAATGAGATGATATTAGTTTGGCATGATCTGTTTTTAACAAACCTGTGCTGGCTACTAGTTATGACTTTGTTTGCTTCTAGTTGTTGGCAGATCTGTTTTTTGATTATCTTTTCTAGGATTTTCCCAGGTATTGATGTTAAACTGATTGGTCTGTAGTTTCCTGTGTCTGTTTTTTCCCCCTTTCTTGAAGATGAGGACCACATCAGCCCTTTTCCAATCCTCTGGTACTTCCCTGGTGCTCCAGGATTTATGAAAGTGCAATAGTTCTGAGATAACATCTGCCAGCTCTTTCAGAACTCTGGGATGTAGCCTGTCAGGTCTCCATGATTTATATTCGTCAAGGTTGGATAGGTGTTCTCTTAACATTTTCTTGCTTATTTTAATTTTTGTCTTTAGTATGTCTTTTGCAGTGGTTTTTTGGGTGTGTTGGGCTATTGTTTCTTTTTGTATGAAGACTGACACAAAGTATGAGTTAAGCAGCTCTGCTTTCTCCATGTTGCCTGTAATTTCCTTGCCATCTTCTCTCTTTAGTGGGCCTACAGTTTCCTTTATGTTTTTCTTGTTGTTAATATGCTGGAAGAAGCTTTTTTATTATTATTGTCCTTGATTTCTGTTGCTAGTCTTTGTTCGTTCTGAGTCTTTGCTTTCCTGACTTCATCTTTGCATGTTCTGGCTGTCTGCTGGTAATCAGCTTTAGTTATGTGCCCTTCTTTCCATTTTTTGTATTTGTCCTTTTTGTCTTTTAGTTTGTTAGAGAGTTCTTTGTGTAGCCATGCTGGTTTCTTCTTGGATTTCTTATTTTTCTTTCTCAGTGGTATTGTGCTGGTCTGGGCTTTTGTGATCACATTTTTCAGGGTTTCCCACGCTTCCTGGGTTGTTTTCCCCTTTAGGATTTTCATCCATGGGATTTTTCCTAGGTTCTCTCTGAGTTTGCTAAAGTCAGCTCTTTTGAAGTTTAGGATATTGGTTGGATTGTTTTCTATTGCTGGTGTTTGCATTATATTAAATTCCAGTTTGACATAGTCACTTTCACCCAAGCTTCTGGTAATTTCGATTCCCTATATCAATTCTTTTCTGTTTGTAAGGATTAAGTCCAGTATAGCTTTAAATCTAGTTCCCTCCTCCACCTTTTGGGTGACAAAATTGTCAGCTAGGTTGGTTAGGAATCTGTTTGATCTCCCGCTCACTGCAGAGTTTGTCTCCCAGATGATATCTGGATAGTTGACGTCTCCCATTACTACTGTGGTATGCTTCCTACATGCATTTGTTAATTGGTTGGCAAAGAGTTTGTCTATTTCTTTTGTTTGGTTGGGTAGTCTGTAATAAACACCTATGGCAATGTCACTTTTTTTTCTTTTATATTGACCCATATACTTTCTGGAGAGATTTTATCTTTGATCATGTGCATTTCTGCAGATATGTAGTGTTCTCTTATATATAGTGCAACTCCCCCTCCTCTTTTTGTAGACCTGTTACTTTTGAACAATTTGTATCCAGCCATCAGTACATTCCATTCATTGGGTTTTGTCCCACCAGATTTCTGTTATACCAACTATGTCATACCCTCCCTCGTGTACTATTGCTTCTAATTCACCCTGTTTGTTCCCCATGCTTTGAGCGTTTGCATATAAGCATTTAAGATTTTTATGCCTGTCCATGGGGGTGTTTCCTGTGTCTCCTGGTTGTTGTTTGAGTTTTTCTTTTTTTCATCTCTGCCTACCTCATTGTTTGATTTGTTTTCTTGGAATTTGTGATTGGCTTTGGGTTCTAGAGAGTCTAGAGATTAGTCACCCTCCCCCTTCAGTTTTAGTTTAAAGCCCTCCTGATGAGTTGGGTTAGAATAGAATAGAATAGAATAGAATAGAATAGAATAGAATAGAATAGAATAGAATAGAATAGAATAGAATAGAATAGAATAGAATAGAATAGAATCTGGAAGGGACCTTGGAGGTCTTCTAGTCCAGTCCCCTGCTCAAGCAGGGAGAACCTATACCATTTCAGACAAGTGACTGTCTAGTGTCTTCTTAAAAACCTCCAGTGATGGAACGTCCACGATTTCTGGAGGCAAGCTGTTCCACTGGTTAATTGTCATCACTGTTAGGAACTTTCTCCTTAATTCCACATTGCTTCTCTCTTTGATCAGTTTCCAACCATTGTTTCTTGTCCTGCCTTCTGGCACTTTGGTGAATAACGTGACCCCCTCTTCTTTGGGGCAGCCCCTCAAATACTGCTATCATGTATCCCCTAATTCTTCTTTTCTTTAGACTAGCCCAGGGGTAGGCAACCTCGGCTCTTTTATGACTCATGGACTTCAACTCCCAGAATTCCTGAGTCAGCTATGCTGACTCAGGAATTCTGGGAGTTGAAGTCCATGAGTCATAAAAGAGCCGAGGTTGCCTACCCCTGGACTAGCCAAACCCAAGTCCTGCAGCCGTTCTTCATATGTTTTAGTCTCCAGGCCTTGGATCATTTTAGTTGCTCTTCTCTGTACTTTTTTACAAAGTCCTGCAGAGGCTCTCGCAGCTGCCTGGATTAATGAGTCTGCTGGATCCTTAGACAGGATCGCACCTATGTGGCCTCTCCTGGCCCTTCACTCCCATTACTCCCTGTGATTCTTAGAGGAGTTGAAAAGGGTCAAGAGATGCCTAGAGCACTGCTGCAGGAAAACAAAAAACAAACTTGATCAAACATGAGTTAAAGCTACTATTAACATTTACCTCATGGCAGCAAGAGCAGAGGAACTTCAATACTCTCTTACTGCATCCACAGAATGTCACCCAGCAGCCTTGTTTAGGATCACCCAGACTCTGGTTAAGGCTGCCTAGGAGGTGTTCATATGGGTGGGTCCAGGTGATGGTGAATTCATCCTTATTGGAGGGCTGTTCCTGGCTTCTTTTTAAAAAGCGCTGGTATGCCCCCCCCATGCCCCCTAACTCTGGACCCTACCATTCTGGATAATTTTTATCCAGTTTCCCACCTCCTCTTTCTGGGAAAGATGCTGAAAAAGGGGGTGGCATTGAAACTCAAAGAATCCTAGAGGAAACATATCTGGACCATTTTCAGTCACATTTCAGAGCCAGATATGGGACTGAAACTGCATTGATTGCAATCATGGATTATCTCTGGCAGGAGCAGGATGGAGGTGGTACATCTATCCTTGCTGTTTTTGACCTCTCAGCAGCTTTGAATACAATCAACCACAGTATCTCTCTGGGTTTGTCAGGTCCCCAAACCCTTATTCTTTACCTTACACATATATTATACTTTTGGGGCCTGCCACTCTGTTGGGGGAGGGGGAGCTTTGCATTAGCTTGAGATGACTTTTGCTTTCTACTCTCTCTTGCTGCCTCCATCCCTTTGAGAAAGGAATGTGTCTCCCTTATCAGGGAGACGGTTACAGAGAAATGAAAGATGCGCGCCATCTTTCTGTGCCAACTGTACCAGTTACCCACTCTTCAGACCACCTGTGGATTGGCTGGATTTCAAATGGACATTATGACTTTGGTGGGAGGAGGAATATTGCTTGGTTAACTATACCGTTTCTGCGGGCTTTTCCCCAGATCTTGCTTTGACTTCCCTACTATCACTGACTCCTAATAAAAGTATCATTTTGAGACAATGCCTATTTCAAGAGTTCTGCTTTCTTGGGTGGTTAGTTGAAGTGGTCCTTACAGGGTTGACTTAAGGAGATGGGAGTGGGTGGCACAGTTTTGTGCTGGTTCCTCTGATGCAGGCCCAATTGGTTTTAATAGGGAATGAAAAGTCCAACTCATGGCCCCTGCTGTTATGACCCAGATGTTCAAGGCAAGACAACGTCAAGTCCTGAGGCCTTTAGAGAGTCCTTTATTGTCCTCCAGAAGTGTTCAATAAATGGCCCTCCAATGACCAGTAAGGCTCCATGCCATGCTACTCTGAAGGCAGCCACCCTCAGCCCTCAAACAGCAGCTCATATAGTACCAGGAAAATCTGCAAGGCAAAGTCCAGGCATAAGAAAAATGGCAGTCCTCAAAGCAAAGACAGGGTACAAGGCAAAGGCAGTCCTTGAAGCAAGACAAGAAGGCATGAGTAAAAGCCGGGGGAGTGTAATCCAAAACAAACTTGTTCCTGGCAAAGGCTAACTCCCCATGGTTTCTCCTTAAGGGACTCCTCCTTGTGAGGAGGGTTGAGATGACCTTCTCCCAAGTAGCCTTACAATCCTTCTCTGAGTTGCCTACGCTCTGCTCTCTGTGCCCTTGGATTGAGTGGAGGAGGCAGCTGTTTCTCATCAGAAGGGATCTGCTGCCTATCAATACCACTGCCTGTCAGCAGCCGATCCTCCCCTGTGTCTGTGAAGGCAGGCAGCTCTCCATCTGATTGATCACCTCCCCCAATGCCTGAGGGGTCTGGGACAGTATCATCCTCAGCCCCTGGCCCTCCAAACATGCCAAGGAGATGTGCCATCCATGTCAGACGTCCCCAGTTCCAACTCCTCCTCCTCTGAACCAGACTCTGATGGGGCCATGACACCTGCTTTGTGTAGTAACACAGGACTTGGTGCTCTCTCTGCTTGTTTTTAACATCTACATGAAAGCGCTAGGCAAGATCATCCATCAATATGGGATGACGTATCATCAGTGCGCTGTTGATATCCAGTTATATATCTCTGTCCCAGGTGAAGTGAGTAATCTAGTGGACTCTCTTTCATGGTAACTGGAGGCTGTGGGCCCCCCGATGGAGAACAACAGGCTTCAGCTGAAACCTGGTAAGATGGAGGGGTTGCAGATAGGCCACTCTATATCCAGGAGTCTATTATCTTTTGTCTTAGGGTTGCACTACCCCAGGTAGATTTGGTGCATAATTTGGGGGTCCTCTTGGACTCACAACTCCTGCTCAAGGAACAGGTGGCAGCTTTGACTAGGAGGACTTTTGGTCAACTTTGTGCTATGTACCAGTTACTCCTTTTCCTAGATAGGGAGGCTCTCTGCTCAGTCACTCATGCCCTGGTCATCTCTTTTTTGGACTACTACAATGCATTCTACATGGAGCTACCCTTGAAAGTATCTGGAAGCTTCAGCTGGTGCAAGCTATATTGGACTATGCAAGCTATATAGCACATGTAACCATGTGCCAGTTTGTTTCTGGGTCCAGTTCAAGGTATTGGTTATGAGCTACAAAGCCCTACATGGCATAGGGTTAGGCTTCCTAAGACACTGGCTTTGTCCCATCAAATCAGGCCATCCAACCCGGTCCCACAGGAAAGGTATGTTGCAGACTCCATCAGTTAAGGAACTCTGGCTGGCAGAGTCTAGGAAAAGAGCCTTCTCTGCAATTGTTCTTGCCCTATGGAATGATCTTCCCTCAGAGGTGAGGCAGATCCCCACTCTCCTGACTTCCCGAAAAGGGATTAAAACGTAGCTCTGCAGCCTTGTGTAGGGAGCCCAAAGGACAACATAGGCCTGAATTGGATGGTGCTCTCCCTTTACCTTTGTCAACTAATTTTAACAATATTTAATTATTCTTGCCTCTTTAAAAAATTTTAAAAATTTAATTTCAATCTATATTTGAAATTTTAACCAAAGCATTTTAATTTTTATATATTGCTTTATATTTTGATGTTTTATTGTACATCACCCAAAGTCCCTCTTTGACAGAGATGGGCAATTCAGAAATGTGAAAAATCAATCAATCAATCAATCAATCAATGTGTTTTGTTTCCAACCTGGAGCCTTTCTTTCCCTTCTTCCCCTGATTCTCCAACCACTAAAATCCTTAGTTTTTTTCTCTGCTCTGTCAACCACTTCTGACTGAAGCAAAACACATCCATTTCACTATGCATGACTTAAAAGATACCAAATACACATTTCAGTTTAGTTTATATGCGTGATATAAACATTTCAGTTTATCACCCAAAAGCAGCTCTTATGTCTACTGAATGTAGGGAATATTTTGCTTATTCCTACAGGCAGCTACTACTGAAAGGTGATGGAAACTTCTTGAGAAGATTATTTTTCAGAAACTCTTGGTCTTCCACTTAAAGAACAAATAAAATGGACATATTTCAATTGCAGTGGAGTTGACACTTCAAAGTGATGTGCCAGAAAGTAGCTATTTCATGAAGATAACCATCAATTTTTGGGAGGAGTTTTCAATTAAGAGATGTTTACAACTATTCTTTTTGCAATGTCTCCAACAACTTGTCCATGTATGAGAGTGGTGAGTGTGGAGAAGAGTGGGGTCAAAATTGGAGGTGGACTAGCTCCTAATTTTTTCCTTTGTATCAATGTGGCTTTTAGATAAAGATGGGTTTTGTAGTATAGAATTGGTATACTAAAGCAGAGGTCCCCAGGGACTGGTTCTGTGGAGAAAGTTTTTTCCATGGACTGGAGAGTGTGTGGTTTGCGTGCTGCCTGCATCCCACGGATGGGGCTTTGCTTGTTTGTGAGGACCGGTTCCTGGCATGCTGCAGCCCGGTACCGGTCCACGGCCTGGGAATTTGGACCCCTGTACTAAAGAAGATAATGTATTATATATCAAAACTAAAATTGATGATTGTTATCTTGTTATTTGTGGAATCTTGCCATTCTGATCAAATCATACTCTTTTTCAGTAGTATGGATTCCTTTCTTATCATTCACCAGATACACAGATACAAAAATAAATTTAAAGTATCATTTAAATTATATTTTTTCTTGAATGTCAATGATTCTAACAGGTGCAGTGTCAGAAATAGATGTCAGAAGATGACAACTTTGTTTCAGAATATAGAAAACATTATGTTAGTAGGAAGAAAGGAAAAAAAGAAGGAAGCTCATTTCTGCCCAGTGTTTGCCTGAATTAGATTAACATGGTTGGTTTCTTCATTCTGACCTGCCTCCACGTTTTGCCAACAAGTGTTAACAAAATTTCAAAAGCAGTAGACAAATAAAAGGAGAAGCCAATTAACATGCTGGAGCCAAGAAATTTAACCTGGTGCTCAAAAAAACAATTAAAGTCAGTGCTATTAGTCACATTTTTGTGGTAGGAGCTCCAGAAACTGGACACTCTTGGTGGTCTCTGAGCCTGGTTGTTTTCTTGCAGGTCCTTTCAGTATATTGTAAGATTCGGGCAGGCTTGGCTAGGGAGAGACATTCAGCATGCTTGTTGGCAATCCAGCAGCTGATTTCTATATTCCTTGACTATACAGGTGGTCCTTGACTTACAACCCCAGTTGGGCCCAAAATTTCTGCTGCTAAGTGAGACAGTTGTTAAGTGAGTTTTGCCCCAGTTTACAATATTTCTTGCCACAGTTGTTAAGTGAATCACTGTAGTTGTTAAGTTAGTAACATGGTTGTTAAGTGAGTTTGGCTTCCCTATTGATTTTGCTTGTCAGAAGGTTGCATAAGGTGATCACATGACCCAGGGACTCTGCGACCGTCATAAATGTGAGTCAGTTGCCAAGCATCCAAACCAGCATTCAGTGGGTATGCTTCAGTGATCAGAAGTGGGGGGAAATAGTCATAAATCATTTATTTCAGTGCTGTTGCAACTTTGAATAGTTTCTAAACAAATGGTTGTAAGTCAAGGACTACCTGTGCAAGTTATTTTGCTATGCTAATTCTTGGTCTAACTATTAAGGGGGAAGGGAATTCTATTATATTGAAACGTCCATTAAATCCAGTTTTATATCACAGATGTAAATTCATACAATTGATTAAAAAATCCATTATTTAATTTTCTAAATGATGTAAATGGATGCAAACAATGTATCAAAATGGATTGATTATATCAGTTATTAAGCTCACTACAGAAATAGTAGAGTTTCTCTATTACTTGGGGATGAATTCTCAAATAGATTTTTTCTTTAAATCTGCTGAATAGAGATCTGGAGAATTCAGATTTTACTACATTCCATTTGCAAGCATGAATATGCATACTGAATAGCAATTCTAGATGATGAATCAGTAGAAAGTGATGAAAGGCACTTCTGGACTTTTAAGGTCTAGGTCCATGGTGGCGAACCTATGGCACGAGTGCCACAGATGGCACACAGAGCCCTTTTTGTGGGCACGCACGCCATTGCTCCAGTCCTAGGTCTTCAGCTGGGTTTTATAAAACCTTTTCGCTTTAGGCCTCCGCCGCCGTGTGCAAAAAAAAAAAGGTTCAATCAATCAATCAATTTCAATTTCTCACGAGGAAAAAAAAGATCTCACAAAGTTGGAATTGATTGATTGAACTTTTTAGTCCCACCCAGTCTGCCATTACCACTGCAGCCACACCCACTCAATGGGCCATGCCCACCCGGCACCCAACGATACATAAGTGGGTTTTGGGTTGCAGTTTGGGCACTTGGTCTCTAAAAGGTTTGCCATCACTGGTCTAGGAGATACCAGATACGGAGATCATCTGCCTACAAAACTTCCATGCTTTAGTTTATATGCCTTCATTCTGCCCTTTATTAAGACTCTTTTTCCTAGAACCTGATATTGATGGATCTCCTGAAACCTTCTTGCTGAGTTCTTTGATATTTTCCAGCATCCCCATTGTTCTCTTGTCTACACATTTCCAATCTCTTATGCCATAGAGCAACAATGTCATTCATTTGAAAATAATGTTTTTCTCTGTGTTTATTTTACTATCACTGCAAATCAATCAGATATAGTATACTAAAATATCAATGCAATCCAGTTCGGTATTTTTTCCCCAAAAATGTATAACTTCATTTAAAATCACTGAATGGCATTTAGAGAAGCATATCTCCAACAGAGGGCAAAATTGCTAATATAGATTTTTAAGTCAACTGCAGGTCTATTTCTAACAAGAGTATATCTTACAAGAATTTTTCATAATGTTTATAAAGGGAGACAATGCATGATTCTCTGTACAGTATGAGAATCACACCTTCTGGGGAATAGATGCTTGCAATATTTTTTCTCCATAGAGGCATAAAATTACAGTCTCCTCATTGAGCCATGCTCCCTAAAAACTGATTTTAAAAATGCTAAATTTTCAAAGACTGTTGTGGCAGGGAATAAGAAAAGAATCCTTATCTATATAACAAGAAGGAGAGTATGGGGTAAAAATAGTGGTGGACAATCAAAAGAGAAGATACATATGTCTTTTATTTGTTGTTTCTTGGCAACTGAGTTGCAATCATTATTTATAGCTAATGAGGGTCTAATCCATGTGGCCATCCATTATCTGTATTCCTTCATTTTGAGCATTGGGGAAGAAGAAACATATTTCATTATTTATAAGGGAAATACTATTTTCTCAGTAATTAGTTGCTTTTAAAAAAAATCTCTGCTATGGATCTGTGACTGAATTTGATGTAAACACAAAATTGTTCATATACATGCAGCTCACAATATTTTAGCCTATCTGCTTGCATGCTCTTTTAAATTCCATTTCTTGATTATAGCATAATTAAGTGTAGATTTATTTATGCTCTGCCACTGATTACCAAGTTGTGTTGCTAGATAGTCATGCACTTTCTCTGATTCTTCTCACTCTCACAAAATCTACTCCATCTTTTCTCTTCTTTCTTTCCACAGTTCCTTACTATAACCATTTTCCTATCTCTTCTACCAGATATTTCTGGCAAATATTTATTACTTATTTTTCATATTGCTTTTCCAGGTAACTTTCAACTAATAATAAAAATACAATATCATAAATAACAATAATACAAGTTCTAACAGCAAAGGGAAATTTCCGGGATAGTAAATAGAAATGGCTGTCAATTACTGTATAGATTGTTGATTATAGACTAAATGGATCTACAGTATATAAAATCTGGCATTACACATTAACATAGATTGTTGCTTCTTTTCTATCCAGATCAGGCACTCACTTGAGGCCACATAATTGTACTCCAGTTCAGTCATGATGAGGAGGCCTTACTGAAGACTAATTTCTCAGATGGAAATCATTATAACATTCCTGTATCTCAGAGTTTCCTCCTCCTCCTCCTCCTCCTCCTCCTCCTGGACTAGAAACTGCACCAGGCCCAGGAAGTTGTACTGGTCCAGTGTCTCAACCAGTTGACCGAAGACATTTTGGCTCAGCAACAATTCTTCAACAGGTTTCAACAATGTGCCCATCTCAATATTCAGCAAAAACTGCACAGCTGAAAAGCTTGTTTTTATATCTATTTTTCCTGAAAATTAAGATAAAAACAAAAAGCATACATGCAAAATAGAAACAAAGGCCACCAGCATCATGAGAGATGGGTTCTCAACATGTGAAGAGTATGCAACAGCCTCTACTATGACATAAATGCCATCTTCTGGCTCCTCACCCTTACCGTTTAATTGCAGGCTGACTGTAAATTGATGCTTACCAAGATTCCAAAAAAGATTCACACCTTCCCTGACTTATAGTTGAAGGCATTTTCTGTTCTGTCTCCTGGTTTCTCATCCCAACCACACAGAGTAACTGAACTGTTGCACATAGAGTAGGTTTGTGTATTCCTGAGCACAGAGAAGTTTCAGTAATTTTAACACTCATACAGAATTCAGTTTCTGTGGAAGTTATTTGCTGGAGGCTTGTAGCTTTACTGTGAGATGTATAACCTATGATGATATATTGCTTCTACAATAAATTCTTGCTTTTCATCTGATTTCTGGTGGAATTTATAGTCCCTACTGGTTCTCTACAGTAAGCGCTTGGCTCTCTGCTCCCTTTGCTGACCCAATTCTAACACCAAATGACTTCTTACTGTGTACACGGGTCTTACTCCTCAGAGATGAGTTGTCTCAATGCATCACCCATGTCTTCTTGACCAACCTATGTCTTACTGAAGTGCATCATCAGAATATTTTCAGCTTCGATGGGCAGCTGAACAAAGAAGTTAACATTCTTTAGCTCTGGATGCCTCTAACTCATCCAACCCTGAGAACTTTGCTCACAGCTTCCGCCAGCTTTTCCCGAGCTTGTTGGACAAACAGAGAAAATCGGCCAATATTACTATTATGCAACTTGTATTTAACAAGAGGTTTATTTTGATCAAAAGTCAGGGAGAGTAAAGTATAATAATCTGTATATAATTAAGCCATGTTTGCAAGGAGAACAAATAGCTAAGTAATCAGCAATTGAAACATATAGCATAACCATAAAATAAAAAATACAAAAAACAAAAAACTTTCAGTTTTTTTAGCAGCTTTCCTTTTCTAGGGGAGGCTTCAACTTTAGCTTCTTGCATAGTTTCTGCCCCTAGTTATTTCCCCCTTCTATTTTAATTTGTTTAGTCTCCTTTTTAAAATATTATTTTATAGGTTCTAATTTGCATACCACCACAAAAGCAGTCTTTTCACATTGACAGGCTATAATTTAAAAAGCTACAGGGAGTATAATGCCGTAACCCCAGTACCATAACCCACGCACACACACAGCCCATGTACTGCCTTGAAATAGAAACAGTTGGGAGCTTTGGCCCTACAGTGACTAATGCTGCTGCACCAGCAGAATCCAGCTACACGGACACCATGGTGAGGATGTCAACTGAGCAGTGGTAGATTCTTCAGAAATTTTCATATATTTCCAGAGGTTCATTTCACATTTTAATGTCTTGGGAGCAATTAATTAGCAGGAATCATGCCTGAACACAAAATTAGTCATCAGTGATATTACTTAAAATATAGGAGCTGACCATTCTGCATGTAAAAATGAAGGATTATGTCATCTCTAGTTTTATCTAGTTAATGCATTTTATGTACTTTCTACATTTATTCCTAAGAATGATGGGTTAGAGCTGAGGATGCAACAAAGGGATCCAGTGTACCTTTCAACCATACAGAATAGCAGGGATTACTCCTGCAGCTAGAAGAATTTTGTATTAAACTCTTAACAACAGCAGGGAACTCAACATTCCAAAACTTGTATCAAAGCATCATTAGACTTTAACATAAATATTATACATTATTCACAATCAGAAAAAAGAACATTGATTTAAGATGAGAATGAATGCACACATAAACATGTACACACAAAACTCTATTTATTTATCTATCTATCTATCTATCTATCTATCTATCTATCTATCTATCTATCTATCTATCTATCTATCTATCTATCTATCTACCTATCTACCTACCTACCTACCTACCTACCTACCTACCTACCTACCTATCTATCTATCTATCTATCTATCTATCTATCTATCTATCTATCTATCTATCTAGATCTATCTCTATATATAGATATATACCTATAAAACCTTGGAGAATTATTTTTTGATTACAATTATATATCGCCTTTCATTCAAGAGTTCAATGCAAGATGGTTTCCACCTATCAGAACAGTCTAGTAAAATGGAGAGAAAGAATGGCTAAAAATAATCCTTATGTTGATTGGGGATTTGCTGCTTGATTTAAATAGTTTTCGCATTTCTTAAACAATAAAGGTAAATTACACTTTCACCTATCATTCACTCATATTTATCAAGCAGATGCACTTTTAAAGTGCTTTATGATTTTAAATAATTTATAAATTGCTTTGGATGAAACTGGTGTGAAATGTCACCCATTTTTAAATGTCAGAATGAATAATTATTGCAACAACATATAAATTCCCCGTGTCTTTGGTTGAGTAGTAACCCACTAAACTTTTTAATTTATAAACTGGCATCAGTGTCAGATGACATAAAAAACTCATTTTTTCAGCTGCAGAATTTTACTATATTTTTCTAGAAGGTCATATTTAAGAGTTTAAATCACACAACCAAAAACAACTAGGAAGAACCTTTAAGTAGCATAAAAATGCATTCAGCATTTGCAGTCATGACTGTGTCGTGAAATATACATATCTTAGATACACTTCACTTTGGTTCTTCTTCTATTCTGTTGACTTGAACAAAATTTTTAATTGTCAGAATTTCCCCCCTTTCCAAAAATCTTTTGAAATAATTTTATTCCATCAGATTCTGCTTCTTTTCTTTTGCCTCCAAACTCTGCCTAAGGTTACAGTGAACTGATTGCTACACGGGATACTGAGGCAAGCCTAGTTGAAACAGCTGAAGTGGAAAGAAGGGAGAAAGATACCTGAGGGAGTTTTTCCAGTTAAACTTTGGAGACTATCTCCAGGGACATTTTGAACTTAGGAATGGAGAACGTGCTTTCTTCTTTTCCCTCTTAGACTGTGATGGTAGAAAATTAGTCCTGTCAGTAGAGAACTAGGGCTGGCTACACTTCTTGTACTTCCAGGTCAGTTCAAGCAGAGACATTGCTGAGCTGGCAACGAGTAGCCGAATCCAACAATGATGCCAGCAGCAAGCCCTATACACTTGCCAGCTTGCCTGAGATGTGGTTGAGGATCTAACTGCAGATCATTTTACCATGAATCAAATCAGCTGAAATGGTCCTTGGAACCAGAAGCAAGAGGAAGTGAGGGGAAGAATGGTGGACAAAAGCAATTTAAGAAGGATAGAGTGAAGAGGCAAGAAGAAAAAAGAAGAATGCTAAAGAGGCAAAAGATGGGGGAAGGAAGGAGAAAATAGGCAGAACATCAAAGAGACCAGAAGAGGCAAGAAAGTGAAATCAGGAAGTATAGGAGAGTTCAACCAGGAGAAAGAATTCAACCAGCTTGAACAGAAAATAAAGTACCTCATCTTCTCTTTATGAGGGAAGTAATATGTGTCCCGAAGAGACCAATTTTATTTCTTCTGAATTTCGCATTTTACTGCAAACTCTCTAGGCCCTACAAATACACAGTGAAAACTTTTGCTACACATACATGCACACATACTTTAGCATGCACTTTCATTTGTGTGTGTGTGTGTGTGTGTGTAAAGTAGGCAGAAAAATATATGTTACAAGTAAAAACAATATATTTTGAGCATACTGTTTTCTAGCTTCCATATTTTTAGCTGTTGACAGCATCATAAAAATATGAAAAAATGCTGTGAACATGTTGCAGATTTTTTTATTTAGAACAGGGGTGTCAAACATCTTGCCCATGGGCCAGACGCGTCATGTGGAAGCCGCGCCCACCCCATTGCCAGCAATGGCAAAACCGGCCAGATACGTTGTGCGACATCACATGACGTCGTAAGTTTGACATGCCTGATTTAGAAGGTCTGACCACTTAAAAATTCTGATAGATTGCTTTTCATTCCCATCAAGTTGTGATTTCCCTTGGACAGTTATAGATGGTGATCAGTGAGATCTGATGTTTTTTTGTTTTTTTTTTAACCAATGAAACCTATTGGCCAGGAAAACAGATAAATCGTGAAACAGAGGTTTCCGCTTGGAGATGAAAAAGCATGAGAAGAAGGAATCTGGAAGAAAAAAAGACCCCTAAACTATATTACCTTGAGAATCCTTTTATGTACTACTAAGTTTGCTAAGGAGGGAATTGATCTGAGCCATAAAACTCTGAAAAGCATAGAAGCAAATGTTTACTTTGGATTTCTATTTGAAATTAATGAGGAATGTTTTTATGTCAACAGCCCCATTAAATATTAGGAGACTTATTTCCAAGTAAACATCTGCAGAATTATTATTATTATTATTATTATTATTATTATTATTATTATTATTATTATTATTATTATTATTATTATTATTATTATTATTATTATTATTATTATTGCCTTATGTCTGTATGCCACTCTTAGAACAACCTAGAATATATCTGGAACCAATGCAGGTTTGCAGTGATACTTGAAGAAAGGCCAGGTGTGAACAGCTAAGCTCTGTTAATTAGACAGGATGAGCATTCATCAGATCAATGAGAGGAGCTGTTCTGTTAGGAATCAACAAAGGAAGCAACAACAAGCATAAGAAAGACAACCAAAGGGGCAAGCCCGGTAGATGAGAATGGCAACTAGAAGCAAAGGCATAAAAGATACTCTGTGCTGCTAGAACTCAGAAATACTTTTCGGTCCCCTACAAAAGAAATGGGGTCTTTCAGGTAGATAAAGATGTTTCTGAGCAGGAAGTTTGTTCCCTGAAAGGTAGAAGGAATGCAACAGTGCCCTATTAGAATTGTGGTTAGCTAATGACTACTGTATTTTTCCGTTTATAAGATGCTATTTTTTCCTGCAAACACCTCTTCAAAAATCAGGTGCGTCTTATACACAGAAAAATAATGGTAACCTCCACAGCCCATGGCATGCCTGTGTGGGTTGCCATGTTGCCTGATTTGCCGGCTCAGCTGTTCAGCACTCCGCTGAAGAGCTGATCGGCGCAGAGAGCATCTTATACAAGGGTGCATCTTATAGACGGAAAAATACAGTAATTATTATGAGGGGAAAAAATGAATATGTGCAGCCAGGGTGAAGGGTGCAACAGAAACTCAGATTTGTCATAGTTGATAATTTACTACTATAAGGAACTGAACTGAAACTATGCCAATAAGATAGGTCAGGAAGGCTGCCGACTAAGTTCATGGTTGATACAGAAAACCTAGAAGACTTTCCAGTGATAATTTTTCTTTCCTACTAACCCACGGGGAACAAACTGCCCACAGAGAGCAACTTCAAACAACCAGGCCATTGAAGATCTAGGAAGGAAGCCCAAGAACCTGGGAGCTCAGGTAATTATCTGGATGATGAAAGGCTGGCACAGCAGGGTTTGCACCTCCAAGGATTAGTGAATTCGTCTTTGGCCAAAGCTTGATCAGGAGGACTTTAAAATGAATCTTTTCAGGGTCTGAAGATAAAAACTTTGAAGTGTGGATTTCGGATTATTATTTGTACAATGTAAATGGAGGTAGGGACAGCGGGGCCTATTAAAGCATTAAAATCAGGAAAATAATTAACTCATAAATTTCACAGCCTTTGTTGCCCATATACTATATACTAATGCTCAGATTATAGAAACATTCAAAAGAAACTTTTAATAAAAGCAAATGCACTGTTAACTGAACTCAGTTCCTAGTAAGTATATGGAGGCAACCATGCAGTTTGCTTTAAATCAGAGGAGGTAATTAGGGATCCTTGGGGCTCTCTGAACTTGATTGTTTTCTGGCAGATGTTTCATTACCCAAACTAGGTAACATCATCAGTGGTAGTAATGGGGTTTACTCTCAGTTTATATTCTAGTGGCTTGCCCTTTCAGTGTTGATGGGGATGGTCTTAGAGGTTCTTTGGTTGGGCTGTTGGCTTGTTTGCCAGTTCCTTGATAGGGGTATTGTTTACTTGATTGTTGGTCTGATGTTAAGCTTGGAATTAATCTATGCTCATCTGGGTGCTGATTGCTGGTGGGGAGGTGTATTGGTCTTTTTGTTTCCTTTTTGGCTTGTTGATTGTCTCTTAGTATATAGTATATAGATATTGTTTATATCTATGTGTATATTTGTCACAGAGCCAGGCTTCTAGAAATTCCTGGCATTTTGGGACTTGGCTTGATCTAGTATGGCTACAGTTTCCCAATTGAAATTATGGTTAAGTCTGTCTATATGTTATGAAATTAAAGAGTTTTCATCATGTCTACTTGGTGTTCATGTCCATACTTGTCCTACATTGTGACTGTTGCAGTCATTACACTGCATATTGTAGATGACTCCTGTTTTTTCTTCTGGGTCTGCTGGGTCTTTTGGTTTACTTAGGATGTTTTGAAGGGCTTTAGTTGGCTTGTGTGCTACGCTGATTCCATTTGGTTGTCGTAGTCTGTTAGTGATTTCTGAGATGTTCTTGGTGTATGGCAGTGTTATTCTTTATAAGGATTATGTTGCTTATGCTGTATTGGATTGATGGTCAGGAGCTTTTTGATAAAGTTGCATGGATATTCATTTTGTTGGAATATGTTGTATAGATGCTGTGGGTTTTTTTCTACTGTTCAGAGTTGCTGCAGTGAGCTTGTTCTTACACAGCTTCTTTTGTGGGAGTTTGGGTTGTTGTTTTGTAGCGGAGCACTTGGTTGGTGTAGGTGATTTTTCTGTACACTTGTGTTTCTAGTTTGCCATTGTGATCTCTGCTGATCAGGATGTTCAGGAAGGGTAATAAGTTGTTTTCTTCTTCTCTGGTAAATTTAATTCCTTTGAAGTTGTTGTTGGTGGTTCACTGGGTGTTTTCTAATTGGTCCTTTTTTGGTGTCGTCATGGTGAAGATGTCTACATATCTGATCAAGCCAACAAGCTAACAGTAAACAGTCCAACCAAAGAACCTATAAAATCACCTCAGGGCAAGCCATTAGAATATAAACTATGAGTAAACCCCAATCCTTACTAGCACAGATGATGTTACCTAGCTTGGGTAATGAAATATCGGCAAGAAAACAACCAAGCTCAGAGAGCACCAAGGACCCCTCATTTCAACCCTGAACTACAAATATTGTCCTTTAGAGGAGGTAATTTTTCCCCTTTATTTTGATCAGACTCAAGGATTGGGTATCATTGTGAAAGAAGAATTCAGACAATACGGAAGGCTCAGAGAAAGGAAACTGTGGGGGGGGGGGAGATTGGAACTTAAGTCCTTTAAAGAGAAATTGAAGGAACTTGGAACACTTGAGGCTTGAGAAGATGAATGAATATAAGACGATTCTTGAAATAATAGAAAAATGGTCAGAGAAAAGGCGTACTTGTGGGTGGGGCACTACATAATTGTGGGTGGGGCACTGCATAATAGCTTTAGTTTACAAAAAGATAGGAAAACTAATGAAATTACAAGGGCAATTCCACAAAGAAATTATAGCACAATGACCTAGGGGAATTGGTGAGCTCCCCTTCTGGGTAGAATGGCTTGATCAATCTGGATTCCTACTGAACTGTCTGAGTAACAATCCCCAAGTTAGATAGGGACTTGTATTTCTCAATGTCGCATCCTGTTAGAAATGAATGAATATCATTTTTGGATTCCCCCCCCCCCATTTCTTATATTCCAAATGCATTAAATGTTTTCTTCGTTTCTCATTGTTGCAAAGATGTGATTGCCCTAGCTGAGGATTCTTTGTATGTTTGCAAATATTTTCAAGTGCACATTTTGTTTTTAATTTTTACCTAATATATATTTTTAAAATCATTTTTTCCTATTTGACTATATAGTAATAGTAAAAAAGTTGGAAGAGACCTTGGAGGTCATCGAGTCCATTAACATTATATATAGATGTAATTCTGTACAGACGTTTTCATAACTAGTAAAATTTTCAGAAGGAGTGCTTGGAAGTATAAGTGTTGGTTTACATATTGATCTAAACACACATCACTACACAATTTCACATTCAGTGTAAACTAATGAACTTCAGTCCTTAATCTCCATGCAGTAACATTCATATATTATGCATTCATAATTGTGCATAGTATATTGTTTTTAGCAGAATGAATTTAATCTTACTAAAGAAGGTTCAAGGATGTAAATAAACTTCAAGAAAAATGAACATAGCAAGAAAAAAAATATTCTGCTCTTTTCAAAAATAAAAAAATCTACCAGGTATTAATGAAAGCAAACAAGATGTCCTTTCATTCATTCTATGGGAACTTGGTGCTGTTTACAATGTTGCTTCTATTTTCTAATGAGGTTTTTTTTTCAGAATCAAATGGTGATTACATCTTTGGGGCCCAAGGACAAATCAAAGTATAACAGTATTTCACACTCAGGACAACTACATTCTTAACAATCTCATTTAAGTCAGAATTTAAAGAACCCACTATTGCCAGTTATACAAATTATTCTTTTCAAAACATTTCTGTGTTATATATGCCTTCTATTTATATTTATCAACCTGAAATCTATGTATTTTATTTATACTTGTCCACCATCTTAAGCACTGGGCTCTATCCAACAAGATGCAGCTCACTGGAGAGAAACGTAAGGTTCTGCATTTAGGAAAAATCAAATGGATTGGTAGAGAACAGGCAGTGCCTATTCAGACAGGGATTTGGGTGTTCTGGGGGACCACTGTTTAAGTAGGAATCAGTCATATGCCATAGCTGCCAAAAAAGCAGTCCTAGATTGCATCAACAGAGGGGCAGCATGAAGATCACAAGAAGAAATAGGGCTGTGGTGTGCTGCACTAGTGAGGCCCCATTTAGAATACTGTCTCCAGTTCTGGTCACTTCAATACCAAAAAGATGATAAGGCCCTAGAAAGGGTGCAGAGAAGAGCAACAAAGATGATTAGGGGTCTGGAGACTAGACCATACACTGAACGGCTAAGGGAACTAGTTATGTTTAGCCTAACAAAGAGAAGGCTCAGGGGTGACATGTTAGCTGTCTTCCAATATTTGAAGGGCTGTTATAGAGAAGAGGGGGTTGATTTGTTTTTCAAAGCACCCGAGGCAGAACAAGAAGCAATGGGTTGAAGATGGTCAGAGGGGGGTCCAATCTTGAAATAAGGAGGAATTTCCTGATAGTGAGAATGACTAATCAGTGAAACAGCTTGCATCCCAGAGTTGTGGATACTCCATTGTTGGAGGTTTACAAGAAAAGATTACACAACCATTTGTCCTGCATGGAATAAGTACTCCTGCCTTGGGCAGGGGAGTTAGATTAGAAGACCTTCAAAGCGCCTTCCAGCCCTATGATTCTGTGGCCTGTACTAATGATATCAAAGAACATTTTTATAAAGAACAGATCTTATATTATACAATTACATGTTAGCATTTTATGTACAATTTGATTTTTTTAAAAGAATTTTGCCAGTAAAGTCTCTAATAATATTAATCAGGAACTAGTATCAGCAGCACATTAAAATGGCTATAAAACAAGTTCAGAATATTACTAGTATTTATTTTTGTGTAATAAAAAAATGTTTTTGCAAGAATTTCTCATAACAAATATGTCTTTGCATATCAACAGAAATCTAATTAGATTTGTCACAAAATAAAGATTCATCAGGAAGTTGGATTCATGTTTATTAATTATTTATAGCACAATTTTTATTCCTCTCAAATGCATACTTTCTAAAACATCTACAAATAATATTTTTAAATGATGTAATAATTCATAACTTTAAAAACAGCAAAATATTTAAATAAAAGTTCCAAGCATAGAGGGAGAGAGAGAAAAAGTATAAAATAGCTTGCAAGGAATTGTTGTTACTTGGTTTATTCATACTTAATCCTAAATTATCTCTTCTTTTTTTAAAAAAAAAAACTTCATTAAGGTGGAAGGTTAAAAGTGTGGGAAAGGAAAGAGAAAAACTAGAAAAAAACTTCCAACTTTCCGTAGTACAGATACAGATATATAATTGGAATAGAATAGAATAAAAGAGTTGGAAGGGACCTTGGAGGTCCAACCCCCTGCTCAGGCAGGAAACCCTATACCATTTCAGACAAATGGCCGTCCAGTCTCTTCTTGAAAACTTCCAGTGTTGGAGCATTCACAGCTTCTGGAGGCAGGTTGTTCCACTGGTTAATTGTTCTAACTGTCAGGAAGTTTCTTCTTTGTTCTAGGTTGCTTCTCTCTTTGGTTAGTTTCCACCCGTTGCTTCTTCTCCTGCCCCTTTGTAGAATAGGTCGACTCTCTCTTCTTTATGGCAACCTCTGAGATATTGGAGCATAAGTATCATGTCACCCTTAGCCCTTCTCTTCATTAAACTAGACATATCCAATTCCAGCAACCGTTCTTTATATGTTTTAGCTTCCAGTCCCCTAATTATTATTATTATTATTATTTATTTAATTTTTATCCCGCCCTTCTCCTTACGGACTCAGGGCGGCTGACAGCCTTGTAAAACAGATACTACAATAAAAATACCCAGTTTAAAACCTAATTAAAAAGAAATATTTACTGTGGCCTATGTCAATTAAAATTACTCTTAAAACCCCACTAAAAATTCCCCTAGGCCAATCCCGCTTGTTGGAAGAGC
>NW_015386447.1:1797733-1833590 GCF_001527695.2 Protobothrops mucrosquamatus | reverse complement strand
GTGATCTTGATTCTATCCCTCTGTTAATGCAGCCTAGCACTGTGTTGGCTTTTTTGGCAGCTGCAGCCCACTGCTGGCTCATATTTAAGTGATTGTCCACTAAGACTCCAAGATCCCTCTCACAGTTACTACTATTGAGCGAGGTACCACCTATACTGTACCTGTGCATTTGGTAGAACCTTACTTTTTTCACCATTACATTTCCTCTTGTTAGATAGCGCCCAATGTTCAAGTCTGTCAAGATCCTTCTGTATCTTATTGCCTATCTTCTGGAGTGTTGGCTATTCCTACCAGCTTGGTGTCATCTGCAAATTTGATGAGTTCTCCTTCTATCCCCTCATCCAAATCATTGATGAAGATGTTGAAGAGTACTGGGCCCAGAACAGAGCCTTGGGGTACCTCACTGCATACTTTAAATAATTAAGCATTCTCTTATTCTAAACTTAACATAACCAATATCTCTAATAATGTATACAATATTTCTACAATCTTAAACAAAACTAATTATCCAATGATTAATTCAAAAATAGTCATTATCAAACAATTATAAAAATCTCCATATTAAAAATAAACCAAAAGAAAATATTAAAATAACTAAATAGTGAATAATAACTTCTCCATAAATTCATTTTTCCAAATCCAACCTTTCATTACTAATTGTTGTTTCTTTTGTCTCTGTACATTATGTTGCTACACTAATGTAATCCTAAGAAAAAACAATGGAATGGGACAACTTGCCATGGCCAACTCGCCATGGGATAACTCGCTGCAGGACAATTTAACAATTCTATTGAATTACTTAAAATAAATAAAAAAATATTTTAATGTTTGCCATTCACATTTCATTCTGTCCCTCTTTTTGCATCCTTTCTTTAACGTTTCTGTTCCATTATTTTTTTTATATCAGTGTAACTCTTATCCTGCAGTGAGTTGTCCTGCGGTGAGTTGGCCGCGGCAAGTTGGCCGTGGTAAATTGTCATAGACCCAAAAAACAAAGTCCTGTATTTCCCCCATTCTGTTCATTCATCCTAGCAAAAGATCCATTGCATTACATTTTGTCTGTACATTTTTATAAAAAGCTCATTGCAAATACAGTTCACCATAAGCCTCGCTCTTTAAGCCCACATATTTACTAATCATCAAAATTAATTGATGTAGTCCAGATTCTTAGCAGGGAGGAAGTATATGCATATACACACCCTTAACAAATATATATTTCCATTTATAACTATCTTTTTATTACTAAAACAAACATTCATTTCAACAAAGGTCATTTACTCAATGTAGTGAACCAATTTTTTTTAAAAAAAATTATTTTTTATTTTTTGGGAGGCTGTCTTATTATAGTACCCAGCCTTCAATATAGCATCTCCAAAAATAACCATTAAAATCTATATACAAAGCACATCTTAAGTAAGGATGTCACTTCACTCTTATATCTTCTGTTTCCAACAAGCACCTCTTTTTCCTCTATATCTTCCAATCCTTCATTCATAATCTCCAGGCTGTTGCTGGTCATGAATCCCGTTTTGTTCCATTTCTGCTAAGAAGTCTAATACAGAACACAGAAAACATATACAGACACACATTTGATTGGTGCATTTTCTCTTGTTGCTGCCTAAGCGGGGGCTACCATCAAGTGAGATTGTCACCTTGTCCACACAGATGTACCTAGCGAGGAGGGGAGGCCCTATTTAGATTGTCACTGCACATGCTCATGTGCAGCTCCTGAAACAACAGCTGGCAACTGATAATTGGATAATTAGTTTAGTTTACGTAGTTTTAGTTTATACTTGTACTAGTTTTATACTTTTACTTGTTCTGTATGCATTTTGGTATTTTGCTTTTTAAATTTGGCTTCTGACTCTAAATGGAATAAAATAAATATTCTTCCAAGGTAGATAGCAATATTTACAAGGATTATTGCAAGATGTTTTGTCCAAATGGAGGTGTTAGTTTTTCATGAACACCTACATCGCTATTTTTGTTCTTACCTTTGATCTCTGCAATTGCCCTCAAGTTTCTATATATTACATCTTCATGCCAGAGATCACTTAATCAAACAAGGCTTTCTGCAAGACATATGTTTCATTTAATTGCCTTTCATTGCTGTTACTTATGTTTATACGCAAATAAAATTGTTAGCATACCAAATTCATTTTTTTCCTCTAACTAAGACCTAATCATGTGGATTATTTTTGAGCAGATAGGCATAAGTGTGAAATACCCCAACACTACTACAGGTGGAATTCTAGCCGATCCTCCCTCAGAAAATAGGGGTGGCGCAGTATTGTTTTGGCCAGCCAAATTCTACTTTTTAAATTCTTTCAATTTGTTCCAATTAAGTGTGAAATCCCAGAAACTGATATGTCCAATACACTTAATCATACTGTACACTTGACCTGCTGGGAAGATCCTAGACTGAGATGTTATGATACATTTCCAAAAATAAAGACATGTTTATAACTTTGTTAGTCTCCAAAATATGCTTATTAGAAATGGAAATATCAAATCTGATTGTCTCAACAATGACAATTGCAAAGTTAAGATTAATGAGATCTACTACAGCAATGTTACATCAGCTGGCAGCTTCATTATTTTTCTTGATAATTGATTTAACTGAAATTGAGAATAATGTTAAAGCAGAAAATATTGATAAAGATGGAAAAAAATAAAGTGATCTTTCTAAGGATATAAAACTAATTAGCACCCCTTTTATGTAAAGGAGTAGATGGCTTGCAGAAGAAAAGTGGGGGGGATGGGGGTTATCACTGGAGCTTTCTATTTAAACTTACAATAAGCCACAAAGTATCTTAAAAGTCTTTAAAGTCTTCAAGTAATTAAGATTAGTACCACTCACTGATTTATACAAAGCTGATTTGTATTGTAATAGCTGCTGAGGAATTTGCTTAAGATGCTCAAGCAAGCTTCATCTTTGTCTTTCATCCTCAAGAGGTGCAGGTAGTCCTCAACTTACGACCACAATTGAACCCAAAATTTCTGCTGCTAACCTAGACAGTTGTTGGGTGAGTTTTGCTCCATTTTACAACTTTTCTTGCCACAGTTGTTAAGTGATTTTGTCTTATTCTATCAACCACCTTCAGTGTGATGTTTCCCCCGTTGGATCTCCAAGACATCTGGCAGAGCCAGGTCTTCAGGCCCTTTTATGGAAGGTCAAAAGGATGGAAGACCATCTCACTTTGGGCGGGGAGGGGGTTAAGATGTTCCAAAGGGCTGGAGCCATGGCAGAAAAGGCTTGTCTCCTGAACCCCACCAGCTGGAATTCCTTGGGCAATGGGGCCCGCAGCATGCCACTCTTGCCAGCATAGGAGAAACAGGTCTTCCCACTGGGGTGAGACAGGGCTTTAACTCAGAAGCAAATTGGAAGCCAGTGCAGTTCACAGAACAATGGTATAACAGCTGGGAAGCTGATATTTCTGATCTCAAAGAGATTTCTCAGCTAAGGAAACTCCCTCCAAAGGAAATCTGTTCTCGTTTGGGCTGACAGTGAGGGGGCTGTTTGTTAAAACACACTATTTTGAAGATGTTTTTACTAAATGCATTTTGGGAAATTACATTATGTAAAGAGAATAAAAATAGTATTTATCATTAACCTAACCCTGCTCACCTCTATGGGTGGTATGTGGCTTCCTCAATTCAGGTTCTCTATCAGGAGCCTGGGAATTTGAGGTCTCTGCACAGGATCTTAGCTTTTTCCTAGCACTGTAGTCTTCTGGACAGAAAGCTTTGATATCATTCCTGGGAGCTGTTGGAGTCTCTTCCCCAGCTTAGGAATCACAGCCTCAAGTGCTCCTACCACCACTAGGGTTACTATTCACATTCTCTCTAGTTCCTCCTTCAGGCTCTGGTACTTTTCTAACTTCTCATACTCCTTCCTGATGTTACTGTCACTTGGCACTGCTATATCCTGATGTTACTGTCACTTGGCACTGCCATTGTGTTCTGGTCCTTGTCTACTACCAGAGTATCTGGTCAATTAGCTAGTACTTGCCTGCTTGTCTGAATATGGATATCCCACAGGATCTTAGCTTTCTTATTCTCCATGAGCTTCTGTGGGATCTCCCATCTAGACTTAGAAAGGTCTATCCCACATTCTATGCAGAAGTTCCTGTATAATGCTCCTGGGTGCTTTGGGTTTCATCCAGAACAATGTCTTTGACCTTTACCAGATCCTAATCTCCCTCTTTCCAGTTAGTGTGCAGTTTGGATTTTGGATATGAAGTGGAAACCTTTGTACTAGGTCTTCATATCAGCAATTTCCATGTCCTTCTTTGGCCAGCTCACTAAACTGAACTGGCTCTTCAGGACCTCTTATCCTTTGGTGGTACTGAGATGTTGTTACCTCCTCATTGAGGTTCCTGTGTGACTGTGGAATATCAAACTTATCTGTATGTCTGCTGTGTGGCCTTCTGGTAGGTCCATCTCACCAGTCTTAAGTATCTTCCCTCTCTTGACTACCATCTGGCCCTCAGAGAACGCCTGGAGATCCAGTTCCATGGAGGCTTGAGGAAATGTCCTGCAATGCCCCATCAAAGCAGATTACATCCTTTCTTCTTTCTCTTTTTTGAAAATAAATTTTATCAAAAGTTTAAAAACAACATAAAAACTAATGTAAACTAATACAAAATGAAGAGAACAAAGAAAAAAGATGGAAAAAACAAAACAAAAGTGCACCGAGAAAGAATAAAAAGAAATATGATGTGGTTTTGATGATTAGGAAAAAAAGAGATATAGGAAAAATGTGAGTTTTTTTGTAATTATAGAGTAAGAGAAAAATTGTAATAATTCTTATACGGTATGTGCTGTAGAGGATATCAGAAGCTTCTGCGTCCTATTTCTTTTTATTCTGCATCCCTTCTCTTTGACAAGAATTGCTTTGCCTCCATGGCACAAAACGTCGGGTGAAGGCACATCAAAGCCACCTTGTATCACACCCTTAACATTAAGTCAAAGTTTTGTTATCACAAAGCCCTCATCTTGCAGAAGACTTTGACTGACTCCAAAAAACCCACAAAATATTTATCAAAAGCATTTTGGAAGATAAGTATATTGTTGTACACTATAGCCCCAAGAAGGGACAAATGTCTAAATACACCCAAAAGTCAAGTTCTATTAGCAGGCAACTCAAATTGAGCAAATTCTCAGTGAGCGTTGAGAAGGAATTAAGTGCTGTTAAATGCACATAGCAAATTGAACATGATTAATTTGCTTAAAGCTTAACAATCCTTCAATTTAAATATATTTATATGTTTAGTTGACTAATTGATTCCCAGTATTTCCCTTGTTGCAGTTTAAATGGTGGCAGTGAGAACTACAGGTTATCCTCAACTTACAACTGTTCATTTAACAATAGTTCAAAGTTATGACTACCTCACAAAAAGTGATTTATGATTTGTTCTTGAAGTTATGGCCATCACCCATGATCACAATTTGGGTATTTGGCAACTAGCTGACACTTGCAATGGTTATAGCACTGATGGTGAACCTTTTAAAGACCGAGTGCCCAAAAACTGGCCCCACCCCGTTCCACCCCCTGCCCCGCCCCCACCCTGCCTGCTCGCAGGGCCACTCACCACCTCCAGGGCCCACTGCAGATCGCCCAGGCAGCCCAGCAGCGCCTTGGCAGCCACGCCCTCTGCCCACACCCCGCAGCATCAACTGTGCATGATGGGGTGTGAGGGCAGAGTCTTGTCTACTTTGCTTGGCTGCCATGTCCTTGGCTGCACTGCTCTGCGTGGGCCACACTCAGGGGCGACTCTCCTCCAGGGGGGCTGCTGGTGAGGAGGGGGTCGTGGGGGGGAGGCAATGCTGGGGCAACGGCACATGTGCCCACAGAGAGGGCTCTGAGTGCAGCCTCTGGCACGCGTGCCACAGGTTCGCCACCACTGGGTTATAGTATCTTGCGGTCAGATGATCGTGATTTGTGAGCTTCCCAGTTGACTTCCAAGAAGGAAAGTTAATTGGGGGAGTCAGAGTCATGTAATGACAGTGTGATTTAATTAACAACTGTAATTCTGTCATAAAATGAGCTCTGGTCACATGATGACTCACTTAAGAACCACATCTCTTAGTGACCAAAATTCCTGTCCCAATTGTGGTCATAAATCAAGGACTATCTGTACCAAAGCACTAACAAACACCACCAAATAAGGGCTAAATAGAGATTTGTATCTCTTCTGGGAGATGAATTTTGAAACCTCCAGCTTTCTCTTACTAGGCTCAGCCATTCCACTACAAATACAGTGTACCAGATATACCAAAACTTTACTAGCTTTCCTATTATTACATTTTTCTTTCAAGAATCTGATCAGGTGGAAGCTCTATTTCTTTAAAAAATGTTATTGAAAATGGAACACAAGTTCATTTCTACAGTTAATCAGCTATGCTCACCAACATAAACAATAATTAGTATCAATGAATTGGATAGACTTTTTTAAATAAACGGGGCACCAAACAAATACACCTATGCTCAACTATTTTACTCAATGTAATTAAAGTAACATTAGCACTGAGTATTATGAATAATATTAGTATTAAGGGTCTCAATATAAAAATTGAACATAATACAATTAATCTCTTTGATGTGGTCTTTTTTCTTAAAGAGTCAAGTATTATTGCAGTTCTAAGTTAAAATAAATTTCATGCAATTGTTGGTTTATAAGTTGACTGTAATAAATCTTTGCTTTGTTAATTAAATTCAGTAAAGAATAATAAAACAGCTTCAAGAAGTTCCTGGACTTCATATTGAAATGGACCAAAGTATGGAAGATTAATTATCACAAAGGTTCCACATCAATTAAAAATATGTAATTAAGACCTCTTTTGCTGAAGATTAAAACACAACTGAAGTCCTGCCAACATTTTTCATTATCACTGTTTGATAGACAAGCAGCAGTTAAAATGACTATGCTTCTCGTTTTTTATATGGGTCAAATCTCTATTCCATTGCCCCTTGGTTTCATAAATGACAATACTCTCTTTTTCTTCATTTACCCATTAATTATTAAAAGTAAAGGAATATGCAAACTATGCAGTATAATAGAGGTTTAGGGCAGTGCTTTTCAACCTGGGGTACGCGTACCTCTGGTAGTACTTCGGCACCTGGCAGGTGGTACGTGTATGATGTGTTGAAAAGCACTGTTAAAAAAGGTGTAAAAAAAGAAGTAAAAGTGGTGTGGGGGGATGAGTTGAAGCAGCGGCAGTGCCGCACAGGCCGGTTGGAGAGTCAGCTGGGGCTGTGGTGTTGCTGGGGCTCTGCTGAGCACCCAGGCTTCAGATGATTGGTGCTTCTGGGAGAAGCGCAGAACCTGGGTGAAAGGAGTCAGATGGAGATGCACCAAAGAGAAAAGGAAGAGGAGGGGGAGAGAGGATATAAAAGGAGGAGATTTTGGTGGGAAAGGGAGAGAGAAAAAAGACAGGGAAAGAGAAAGGGACAGAGAAAGAGAAGGAGCAGTCTTGGGGAGAGGAGTCAGCTGGAGCTGCACCGAAAAGAAAAGGAGGAGGAGGGGGAGAGAGGAGAGGATATAAAAGGAGGAGGTTTTGGAGGGAAAGGGAGAAAAAAAAAGACAACAGGGAAAGAGAAGGGGACGGAGAGAGACAGAGAAGAGGAGAGGCTTCTTTGAGACAAGCAGAGGGAGAGAAGGGGATAGAACAGTGCAAAGATTAATGTCAGAGAAACAGAGACAAGTTTCCCATTAAAAGTGTGGTAAGTGGGTATACAGATAGTCCTCAACCTACAACCACAATTGAGCCCCAAATTTAGGTTGCTAAGTGAGAAATTTGTTAAGTGAGTTTTGTCCCATTTTACAACTTTTCTTGCCACATTTGTTAAGTGAATCATTGCAGTTGTTAAATTAGTAACACAGTTGTGAATCTGGTTTCCTCATTGATTTTGCTTGTCAGGAGGTTACAAAAGGGGATCACATGACCCTGAAACATTGTGACCATTATAAATATGAATCAGTTGCCAATCATCCAAATGTAAATCACGTGACTCTGGGGCCATGCTGCAACAGTCATAAGTGTGAAAAGTCCCTTCTTCAGTGCCATTGTAACTTCAAACAGTCACTAACTGTTGTAAGTCAAGGACTATCTGTACTTTATCACTTTTTTAATTTTTTGGTCATCAAGTTTTTGACCCCTTGCTAGGTAACTGGTGGTACTCAAATATATCCTAAAAGTGCTACAATCTGTGAAAAGGTTGAAAAGCATTAGTTTAGGAATATCACATTTGAAGCATTTTAATATATTTCAGATAAATTAATTAATTTACATCATTAGAAAATCAAATTTGTTTGTTTGCTAAATTTATATGGCTGCATATCTCACATAAAATGGCTTTGTGCAGCATATAATAAATACAAAACCATTAAAAACATTTAAAACAGTAAACATATGATAAAATCACAGAAGGAAAAATACTATACATGATACAGCCAACACATGGGCTCCCTATTATCTAGGAATCCCCAGAGAGCTGGAAAACCCAAATTTTAAGGATTTCTACAAGCAGTAAGGATGGAGCTAACTTCACATTGAGAGGGATGAGTTCCAGAGGGTGGGTGCCATGGTAGAAAACGCTCACCTCCTACGTTCCGTCCAATGAATTTTTTTTGCAGACGGGGCCCGCAGCATGCCTCTTCTGCCAGGAAGATAGGACCGAAAAATGTAATCAGGAAGAAGTGGTAGCTCGGATAACGTGGTGCCATGCCATGTAGGGCTTTAAAGGTCAAAACCACACCTTGAATCTGTATCTGGGAGCAAACTGGCAACGAACACAGCTCACAGAGCAGAGGTATAATGTATATCCCCTTAAGGACACACATATAACTGCCCTTAATAGTAATAAAAACAAATGTCATCTACATGACATCATCATAGATTGCCTTAATCCACTCCATACACACCTCCCTCTAGTTCAACCCCCGTAAGAAACCTTTCAGAGGCAATTATAGGTAGTCTTCGACTTGCAGTTTGTGTAGTGACCGTTTGAAGTTACGGCAGAACTGAAAAAAGCATGCCCAAGGTCACATGATCAAAATTCGGACATCTGGTATCCTATTTATGATGGTTGCAGTCTTCTGGGTCATGTGATCATCTTTTGTGACCTTCTAACAAGCAAAGTCAATGGAAAAGCCACATTTACTTAACAACCATGTTACTAACATAACAACTGAAGTTATTCACGTAACATCTGTGGCAAGAAAGGTCATAAAATGGAACAAAACTCACTTAATAAATGTCTCACTTCACAATAGAAATTTGGGGCTCATTTGTGGTCATACGTTAAGGACTGTCTGTATAGTGAGAAATAGCAAAAACATACTTTTTAATGAAATAAATACAATTATTCAAATTAGCATTGTAAAATTGATAGAAAAAGGGTAACCATCTCTCTCTCTCTCTCTTTCAATTTACAGTCATGTTTTTTTTTCTCCAGCAGCTTTTTCTTAATTAATAATATACTGACACATAGTTCTTAAACATTGTTTAGGAAGGAAGTTAAATATGGGCTGGATTATTTATCTCCTTGGTGAAGACATCAAAAGCTCTTCACCATGGTGGCACTGAGTAGGATGACTCACAATTTACAGTTTCAGTCTGCTCAGTTTAGTTCAACATTTCTATTAATGGCTTGAGAAAGAGAAAGCAGAAACAAAATTAAACAAAGAAATTGTTCAAATATAAGTGGAGACAAAAGACATTTCTTCGTTTGGGGAAAAAATCAAAAGCACAAATACAGAGTGAGAAGTAATACGATTTTTAATATACGCGTGTGAAAAGATATTATAGTGGATTAGAAGCAGAACGTGAGTCAAGAATACAGTGCTGCTGCAAAAGGCAGACTTCCTTTGAGTTTGCCTCAGCAGAGATAGCTTCCAAATCAGAGAAAGGCATAGTGGTACAGGTAGTCCTCCCTTATCAATCACTCATTCAGTGACTGTTCGAAGTTACAATGGCTCTGAATGAGGAGACTTATGACCAGGGATCATTGCAGTGTCTCCACAGTCACATGATCGTGATCCAGGCAGTTGGCAACTGGCTTGCAGTTACAATAATGCACTGTCCTGCAGTCACATGAGCACCATTTGTGACATTCACTGTCCACTTCCAACAAGGAAAGTCAGTGCAAAAGCTGGTAGGGAGTTGCAAACCATGGCCATGTGACATCACACTTAATGACTGCAGGATTCATTTAACATGTGTAATGGGCACTGCCACTGTAAGTCAAGTGGGTTTTTTTTCTCTTTACAACCATGTTGTTTAGCAACAGAATTCCTGGTCCCAATTACAGCTATTTACTGAGGACTACATGTAGCTTATTTTGCAATTGTATACAGTTCTGAGGACTACAATCTGGAAGAGTTGCAACACTCTTGTGTGCTGCCCAGAATTCCCTTTGCGGGAAATAAGTGGCTATATAAATTTGATTAATACATAAACAAAAATAAAAAAAACAGAAACTCCAAAACTAAGTCTTTCAAGCAAAGATTAAGTTACTGCTTGTGTTTAGCCTAGAGAAAAGATACGTTTTGGGGAGGGCTGGTGACTGGCATAACATCACAACTACAACAAAGCCATAATTGCTGTTTCAGACTGCAGAATTTGTAATAATGGTTTTGATTTATAGAAAGATTCCACAGAATGTTAGAAACAATTTTCTAATTGCAAGAGAAAGTCAATAGCAAATCAAATTAGCTAGAACTGATACTCTGTAAAAGCAAAATTTGGTTAGCCATTTGGCTGAGTTTCTTGCCTTTTGATTACTGCACTGAACAAGCAGCTGGAATCAATGGCCTAGAATGGCTTATTCCAGCTTGATGATTCTATGATCCAGGCACCAGAGGCAGAAAATGAGCAAGGGAGAAGCTATCATAGACATGGGAAGCAGGCAGTAAAACAGATGAGAAAGTGAAGTTACTATATACAGTGTGGTCTACAAAAATCCAGAAGACTAGTAGATTGCAACAAAGAGAATGGCAGTTTTCTCCGACTTTACTCCCATCCAGTGCATATCCAGATTTTTACACTCAGATGCAATAATCCTATTTTCTTATCAGTTTCACTGCCTCCCCAGGAGAGCTACTCTTTTCCCACATTCATTTTCCACATGTATATATATGTTACTTAAGTCATAGGTGCCTAAAGGCATTCCATATCTCAGTTTCCACACAATTCTCCTTCTTTGTCTGATAATATGCAAAGAGCCATCCTTGCTGCACCTTGCACCTTGCTACTTGAAACCTCAGCAAATGTGCCACAATAAGTTGAGAAAAAGCATGAGGTGCAAAGTGACTGCATCAGAGACAAATCAGACAAGGTGAAATATAACTACAGGAGGAAATAAGGAGCCTGATTTCCAAGTTAGACACTAATGAAGATTTGAAAAGCGATAAGTTTAACCCCAAATAATTATTTGATAAGGTCAGAGCTTTGTGAATTGACAGCTCTAAAACTAGAAGTTAATATGCTAGCTGGGTTTGAAATAAAAGTGGTTTGCTTCAGCAGCTGAAGATAAGGAATCAGTATGGATGGGGGTCTTTCTCTAGGAAAGTTTGTGTTCCTTGACAATATAGCATTCTGTATGGAAGGTAGAAGCTAGGCATATTGTAGATGTGAGCCTCAATAAGACCTTGAGACAATAAATATTATTATTATTATTATTATTATTATTATTATTATTATTATTATTATTATTATTATTATTATTATTATTATTATTATTATTATTATAGTGGTCAAACAGTCAGTCAAAAGTTTACACTGGATTTGGCATTTTTATCTACCTATGGAGCAAAGACTGCATTTATACCAGGGTGGGAAGGGGAGGAAGATGACATCATTAGTTGCTGCTCTCAGGAAGCATGGGTGGCCCATATGGATGATGAACAAAGCAGAAAGTGCAGCTCTGCCCCAATCTGAAGGAGCAGGGGATTCCCACTGGACCTTGGGAGAATTATCTGTGCCTGCCCTGCAATCCTAGACACAGTCTCCAAGTTCGTGAGAGCACTATCGCTTCTGAATTCAGCATCAAAGAAGACAAAGAGTACAAGAACAGTGGGAAAAATTCCTTGGATAGGGCACTCTAGGGTCATTGCTCTTGATCACCTCTTGCTTCCAAGTAGGCCAGCAATTTCAATTCAGTCTGAGCAGTACCAACACAGGTTTAGATGGAGACTGGGAGATTTTGAGAAAAAAGCATTTGTGTGGGCTGATTCCAACATTGAAGGGTCTGGACAGTCTGGCCTAGCCTGCTAAAATCAAAAGAAGCTCTGCTTTCCTGTAGAACACAATCTTTTTCAGAAATCTGATAAGCCTGCTTGCCTAATCCTTGAACCCAGAACACACACTTTTTAGCAACTTTGATGTAACAATTTTTTGCAAAGTGATTTGACTCAAGATTGCCTGAGGATGGCGATGCATCGTGACCTGAGGTATTGAGCAGGAGAACATCCCCGTTGTGTGGGCTGTGTAGACTATTCAAAGGGGGTGTTTTCCAAGGCATGTTGTACAACTGAAGTACTGCTCCTGAAGTGCTGAACAACACTTGTTTCCCCAGCTGTCTGTGCATTTGTGTGAATGCACACATCACACTTCCACTGGCATGTCAGTCAAGCGGAGCAGAAAAGGAATTCTAGATGGATGGCTGAAAGGCTTTTAAAGTGTATTTGCTGATACAGAAAGTTCGAAGGGATTTGTAATGTTGTAATCCCAAGTCAATCTCCCAATTTTTTTTACAACTTTCAAGCTAATTTATTGTGCTTAATATAAGAAAATTATATGACATTGATGATATTTCTTCGCTGTTGAATAAAATAGTTATACACCTTATTTTAAATGTTTAATAGTCTTAACTGAAACATCTTGGTATTTTAGAAAAGAGTGATTGAACTTTACTCATCTGGGACCAAACTGACACTTTGCTTGCTAATCATTCTGCTTGCAAAATTCATTTTAACTCTAGAAAACTTTCTGCCTTTTTGCCTTTGCACTGGGCAAATTTATCAACAAATTTCAAAATGAAAGTAAGGAAAAAGAGAAAAAAGATGTAGATGTGTTTTAAGTGCAGGTCTGAGAAATGTTCAATGAAACATTATATGATTTCCTTATGGTGGGAATTGTCTTAGTTGAAAAACATCCAAATAAATTTCAGATCTGATATTGCTAAGCGTCCCTCATGTTTGTTAATATTTTATGTACTGCTTAATATTTTTATTAAGTAAGTAAGTAAAGAGCAATAAAATTGGGAGTTGGATAAAAAATCAATATTTGTGTAAGTATAATTATTTTAATTTTAATTATGTCATTAAGCAATAATAATAGAAAACATTGCTGCCACTTAAGCTTCATTGTAGTCTTGCACAAAAAAGAATCATGATTATATTTTAAATTTTGAATTTAAATTTAATTAAGTTAAATCATTTCTGATAATTATTTCTAAATATCTTCCTCTTAGATTAATGTGAAATCCAGTCACTCTTGAAACACTTTCTGTGATTCTTTGTCAGTGTTAATTATTAACATAGCAGAAAATGTGACAAGTTCACTTCTCAACCTACTGTGTGTTCATTTAATTCAGATTTCAATTGAGCCATATCTCTGCTGGTACTTTTAAGAAAATTAGCATATCATCCTGAAACAAATGCATTATGGTTAAATTCTATTTTTATACTTTGGCCTTAAATATTTTTACTCTAACATTCTTTGCTTCTATAATGTTACCACATAGTTCTTAAAATAGTGGATCCTTCTGGGGAAAAAAGGTACTAGTCCTCATTAGTACATAATACACAGGGATTCAGAGCCAGATGTTTTGAGATGTAACTCTCTGACCTGCACTGGACAGTTTCACTTTCTCTGTCAAATGTGTAACTTCTCCATGTGAGACTGAAACACAATGTGGAGGTCCTCTTGGACTCATAAGTCAAAGAACAAGTGGCAGCTGAGACCTAAAGGGCCTTTGCACAGGTTCACCTTGTGCACCAGTCACATTTGTTCTGGGAGGGCCTCATTCTATGGTCATCTTTCAACTGGATTACTATAATGTGCTCTAAGTGGGGCTGCCTTTGAAGACTACTTAGGAGCTGCATCTGGTCTAGAATGAGTGATGTGGACAGTGATGAGTATGTCTCAGAATGTACATGTCTCTACTGCTTGTTTGGATTTTGGGTGGCTGTCTCTCTGCTACTTTATGATAGCAGCTGTTCTACCTGCAGTTATCCTGCTCTCAGATGCCTAGAGGACAGACATGTTGGGCACCCCGCAATGAAAGGAGCTGCAAATAGATGCAGCAATGATCTCTGTTAGCATCTTCATGTATTTTTTCTTTCTTTTTTGTATTCCTCTCCTTTTGCTCTTTGCCTCATAATATCAGTCTTTACTGGTCTGTGGGCCTTTTGAATTAGTTAGTTTGCATCCTGGTGAAAACCTCTTCTCTCTTGATTTAAAATAGTGAATTTCAGCTTCAGCATTTTAAGGAGAAATATCCTAACTGCAAGAGCATTTTAGAATCAATTATGCAAGGATATGCCAGCTCACTGGATATGCATGGATTCAGCCTGGATTTTCTACCATACTGGGGGATGGGAGAAGGACACGGTCTCTCCCTCAGACAAACAAAATACATTGTGCGCTGAAGGAAGCAACCAATTTATTTCTGCATAGAGTGGGTGATGGTGGGAGGGATGGACTATTCAGAGAGTTGCTTGATGCCTTGTCAGTATGCTTTTGCAGAAGCTGAAAGGTGATACTACTCTGCAGGCATACTGATTAGAATTTCAAGGTTGAGTCCCAAAGCCCTGAGTATGTTCTGTTAGACAGAGCGGCATACCTGAATTGCCAGATGCTTTAACAGCAATACAACCTCTTTGCTTCACCTCTCTCATTCTGCAGGCTTTCTTATAAACTCAACATCAATAAATTGCTTTCAGGTTATGTTTGTGTTTGGCTCATTTCCTAAAAACTAAATTTGTCTTTGTCCCCACTGCTAAAACTGGCATGAAACAGAACCAAAGTCCTCTCCCTGCAACTTTTTACCCTAGTTAACACCCATGATTAAATTAATGCTGTTAATAATATATGACAACGGAGGTTCTGGCAGGCACTACAGCTCTTAGCCAATGCTTTTTGTTCAGCAGAAAATTGCTTTTCACTCAAAACAATTGTTGCTCTCCTTCTGTTCATACAGACTGAAACTTGTTGATACTAACAAGCCAAGGGGGGGGGGAATGCAAGTATTCAAGATATTGTACAATTTGATGAATGGGATCTTTGTGCTTCCTGGGAGATGGATAGGAGGCTACAATGTATTATCTAGGATTTCGTGGGGTGCAATAAATATATAGTTTGTTCCTCATCCCCCCATTTGTCTTTTCAAGCTTGATTCTTGGTGTCTTCATGGATATGTTTATATCATTTCCTTGGCAACAATAGGGAAGCGGTTTGCTACAGCTGCTGCCTGGAAGACTATTCCTTATTTTTGCTTTTTTTTTGGGGGGGGGGGTCTGCCCAGCACAATGTGCAGTCCTGGTATCCTTTGGAAATCTTATTTACAAGTACTAACAAGGTCAAACTCTGCTTAGTCACTGCTCCAATAGGATTATCCAGATGTTGCCACCTGCAGAAAGACATTTCTTTTACATATATGTATCGTTTTATAGAGCAGTGTAGCGGCAGATGTTTCTATCCTAGGGCACAAAGAAAAAATATATGCTGTGAACTCCACATGGATCAGAAGGCCAGTAAACACTGAGCTCCATCCAGTTGCCCCAACTCTACCCGAAATTAAGGGATTACAGGGTTGTAAAAGGGAGGTTTCTTATATGTATCATTTTGTAATGTGATGACAACTCCCAAGTGAGACCCCCTCAGCAAATCCTGGCAGGCCTAAGGGTAACTCCAAATGGACCCAATCCCGCACAGGATTAAATTAACTTTCTACCCTGTTTGTTGTGTCATGGAAATTCCACAACCCAGTCAATGGACTCATTTTGTGTACCTAGTTCAAAAATCCTGGAAGGAAAGACAAGTTCTCAGATTTGCACTCCCTTGTAATTTGCACTCAACCACATTCCTTGCAAACATTTTCTGTGATTGCTTTCAGTCAAATAATGATGCTCTGGACAGATACATGTGATAAGGCAACAGGTGCATCTAAAAGGCATCCCCAAAGGCATGATAGGAGAGCCACACTTGAAACATCAGCCATATCTCCTGTTGGCCCTCCATCCCCCAAGAAATGCCGATGAGCACTAGTGAGGAAAGCACAGAATAAAAATGAAGATTACCAGTGACATTTTTGTTTTTGAGTCTTTTATTCCATTATGTGTCGACTTTAAAGTCACCTAAATTGAACATTTCTCTGTTCTACCATATTTATCCATCTCAACTATAGCAGATTTTACATTATAAAAAGTTAAACAGATTGCTTAATGTTCCCCCAAGGAGTTGACTACATAGTTGTCCTACAAAGTTGGTTATCAAATTTGGTCTAAAAAAATTCACCCAACTAATCACTCCAGAAATATATAACAACTTATGCTCTGTACCCAATTTAGCTTATTTCTCATAACAAACACAATGTAAATTCAGCATATACAAGAAGCAGAGCAACAGGACAAAAATGGGGAAAATAATAAGGTAACGTAAGTAGCTGGTTGGAAGGCACTGTTAAATTTCAATAAAGGGCAGTACCTGGGCTGATACATACTTGAGTCATTGTGTAAATAAGGGTGGGAAACTAGCTTGGCTGGCTCAGGAATTCTGGGAGTTGAAGTCCACAAATCATAAGTGGGCCATAGTTCCCCACTTCTGCTGTAGATGAAGATCCCCTCTTCAGTGTTTTAATCATTCCCTCTTTGGGACCAAAAAGATAGCATATTCTAAAGAAAGGAGTATGCTAAGAGGGAGTTTTTCCAACTATGGGTTTAGGGTTGGCCATATAATATGCTTTGGCCTCAGCTGTCCCTACTGCAGTCTAGCAATAGGCACAGATCTGGGAATGGCCAAAGCTAGTCACAAAAATATAGATCAAACATTCTGTAATGGGCCATGATATCTGAAGACTATGTTTACTGCTGTATTTATTAAGTTATTAAATCTTGATCCTTATTTTACCTTTGGTAAAATACTTTGTTGGTATTATTAATTTTAGATATTTTTACTTTGTTGTAATTTTAGGTGCTATCATATTTAATATAGTGTTTACATGTGATTTAATATAGGGTGGATCCTGTATCTCACTTATAGATGTTAGCTTGGTTGTTTTATAAATGTATTTTAATTGTGTCTTAAATTTTTATTGTCTATTATATATACTGCTCTGTGACCACAATAAATTGGAATAGAAATTGAATAAATTGGTGTCACACACATCTAATAATCCTGCTTCCTATTTTCTCTAGAATAACCACCCTATGAGAAGAGTTAAGTCGAGGGGGAGTGACTGGCCTAAAGTTACTCAGCCAGCTTTCATTCCTAGTTCATTAGAACTCAGTTTCCCAAACCTTTAGTCACTATGATAAACTGACTGAGTTGCTATCTTGGTTTCAATGGTATATTGAGAAATTACCCCGTCTGCTCCAAGAAAATTGTGAATAGCAATACCACTTCTCTATTCATTTACATGTGTGCACTGAATGTGCACGTTCAGTGCAATAATTATCTGGGAAACAAGTTAAAAAGATTTTTTTTAAATTAATGTTATTAAATATTTTAAAACATAATTAAGAAAAAACAGAGAAATGTAAGAAAAGAAAAAGTAAATGGGGATTTAAAAGCATTATAAATTAAATATACATTTCAAAATATATAACATTTGTGTAGTTCAAGATACTAAAATTTATCATTTTAAAACTTCACATTTTTGAAAGCAAGATAATATGTAATATATATAAGAAATAACAGTAGAGTGTGGATTGTAAATCAAAGTGAAAGATAATCTCTGTTGTGTCTAATTTTTTTTTAAATCTGAATTTAGCATGTCATGGAGAAATTTAAATGTGAAAACCTTATTTTAGAAGAAACTCAAACTTTGGATATGGTACATGATACAAGCCCATATGCAGAATTATAATCCAGGAATGGTTTCCATGATGAATTCATTTCTATAGTAGATTTAGCTTTTAACTATAAGATTATTTTTTGTAGTTAAAAGATAAATGTACTATAGAAATGATGATTGAATTAATGAATTATTTTTTTTTACATTAGACTACTCTTACAATTTAATTTTCCATTCTTTTATAGAAGGGATTATGGAATCTTTAATGCTCCCTGAGCTCCTTTGCTTGCAGACATTTCATTCACTGGCAAGGGAACATCATCAGGGCTACCTAGTAATGGAATGTCTACAAGCAAACAACCAAGCTCAGAGAGCACAAAGGACTCCACAATTCAACCTTGAGCTACATACAATATATTCCATAGCCTAAGCAAAAAGAGCTATTATTTAAGTCCATAACAAGATAACATTTGGAAACAGCTGGGACAGATATCCCTCTAATTCACTGAATTGTGAGGAGGAGGAGGAAATTACAGCACAGACTTACAAGTTTCTGTTATTATTTCCAAGCTCAATAAAAGTAATTTTAGCATTCCTGTAGAGTTGATTTCCTGATCTGCTCTACATATTGGGGCTGACAGTATCCTAGCAGCTGTAACCATATTCAAAGCCAGTTCAGTATACTTTGTGAAAATATGAAGTATGATAATAGTCACTGGAAAAGTAGCAGATTGGAAAGTGAATTCAATCTTTAGAATTTGTTTTATTCTGTTTTATATCATTTTCTAGAAACTGGGCTTTCAATATAGCCACCAAGGATGAAAAAAAATAATCAACCTGATTATTACATTTCCAACAATTTTTAGAGAATGAAATACCTGTTTTAGGAATCAGTACTGCAGTAATATACCATCAATAAAACATCTTGAATGGTTTTCTCCAACTGTAATATTCGCTGTAAATTTAATATTATTCTATTCATATTCCCATTGTTGCATGTCACTTGTTTTGTTCATATTCTGCATTCATTTAATCATATTGTCATTGACTGAATCCCATTTGAAGCAACTCCAGCAAATGTTATACGTTTTCTGTTGCAAGTTTTTCAAATTTTGACAAGTCTTTAAATAGTCTACTTCAATTTTGTAATTATACTTTAGAATTGTACTACCTCTCTGGAGATATTGAAACCACTCAGGTGACTGTGAATATTTCAAAGAAAAAAAATCAGAAAATATTTCACATTTTTCTTATTAACAGTTAAATCTTGCAGCCTTTGCAAGTTAGTATCTCTCCACAGGTCACATTTCTTGGAACATTCACCTCCATAGAAATAGATATTTAATACTGAAGCAAGAGGCAATAAGCCTGATCTAATTATATACTTTTAATATTCTGCTTATTAAATTTCTCTTACAGGTTATATTTTTTCATTTGTATCCAACCAAAGATATTTATGCAAACCATCTGGAAGTCCTGTTCCCTCAACAGAAGCTATTCAGCCATAAAAGGATATAATCTAGCCAGTAATCCAAGTTAAACAGCCAGCTGGGTAACACTGGTTTTACTTCGATACTGCCTGATTCTTTTGAATCTTGAGAAATCTTAAGCTGGATCCCCAGTCTATGAGATCATATAAAATTAGACACTTGTCTCTATCGGTCTTCAATAATTATTAGAATGATTTCAAACAGAAAATTTGACAAAATGTTAAATTTTATTGCTGCCATTCTTCCCAATAAAGACAACTTTAATTTTCTCCACCATTATATTGTTCCAAGTGTGCAAATAATTAGTCTTAAATAAATTATTCATATTTGTTGTTGTAAAAAAAATATTCTCAGGTACTTAGTCTTTTTATGATCCTATCTTTTTAATCAAATTGCCAACTACTGGCATCTATATATTTTGCACTTCACTTTGCAATGATTACATCAACATCATTATCATCATCATCTATTTTGGTCATTGGATAACAACATTTATATTCATTACTAAAATTAAAGCCATCCCATTGTTCCAAGAGTCTAACCTACATCTACTATAAGAATCATTAAAATTTAAGATGCTAGCAAAAGTATGAAAACATAATACTAAGCCAGTCCTAAAACTGCTTCTCAGTCAGTGAGGTAACCAGATTATCATTTCCATTAATCTGCCAATTTCTAGCATAGATGATCAGCCTATAATGCTGATGACATTCAGTGGACTAATTAATTTATAATTTTTCCCTTTTTATATATAAAGGCTACAATTGCCTGCCTCTAAATTTAATCTACTTACCAACTGCATTAAATGTAGACCTATTATATTGCCTCTTTTGTCTTTAGATTGTCTTATATCAACATTAGTTAAATCTCAGTCAGGTGCCCTGGAATGAGCGAGTCATCATCTGCATCCATTTTGGCCCTAATGTCTCCAGTTAATATCTAAATTTTATTAATTTAAATAGATGTTCCTCAAGCTAGTTCTATATCTCCTTTATCTGCAATATACTTACCTTTGAAAGGAGATCGACATTAATTGCAGAAGGAAATGTGCTGTAACCATGATGCAATTAGGTAGTATAATATTAATCCAAGGACTTCATAGATGAAGCCACAAGCTTGAAGGATACAAAAATAGCTCATTTAAACTTTGGAAGGCCCAAATACTATCGGTCAGGGAAAACGTTTTCCTCTGCCATCACACATGAAACTGACTTAGCTTCCTTTCGGCATGAAATCCTTCCTCAAATTTAACTTCGTAGTTCATCCAAAGCAGATGGCGAAATTCCTGACCTTTGGAATTCTTGTTGCTATTCATTCATAACTATGCCAGACCATGACTTCCCACCAGGTAAACTTTTTTTTTTTTTTTTTTTAAAGCTCTTTCTTCTCCAGACTGTGTGCATGTCAGTCACAACTCTTTTACCATTAGGAATGTTCATTCATTGGCTAAAAATAAAGAGAGACCTTTTTATAAGATAAGAGGTAGAAAGTGGCTACAGGCTTTACATATTCTGACTTCTAGAAGGAGTAGAGACCAGTTCTTTCTTGTTTAATGGAAATAGAAATATGAGAATTATGGCTCATCCTGAGATGAGATCAGTTTCCCCCCCTTTGCAAGCACCCTTGTCAGTAGGTCCTTGTGCTCTGTCACTGAAAATGGCTCTCCTCTTCCAGAATCAGCAGAATCTGAATCTGTAGAATGGACCTTAGTAATTAATCACTGTTTCACTTTGTTTCGGTGACCTTCTTTTAGTGTTCTAGTACTTTCCCAGATTTAAGATTGCTCAGGTGAAAGTCACAGGAGATTTGAATACCTTAAGGGGATTCTAGCTTTGCACTGTCTGCCCTTTAATCCCATAAAATGCTGAAAAGATCAGAAACGTCAAGAAGGATGCTGACATATTGCATATCCTAACCAAATTTTAAAAATCACAAAATGTTTCATAGTGCAAATACAACATGAAACTGTACTTTTCTTTTCTCCTAAGTTGTGCTTCAACAGGCAAATATTTGTTTGGTTGACTAAAACATCAAAATATCCTGTCAGAAATCAATGGAGGTGAAGTTGAAACTTGTAGAACCACAGTGAACCTGCAAGCTACTTGGTAAATTTCTAGAAATACAGGCAGCTCTCTGTATGGAGCCATTTGGTCAATCAGCCTACACTTTATTTATACTGAATTATTGCTCCAATTCCTTCAGCAAGAAGGAGAAAGCAAATTAAACTTAACAAATAGTAAAGCATTAAGGTCCTCTGAAACTGGGGAAGGGGGGGGAACTAGTGACTCTTGTTATCCTAGATGAACAATAATTTATCCAAACTTACCCACATGAGACATTTTTAGTACTCTGTTAAATTTATCCACCAATTTCTCAAGTATTTTATTCCTGTGCAAAAACATATTAGTTTTTCTTACTCAGTGTCAGGGCTCCCTTTATTTTGGTGCTTCAGGCAGCCCTTGTTATTCACAGGGATTGTTCTAGCCAGGAAAACTACAGATAAAGTGACCATAGATAATACAATTATGAGAAAACATACTTTATACATGCACAAAAGTCTGTCTACCATTTTTCAGATATCTAAACTCTACAACATTCAAATTGCAGCTATGTGAAATCCTTCACTGTGGATAACAAGATCTGGTCTGCCTTTTCTAGCCATGGATACTTGAAACTGCAGATAACAAGGCCACAGATAATGAGGGCCTCCTAGTTTCATTTTTTTCTTTTTCTTATTTTACTGTTGTGTGATGCCAGAGGAAATGTATTCTCATTTGTTTTATAGCTGCTGCAATATGATACCCATTTTTGTCTTTGTAGATGCTTAATCATTTCTTTTCCCCCCTTTTTTCTCCCATTCTTCCTTCAAGTAAGCCTAGCCAGAGATTGTGAACTGTACGTACTGTCAAAAACTATGCAATCAATCAGATTTGGATAAATGGATTGTATCACTGAGGGTAAATGAAGTCCCCTGAGAGAGAGGTTAAGTCATAGGATCCAATCAGGTATCACAAATGAACTGGAGGTCCAAAAAAGTTGCAGAGAGAACAAGGGAGTTTCAGTGCTACTGCTGAATTTCATAAAACAATCCTTCCCCTTCCAATTCAATATCCTTGTCACCACATGGGATATTAGTTGACCTGATAACCTTGGAAGTTCTTCTTCATACCTATGATCCCTTCATAGAAACTTCAGAAGCCAGTGGGCCACAATAGCACCTGTTTGCTCAAATTCTTCACATCACCTCTCCTCTTTGTCATCTTGCATGGCACAGTAGTGTCCCCTCTCTACTTAACAGACATCTACTATTTTCTTGTTCTTCAGTACCTCTTTTTGTTCCCCAAAGGGTTAGAGTCTGCTTCTTCTGCAAGCTTTTTCTTCTTTCTAGCAGTACAAAATATATTTTATGGTTCTTGTTTCTAAATTGTTACTGTCTGGCAACGGGCTTAGTCTTTTTTTAAAGATCTCTTCCTTAAAGAGAATTGCTTCCTCTGTCAGATCTTTCTTCTTCTTCATCTGATCAGTCTTTGTCCTCTCATAACTTGGAATGTCCCACTAGCAGCTTTAGTCTTTTATGTTTCCCAAGAATGGCTACAAGCTAGTACTTGCTGCAAATGCCTGAAGCATTGCATACCATGACTATAGTGTCTTGACCATTCATCTTTGAATGAATTTTTGAGATACCACTGGTAGAAGGCTCTCCCTCTGTGGGTTTCAGATTATCCAAGTCTGTACTGCTAATTCAGAGTTTTTTTAAAAAAATAATACTCCCTGTTCAAACCTGCCAATCTTCCCTGGGAAACTCTTGTTCTTAAAAAGAACTTTTATAAAATGGTGGACCATCAGTATATGACATCAGAGAATTTGTCTAGAATTTGTCCCTAAACCCTGGGCCACAGCCCATTACCAGGCCATGGCCCATTCAGAATCGGGGCACGGAAGCGGTGGGCGAGCGCATACACAGTTCCACTTGTGCACGCAGCAGGCAGGCAAGCAGGCAGGCACAACTCCATTTGTGCAAGTTGCAGACTCGTGTGTCTGCCACTTGCGCAAATGGAGCTGCGTGTGCGTGCACACTCACCCACCACTCATGCAGAACCATCCCTCTCCCCCCCCGGCCAATCTGCAAAACCGAAAAGGTTGGAGACTGCTAGTCCAGAAAGGCACTTCAAATTTATGTTGGAAATGTGAACAAAAAGTGTCTGGTGGGTGTGTAAAAAAACTAGAGAATTTTGGATTTAAGTACATACACAGATTCAGAAGATTTTAAAATATACAATTGAGAGCAGAATTTTTCCTCTTGGAACTGGTGGAGAAACAGTTGGTAAAAAATCATGGAACTTTGTTTTTATGTATGATAACTGCAGCAAGGTTATTGTATACACAAGATGAAAAGATTTGGCAATATCTACAATGGAGGAATGGTTGGTGAAAGATGATAGAACTTGCTGAGATGCCCAGATTAATTTGCTTGGTTGGAGGAAATTTCTGCAATTTGCTAATTGGAAATCTCTAATGGGCATTTTGCATAAAACAAAAAAATAAACATATGAATTATAGTTTTGATGATGAGTTAAGATAAATTATAGAGAGAAGAGAGTCATGATGTAACTTTAGAGAAAGAGGCAAATTTATTATTGTACTTATAATTGGTGCAAAAATTGGAAGCCACTTTTTGAATTTTTCTTCTTGTCTATTTTTTCTTTCTTGCAGGCTTACCTCCTTTAGCTTTGTTTTTAAAACTTCTTGCACAGACAGACACACACACACACACACATATATTGTAAAGTCAGTTCGGTCACATAATAGGTAAGCTCCATTATGGTTATAACTTGATAACAACTGTGTATATTCCTCAAGTAACAACCATAATGGAGCTTACTTATGATGTAACTGAACTGACTTTACAATCTTTTTTGCAATGGTCATTAAATGAACACTATAGTTGTTATGTGAACCAATGGTTTTTTTATGGGCTGGTTTTGCTGAAAACTGAAAGTAAATGCCAGTTTTCAACAAAATCACAGTAAAACATGGTCATCATGAGACATAGCAAATGGCCATAAATGTGGACCAGTTGCTAAGCAGCCAACCTGCAGTCATGTGACCATAGGGGTGGGGCCTGTTGATAGGAATTCCAGTTATAAGTATCACCCAGGGATATCCATCGTAATTTTGACTAGTCCTAAGTCAAAGACTACCTGTGTAGTCATTTGATCGATAGAACCCTCGTACTTGGTTCCCTTTAATATTTCTCTTCTTATTAATCAGGAAGCTGTGACTAATAACTTGCAAGACAAACCCATTCAGTGCATGATTTTTTCTGCGTTCACAACTGACCCCATCCCTCAGAATACAGAACTTTTCTGTCCTACCTCATCTCTTCCTTATCTTTTGCTCTTGTTGAGCTCTCCTATTGGCAAACTCCAATCTGTTTGCTGAGTGATCGTTAGAAACAATTTACAAGACTTTTAATTTTGCCTAAAAGTTGAGCTGGGACTTGAGCAAGAGGAGCAATGATAATATAAGGCAATTTCCGTACTGCCTGTAGATAGCAAACATTGTTAACCAATGGATGATGGAGGTCAATGGGCCATATAGTCATTAGATAATTTAACAATGTATTGTATGTTATAAGAAGACTGGGTACACTAATGACATTCACTGTTTCTGCTGCAGGAAATGGCCCCTGTGAGCAAAGATAAGCATTCATAGCCTAGAATGTATGTAACAGCCAATCATCCAAATGAGAAAAATTCACTTGAATGGTGTTTAATCCACTTACTTATCCAGACCTTTCATGAAAATAGAACTCTTAGTAATTTGCCAGGCAAGAAACTTGCTGTTCAAAGAACAGGCTAGTAATGCTAGGCAAACCTCATCTCAATTTAAAATGGGCTAAACTGAAGTACTCACAATCAGGTCTTTATTATAGGCATTAGTCTGAGATGAGCCAGAAGCCAAAACCTGGGTGCCATAGAAAAAGTGATCAAATTCAGGAATAAATGAGAAGCAAACCACCAGCAAGGAGGTACATAAGGTATGCAGATGTAGTTTCAAAATACAATGAAGAACAAAGGCCAATGTATGAAATAGTGTAAGGTTATGAAAGCAAGGAGGATTTAAAGTATGGAAAAACAGAGTATCAAGGGCATTATCTACTTAGATTGGTCCAGTTTGTTCGGTTTCTTTTTAAGAATGCTCGTTTTTCTAAAGAAGGAGCAAACCCAGGTCTGCTGCACCATCAGCAAACAGCTGCCCAGGCAGTTCTGGGTGATCATCATCATCCATGGTACTGGAAGAGACAGATCTTGGTTCAGCCTGGAGTGCCACATAAGCCTTCTTCCTTCTCTTCCACTTCCAGCTCTTCCTCCTCTCCAACAGTGGCAACTGGAGACCCAATGTGTCCAAACATATTGTTCCGCCCATACTTTCACCCTAGGCAGTCAGTTATCCAGACATCACTTTCCAATTAAAGATTAGGTCCCTAGAATGATATATTATAAGGCATAAGTATCAGGTAGACAGGTGTCTTTATATGGGGAAGAGACTAAATTCAACACAGAAAAGTTGTCTACTCCTGGCTCTGCCTTAAAAGTGAAGCATTGTCAATTCTGAAACAGAATGAGATAGACCACTTTCTTCTACAATTCTGCTATTTTAAGGACTTTACAGTTTTGTAGTAAGAACTTGAGTGCACATGCATGTGTGTCTGTGCAATGACACATTGATGGCTGGTGCTCTTAAATAGATGGAATCAATGAATTGCAATAAACACAGCTAAGAGGTCAGTGAATGGAGTCACAAACCGCAAACTGCTTCCACTTCTTGTTCTTCAGAGCAGGCAAACTTAAATCACTAAATATAATAAGATACTGTATGCCAAAACATGGGTGCCTGGAGAGGGAAAAACTCTATAAAATATAGATAATGAGAAGATAAAGGAAAGTGTATGGAAAAACAACCCAACCATAATAGAAGAGAAATTTGGAGTTCCTAAAACACGTAGAAAATACTGAGGATCATTCTCTGGAAAACATGGAGAAAAATAGGAACAACCATGGAAAAACATAAAAACATAGCAAGGAGTTGTGAGTTCTTGGACAACCTCCACATGTGCCTAAAATTACACTCAGTACCCAAAATATCAGATGAAATTTAGCTTTTAGACTTTGGGTTTTAAAGATTAGACTAGATTTGACTAGAGAAATACTGTAGCTTTTTAAATATAAGGTTATTTGCATTTGATAATTTACTGTGTGTTGGATAAAATTAAAATGAGAATATTTTACGAATATTGGATTTTCGGTATCTTGATTATTAGTATTTTAAGATATTTTATAGATTGGGGTTATTTGTTTAAAGTTAGAGAGAGGTGGTCCTATTGTTATTTGTTGTATACTAAAAGAAAGTCAGAAGTCAACTTTGTTATAAATTTACTTGATGTATTTTTTATCATTTATCAGTTTTAAATTGTTTTGTTATTCCCTTGCCCTTTATGATGTTTGCATTTTAATGTTTAACGTTGTACTTTAAGAAAAATATACATAAAAAAGTAAAACTACCTAATTGCCAAAGCTGCCTGGGCTCAATGTAAAAAAAACAGAAAAGTAAAGAATGCATTTACTATATTTAACACTGGAAAATATAAAACAAAAAGTAAGATAATGCCCTCATATATCTACTCATACAATTACTATTGTATGCAAAATACAAAATATCCACAATTATGCTTTAAGAAACAAAATCAAAATTGGAAAATAAAGACAATTTTAAAAAAATTAAAAATGGGCAAAAATTATAGGAAGATTATTGAGAAATGGAAGCTCTTGGGACAATACTCAATGTTGCCAGTATTACTCCAAGGATGTTTTTTTTTAAATATATCTCAAAATATACTTTGAAATATCTTTAATATCTTTTCTCAATATATTTATTTGTTAATTTGGCTTCCTTTTTTAAAAAAAAGGAGGCCAAATTAACAAATAAATACACTGAAAATGACAAAGATGGGATGTGACTGAATGTTATTTTAATGATATACTTATAGATGTAGACTTATGATTAAAATGACATATAATCAGCCTTTATTAAAACTGCATCTCTGTCCAGGATGCCTTTCCTTTTCTTTTTCTTTTGGTTTAATTAAATAAATATAGGCAAAACATTAGGAGATTAAAACCATTAGTGACAACCATTCACTATCAGTGACTGTTGACCTTATGCAAAACAACTGATTCTTGAAATAAACTGAAGTAAAACTCATTGATGTTGTGATGTCCTCTCAGTTAATGTTATTGCATTAGCTCCTCCCAGAAATGGAAGAAAACAAACAGACATTTTATTTATTTATAATAATAATGATGATAAAGTTGGAAGGGACCTTGGAGGTCAGCTAGTCCAACCCCCTGCTCAGGCAGGAAACCCTATACCATTTCGGACAAATGGCTGTCCAGTTTTTTCTTAAAAACTTCCAGTGTTGGCGCATTCACCGCTTCTGGAGGCAGGTTGTTCCACTTGTTAATTATTCTAACTGTCAGGAAGTTTCTCCTTAGTTCTAGGTTGCTTCTTTATTTATGAAATTGGTAACCATATACATTTATATTTATGTGTAATACAATACACCACAAGCTATGAGAACTTAACTGCACACTGCAAGCTGGATCCTGTGGAAGGTTATCACCATGCTAGATAATTAAGGATGAATGTGGTTGCTGAAAGACAGTCCACTTGTGGAAAGAGCATCGCATCAGTTTTGTAATTGATACAGTATTGTACTCAATATCTCAAAAGGACAACTGAGAAAAGACAATCTGAATGAAATCAAGGGGCAACTTCATGCAATGTCATGACAATATAGAAAATTATCTTCCCCTGTTTTGTAATCCTAGAATTTAAGGTTAACCCATGAAACTATTTGCAGTGATCTTTTGTATCATTTTTGTAAAGGTAAAAGAAAAAGGATTATTCAAAATTAATGTATGAATTCAGTGTTACTGTCAGAATCATCCGGCCTCAGTGCTTCACAAAACAGCCAGTAGCCGGTACGTTAGAATAGCAGTTTAATTCACTCCCAGTGCCTTACATAGGCTCCGCAACAGCCCCACCCACGTTACCTTTCCAGCCCCACCCCCTTATTAACCACACCCTTAGCATCCCCACCCCTCAAAGCAGCATGCAGCCCCACCCCGCAGACCAGCATTTGCGCTCCCTGCACCTTTCGCCTTTTCCACCCTACCCCATGTCCGGAATGCTCCAAGCCTGTGATGCTACTTGCAGGATCGGTCAAGGCCTCAGCCGGCTGCTTTACTTGCAGGAGCAGTCCAGCCGGCTGCTTTACTTGCAGGAGCAGTCAAGGCCTCAGCTGCTCCCCCAGCTTGTTCTCTTGCTGGGCTTGCCTCTCACAGCTGCACGCCGGCCTCCCTGCCTCCTCGTATGTCGGCCCTGCGAGGTGCCTGCAGTTGATGCTAGAGGAAGGCGCAGGCCATGGAGGCAACGGCGGCGACGGCGGCAGCTTCCCGAGGGGCCAGCGACGCTGCGGCTTGCTCCCGAGCACCGGCCTGGACGTCTGGAGGCCGGGTCGCTTCCCAGCGTCGTTCTGAGAGCCTGGAAGCCAGGGTAAGGTGGATGGGTTGAATGGTGGTCTGTCTGCCCGTCCAGACGGCCGCGCAGGGCTCAACAGTCACAGAATATGTTGATCAATATTAGTTGTGACTCTTTTAAAGTAGTATTAGCAATACTTTTCCTTGCTGAGTTTCACAGTGCCTGCAAGTTAATATGGTTACCTATATACAGTGCTTTTTTTCTTTAAAAAAAAAAAAGGTGCCAGAACTCACATACATCATACAACCCGCCTTGCCTACCCTACAAGGTTCCATCCAAAAAAGGTGCCGGAACTCCGTTCTGGGCGTTCTATGAGAAAAAAAGCCCTGCCTATATATGCAAGCTCTGAGTTTGGAGATGATGTGGCTCTGAATATCAATAGCAAGGGAACAGCAAAAAAATTTTCTTTAATTGACTTCCAAAACTCCCTTGTGACAACTCTAGTGTTCCTCATTCTTCCTGAACCATTTCTCCAAACAAAGAATACTGCCAAATACAGATGCAGCCAAATCTACATGAATTCTGGGCTGATTTCCCCTAGGACTCAGCCTTGTGTCAAATGGGTTCTGCAGATACAATCTGAAAGACAGTTGATGAGGTATTGATTGATCTGCTTGAATTTCTTTCTTTAGAAGCTCCTCCATACCCATTACACTCCTAAAATCTCTGTTTGGTGAAAATTATTTTATCATCAAGTAGTTGGCAAACAATGACATCCAATTATGCTTGGTAAGTATCCCAAAGGATTACAGTTTCTGATATGTTTAGGTTGTTAAAACTAGGGCTTTTTATTTAAAAAGAGCATCTGACCATTTCTGACTCCTGCTTGCTAGATTTGAGCAATATGCCAAACTGGAATCTTGATTTAATTTTTCTGAGTTGAAGTGTTACTTGTATAAACTCTTCAGTTTCCCTTTGATGATGGTGATATCCATTCAGTTGAATCTGACTCTTAGCCATTCTATGGGCCAGGTCTCTTCTGATCTTGCACTATTTCTTTCAGCTTTTCTATGCTCTGGCTATTGTCAGCTTTGATACTTTCCCTGTATCTGCTATGTTTCTTTTCCCACTTCTATAACCTCAAATTATTCGAGCTTCTGGAAGAAACAAATTAATTTTAAATGAGGAATGAATGAATATGACATTTAAAACTTATATATTACTATGGGGTTCTTTTATTTCCTACAAATGAAACAAATAAGACCGATTCATTTTCATTAACTGGCATATTAATGAATGCCTCTAATGCAGCTACAGCTGTAAAAATCACATGACTGTATTTCATAGGAAAAGACAGCTTTGACCCTTAAATACAGTCATCATGTCTTGAAGTTTAAGCAACCATTTTATTCATTCATTCATTGAATCAATCAAATGTATTATAACTACCCAACTAAAACGCACTCTTATTCAAAACAAAAAAAACAGTCAGTCTTTTCAAGCACATTTTGCATTAAAAAGTTGGTCTATCTACCTTCATTCTTTGATTCATCAATCTGATGTGCTCTTTGCAAATTAAGTCTCCCATGTTTTTCATCTTTTAATAAAATTTTCTAAAAACCCTTCTTCCTGCTATAAACCCATTACTATTTTATTTCTAGAGTGAATTCTCAAACCACCAATGCTGCCATCCACTCCCACCCCCAAGTGTATGTAATAGGGCAGTGTTTCTCAACTTTGGCAGTTTGAAGATATGTGGACTTCATCTCACATAATTTCCCAGTCATGCTGGGCTGGGGAATTCTGGGAGTTGAAGTCCACACATCTGTGAACTGTCAAGGTTGAGAAACACTGTAATTAAGGTGTACTCTTCATCATCCCCATTGTTCTTATTTTGACAATGGACAAAAATCTTAATTATTTCCTATGGAAGTGGGATTTTTACTCTCTTCTTTCTCTTTTTAAATAAGTTTTATGATTTCTTATTAGTGTCGAAGCTGCTACAGGAGAAGTCAGGAATGCTACAAAATGACACATTGGGAGAGATGCTATATCATTATGCAGTGTTGTTCCTCGAAGAATTGTAGGAAACGCTCTTTGAAGAAGTGGCAAAATCTCTATGGGAATTTCACGCCTGATGAAGTAACACTGTTTCCAGAGACATTGCAGGAAAAACCCAAGGAATGCAATTATCTGTTCTAGAACGCAACTACATTATGACACCCACGTGTCTGTTTTCTCGTCTGTCCATGGTATTCTCAAGAGACTTCTCCCACACCAAAAGCATTAATACTTTATAACAGAGCTCAATTAAAGCTAAAGTTTTCTTACAGAAATGGTGGCTAAGCAATATTTTTTAAACCTTTTTTTAGATTTCTGAGGATTTATCATCTATTTTTAAAAATGTGTTCTTTTTCATAGTACAGGTGGAACAAGTTACAAGGAGGGTTAATATTCATTTAGAGCAGTGGTTCTCAACCTTTTTAATGCCACGACCCCCAACCGGTCGTAAGTCGAGGACTTAACCGGTCGTAAGTCGAGGACTACCTAACCGGTCGTAAGTCGAGGACTTTCCCTGCCCAGGAGCGCCACGCATGCGTGTTTCCGCCCCCTGCGCCGGCCGAGGCGTAGCTGGCAAGTGGCAGAGACGGAGCAGGCCAACCACCAGCTGGCCCAGCTCAAGGGAGGTAAGGCACCCGCCGGAAAAGGGGAAAAAATGGCGGACAGCCTTGCTTGGCGACCCCCATGAAATGGTCGATCGACCCCAAATGGTTGAGAACCGCTGATTTAGAGAATTTATATGGTAAAATGGTCAGCTCAGCAGAGCAAGTGATATTGGTTCAACAACACCCCCAGTGCAATGACAACTTTGATTCTGGAAAGGAAGATTGTTGTCTTGAACTTGTTTTATGACTGAACAAAATGATAACAGACTGCTCACTGCAGCCCCTCACTGAAATACTAATAAAACGTTAACTGAATAAAGAGTGAGCAGGAACGAGAACCAGTTACAGTCTTTTGCATCAACTTAATGGTAAGACCTATGAATCACTCAAAATATGAAGAAATCAGAACACTCCCCCTGAGCATTTCATGTCACCTTTAATTTTGATGAGCATTCCCATCACCATGACCTCTGGGTCACTAATAATATAGAGAGTAGTACATGTACAGTAGTACAGAATTGAACATTATAGCATTGCATTTTATCTCACATTGGATGATCTGCTCTGGAACCTTCTCAGAAATCAGTGTCAGAATGATGGTTTATAATTCTCTGAATCCTTATTTCCCCTTAGTTTGAACATAAAAGTGATTCATTATAGTCTTCAGGCAATTCAACATTTCTCAAGAATAATAAATGTTATCCAGCTTATCAGCAGTATTGATCACTTTCTCCCACTATAATGCTAGCATGTATAACCTTTGTTAGAGCCCTAGCTGCAGCAGCAGCAGGAGCATATAATAATATGGAAAGTGGATTGTCATCTAGAAATGGAGGATGGAATTCAACTCCTCTGAGGTGTACAATTTCAGCCAGCTCTTCTATGTTACTGAAACCACCACTGATGAGTAGGCAGTAACAGCTTCCTTCCAATACCCAATTTTAAAGCTGATTAAAGTCTGAGTGGTGAAAAGAATCCAACATTATGTACCCAAGGCCAGGATTTACAAATACCTATTTATTTATCAAAAGAGTGGCTATTTGCTTTCTCTTCTTAATATTGTGTGCCACCAGGCTTTCAGCTAATACTTGGTTTTTAGCATTTTGGAGAACTGACTTAAATTTCAAAGTATTTTAATATTAAAGTTGATTTTATAATGTTCTCATTCCTGCAAGCTCCCTTGGAAAGCAGCCAAGAAATTAAATAAATAAATAAATAAATAAATAAATAAATAAATAAATAAATAAATAAATAAATAAATAAATAAATAAATAAATAAATACATAAATACATAAATACATAAATACATAAATACATACATAAATAAATAAATAAATAAATAAATAAATAAATAAATAAATTCATTCACTGGGTTCAAAGAGGACATGCTGTTGTACATTTCATCTGTTGACACAGAGGTGATTCTGCAAGTGCAGAGTCTAGCACAATGGGGGCACTGAAAGTCCATTTTTGTAATAATTGTGGGTGTTGTTCTGTGATGTTGTTTACAGTTTTCTATCAGTCTATCAGCATCTGTCTTCTATGGCATGTCTTTGGTCGAGGTGTGTGTGAAATAAAAAGCCTGAGTACAAAACAACAGACTTTGAGAGGGTTAAGTTCCAAATCACTCAAATACGTTGAACATTTCACCAAAAGGTATAATGGGGATTCTTAACCACCCCTCTTCTCCTTGTTTTTCAAAAGTATACAGGTTGGTCATCCAGGCTGAATGTTATGTCCTGTGCAATTTATTGGTTTTTTTAAAAAAAAACCACTAACCACAGGAAGCTATAGCTATACGCTTTTTACAGCCTTCCCAAAGAAACAGCTGAACAACAGAGTTCAGCTTCAAAATCATTTAGGTAGGGTCATTTCAACAACACAGTCATGAACCATCTGAGAACAGCAAAAAAATGCTTTTCAGACTTCTTGTTTATGCAGATGCTTGGTACATACTTTTTACACTTGACAGCCTGCTTGCAAAAACAACACAAATAATGTTACAGAATTTGAATTTAGTGACCTGAAAACTCAAGAAATAGCAACATTATCTGTTACCCACATGTACAATGTGTACAAATTTGGCACTTTTGTACCTGGTAATCTGTTTAAGAGGAAGAATACATCGCATCACAGAATAGAATAATGTAAAACATTAAACTTAACTATGAAGCAGGCATGTGTGAAGTTTTAACTGCCTTTTTAAGGCCACAGCTGTCCTTGGAATCAATGTTGGAAAATACCTTAATGATCATCTAAACTAACCCACAGTTCAGTGCAGGATCTGCTCATATTTAGAACAGAATAAAACTGCAAGGGACCTTGGAGGTCTTCTAGTCCAGCCTCTTGCTCAAACAGGAGACCTTATACCATTTCAGACAAGTGGCTGTCCAGTCTCTTCTTAAAAACCTCCAGTGATGAAGCACCTACAACTTCTGATTGCAAGCTGTTCCACTGGTTAATTGTTCTCACTGTTAGGAAGTTTCCCCTTACTTCCAATAAAGGAGGCCTCCTATTCCACTGACCAAGAGCTCTTACCATCAGAAAATACCTCCTAATATCTAACCTGGATCTACTTCCCTGTAGTTTCAATGCTTATGTCATGTGTCTGAGTAACGAAACACTTAAAAGGACTTTCAGGCATGTTTTCTCCTAAAAGCATTTATTAAGGTTACAATACNCCCAATTTCTTGCTGGGCAACTTGAGGCGTAGATATTTAGTTGACAAATAAACCTTTTCCCCAACTTGGAATGTTCTTTGGGGAGCCCTCTTTTTATCAGCCTGCTTTTTATAGGTTTCAAAAGTCTTTTTTAAAGCAGCTTTTGTGTTTCTCCAAACTTCTTCCCACCCCTTCACCCACTGGTCAAGTGTTTGGGAAGCGGAGGGCATCTGGGGATATTCAGGTATTGGGTTGAACTCTTTTCCTGTGGCCACTCTGAAAGGCGTGTAACCGGTGCTGCTGTGCACAGAATTATTGTACGCCACCTCCGCAAAAGGGAGAAGATCAGTCCAGTTCGTCTGTTGGTAAGAAACGTAGCACCTAAGATATTGCTCCACCATTTTGTTAGCGGCTTCCGCGGCCCCATTGGCTGGATGAAAAGCAGATGTTAAACCTTGAGATGATCCAATTAATGCAAGGAAAGTCCTCCAAAACTTCGCTGTGAACTGCACCCCCCTCTCTGAAATTATCCACTTAGGGGCGCCATGCAGCTGGTAGATATGTTTCAGGAACAATTTGGCCAGTCGTTGGGCAGATGGGAGTCCTTTGCAGGCGATGAAATGAGCCTGCTTCGAGAACAGGTCTATTACAGTCCAGATGACAGTGTTTCCACTACTTTCAGGTAAGTCTACTATAAAGTCCATAGCTATTTCTTCCCATGGTTGAGAAGGGTCTGCCATGGGTTGCAGTAGTCCAGGGGTTTTCCCTGGGATTCTTTTCATTGTGGCACATACAGTACAACTTTTTACATAGTTTTCCACATCCTTTTTTAGCCCCGGCCACCAGAATTGTCAGCGGGTGAGGTGTAGGGTTTTCAAATATCCGAAGTGTCCAGCCTGTTTTTCATCATGGCTGTGTTTGAGAGCATTAAGACAGAGGGCTTCTGGCAAATATAGTTTTCCCCCCATGTAAGCCACACCATCCCTGCACGTTAGGGAGGCCTGATTATCTTTGAACCATTGGTCGGTGAGGAGTTCTCGTTTTATTTTCTTCACTCCAGGGTCATCAGGATTGGGGACCCTGCGAGGTGCGAGTTGATTGGCAGTTTGTGGATTGGGGATAATTGCCTCATTAACCTCTTCTCGTTCGCTCTTGTATTGGGGTAGCCGGGATAGCGCATCAGCTAGGAAGTTCTTTCCTCCAGGTATGTACTTTAGAGTGAAGTCGAAGCGGTTAAAGTACTGTGCCCACCGCACTTGCTTTGGGGACAGCTTGCAGGGAGTTTTCAGCACTTCTAAATTTTTGTGATCTGTCCATACCTCAAATGGCACCTTGCTCCCCTCCAGATAGTGTTGCCAGTTTAATAGTGCCCATCTAATCGCAAAGGCCTCTTTCTCCCAGATTGCCCATCTCTGCTCGCTCTCAGTAAATTTCTTAGAGGTGTAGGCGCAGGGTTGCAGGATCCCATTTTTGTTC